>NC_134982.1:78213666-78518603 GCF_965638725.1 Aptenodytes patagonicus | reverse complement strand
GCAGTTAAAAAGCACTGGAAGAAGAGAAAAAGCCAGCAACGCTTAACAAGATGCCTTCTTTGGACATCTGGCACATGGTCCCAGTGTACAGCGGTGGCACCCTGTGTGTTGTGTAGTCTGAGCCAGAAAAAAAATCATCTTGCAGTTTTCCAGAATCTTACAAACATTTCCAGATCACTGAAGTGTGTCCTGTAGGAGGGAATGGGGGTAATTCAGCCACATACTACTGTAAATAATAGTGGTGGGTTAAATTTGCATTGTATCATTTGGTAACTCTTCTAGGTTTTGTGAAAAGATTTTGTAGTGTTTTGGTGTAGTACATTTCAGGAAGAAGGAGGGTGTTTTAAAAGCCCATGACCATCGTGATTTACCAGATTGTTTCATAAACTTCATTCCAAACTCTTTCTTCTTTCAAACCCCGCTGACAATGCTTCTCCAGCTATCGTCTTTTGGAAACAACTTGTGAGTCCTTCAGCTTAGAAAGGGTCATTCCTTTTCATGTCATTGCAGGAAAGATAGAGAAGATCAAGCCTCCTCCATCCCCCACCACAGAAGGCCCCATCTCACAGTCTGATCTGCCACCTGAGGAGCCTGCAGGAGCCCAGCGACCCAAGAACCTGATGCAGACCCTCATGGAGGATTACGAAACACACAAAACTAAGAGACGAGAAAGGATGGACGACAGCAGTGTAAGTGCATTTTCCTTTTCACTTGTTGCTCTGCAATAGGGACCATGACTCGCAAGAACGACCATGCAGACAACAAAAATATTTACTTCACAAGAATCTGCTCAGATCACCTTGTGAGTGCGTAAGGACTTTAACACATTGTAAAGGCCAGCGTGTTTGAAATGGAAGGATGAGGGTCAACGGAGAGGAAGAGAGAGTGTCACTGCAAATATCAAAGGCAACCCATATTAAGTTTCTTTTTAATCAATTAAGTTAATTAATAATAAGGGCAGTGGGTAGCTGCCCTGCAATTGGTGGACTCTGTTAATTCACATGTCACCAAGACCCTCCAATGGGTTATTTTAGTGGCTCTTTGAACTTTGTGGATCAAGCGTGTATTCGTGCCTGTGTTCATAGACTCCCAAAGTCCTGTCCCAGTGTGCTCAGGATGCAGTGTAAGTAAGTGGATAACTTCCCTAGAAACCACCCCTTGCAGAATTGGATTGGGAATGTCTCAGAAATTAACTTGGATCCTTCAACGGGCAGCGTGCTGTTTCCCGCCGGATTTATTGTCTGTCTTCCACACAAACAGAAAATCAGCCAGAATTTCAGTTTGTGAAATGAGTGCCTGCATTTCAGTCATTGCTGTAGTAGAGTTTAACCCAATTAAGGTGTTCTTTATTGGAGGCACTAATAAGAAGAGCTGTGAATTTCATAGCTGGAAGTATCAAAATTCAGGTGCATCCATTATACAACCTATTTCCCAACAAAGCACAAGGTGTTTCTTATTCAGACTCATTATTACTGTGGGCAATGAGTGCAGAAGGTAGTCAGAGATAAATGTGATATAAAACTTCTTAAATGGACACAGTGTTTGCTGAAGCAGCCACAGTCCTCCAGGCATTTCCCAGAGATGTCAGAATGATGACCCCAGTGCCAAGGAGCTCATGCTCCAAACAAACTGCTTTCTAGTAACGTTCATTAAAGGTAGAGTCTTATTACATGTATAGAAGTAAGTGAAGGTTTGTAACGTGAATACTGCACTAGTCTGGCAGCTTTTAATCATTACTGGTGAATATTACATAGTAGCATAAGATACTTAGAATCAGAAGGAATGCAATGTGGAGGGGTCCTGTTGCATTTCTGCTGGTTAACTAAAACATAGTAGGAGAGCTGACTCAAAATGTAAACAGATTAATGTCCAGTGCACACCAGAAACTTTCTGGTCCCTTCTTCTACTGAAGCCATTGAAAAACAAGATCTTGTCATCCATCAGGCTCCTGCTGTCGAGTAGGAAGTGAGCTCATGCACAGGAGCGTGCCTTGTTCTGGCAGCAGCATCTTGGGGCTGCGTCTTGGGAAGGAGCTGCTCTCTGGTTTCTTCTCCCTCCCCAAAGCACCCAGTAAAATGGGATGGCTCCATCTGCTCCAGTGGATGCTGTTTTCTGGCACCTCCCCAGAGGATCGCTTTCCCTGAAGGGCGCTCAGAGGCTTGCAGGAGACATGTCGCACCCTCATGCCCTTTGCAGAAGCTGGGAGGAACTTTAAAGAGCGGCATAAAACTCCTGCCATGCAAACTAGAACTGGTCCTCGGGAGTCCCGCAGCGAGTGTCTGTCAGTCTGGTGGCTTGAAACCTCAGCACAGTGGAGCAGCTGCTCTGCTAAAGAGGTGACACTCAGCTGGTACTCACCCTGCGCTTCTCTTCCACCCCCAAGAAGAGTGAAGGTGACTTGCCCACCCCATGAAGCGGTGGCTTGTGGCTGAAGTCTTCTCCCACAGCTGTGATGGTCACATGCCATTTGCCGTGCATGTTGTAGCACACAAAAGACTTGTAAGATGTCATTAGACCTAACTCCCTCTGCTCAGTTACCCAAGTGCAAGTCCTCAGGTGCTTGCAGAGCTGCACATGTGCCCCCTAGAAAGCAGGCCACAATTGCATAGCCTCTGTGCAGTTTGAAGTGAGCCCTAATGTCCTGACCAGAGCAATGGTCTGGTGTCGTGGTTTAACCTCAGTCGGCAACTGAGTACCACACAGCCGCTCGCTCACTCCCCCTCCCCCCGCCCCCGGTGGGATGGGGGAGAAAATTGGAAGAGTAGAAGTGTGAAAAACTCGTGGGTTGAGATAAAAACAGTTTAATAATTGAAATAAAATAATAATCATAGTTTATGTACTGAGCATGACGTCACATGGTATGGAATGTCCCTTTGGCCAGTTTGGGTCAGCTGTCCTGGCTGTGCCCCCTCCCAGCTTCTTGTGCACCCCCAGCCTTCTCAGTTGGTAGAGCGTGGGAAGCTGGAAAGTCCTTGGCTAGTGTAAGCACTGCTTAGCGACAACTAAAACATGGGTGTGTTATCAACATTGTTCTCACCCTAAACCCAAAACACAGCACTGTACCAGCTACTAGGAAGAAAATTAAGTCTACCCCTGCCGAAACCAGGACATCTGGGCAGTGTCTGACCAAAGAGGTGTGCTCTGGGTGCCAGCTCGGCTGTCCGCTGCTGCTAAAGCTGCCCAGGCACTGACTGCCCGAAGATGCACTGCCAGAGCTTTGGTGCCGGTCAGACAACTTGTGGGATGGATCCTTTGCTGGGACGAATTATCAAGGCTGCCGTGAATTTACGGAGTCCCAGTGCACACTGAAGTCCCTCAGTGTTGCAGTTTGTTGTCATTCTCCTCTTCTCTAAGCCCATTGCATACAGCCAAACAAGATTTATATTCTTGCAGCTGCTTACCCAAAATCCTATTAGAGGGCAGTTTCCTGCAGAGCCCAGGGAGAGCTTCCTCGGACCAGCAGGAGTGTTTTATTTCTCTTCCCTGGCTTTTTCCACTCTCCTTTTGTAAACAATTCCCACCATTGACAGGGGAAAGATAATTCAAATAAGAAGTGCTGCACTTGTACCACTGTTAGTTTGAGCTAATATTTTACATGCCAGGCTAAGCAATAATTATTTAAATGACAAATAGCTTTGATTTGTCGGCGGAGGACATTTCACCGTGTGCTCAGGAAAACGATTTCTGTAACTAATGAAACAAAAGAGCACATCACCAGCCTGTTTTTTAAAATATTTTAAATATAGTGGGGGAAGGAGCATAACTGACAACCAGACAGGCAGCTGCCTCTTGGAGCATTAAGTCCTGAGAACTGAATGTGGATCGACATTGCTCTTTGTGAGTGAGGGGAACCAGAGAATTCCTCGGGTTGGGAGCAGTCAGAGTGCTGTGGCACCCGAGGCTGAACAGAGCCAGTGCTTCTGCAGAGGCAGAAGGCAGCAGCCACAGTTTCCTGAGCGGGATTGTGGAGAGGTTTGATGTCCATGGAAACTCCCCCTCATATGCTGAGCACACCGCAGTACTGATGTATAGAGCTTGAGTTTCTCCCCACGTAAGACACACCAAAAGGCAGGAGGGTGGTTTCAGTAGGACATCTACCCTGCGTCTCCTTTAAACATCACCACCTTCTGGTTTGTGTCTGGCTTCAGTGGCTACAACACGGCCGCTCTGGCCGGGGCTTGCAGGTTTTGCCTTTCAGAGACAGAGGGCAAATCAAGCACATCTGCTCCTGGAAGAATTTCACTGCTCAGGCGAGGGGGCAGTTTCTTCCAAACAGGATGTGTCACAGTAGAGGTTTCAACAGGTGAGAAAAAGAGAAAAAGGAGCAGCAAGAAAACAGGTCAAGCACTGATGGTAAACAAGACTGAGACTGGCCAAGCAACGTCATTAAAAAAACACCAAACTGACTAATGTTTTTTTTCTTTTTTTATGACACCAAGTTGCTTGAAACCCGGTACTCTGGGATGTGCCAGTTCTTGCAATTTCTTTATTTTGTTCTTGTTTCCTAGTTATAACATGCTTGTTCAATGTACTAATGCTGGTCTTTTCCCTTTCTACCAGTACACCTGTAAATTACTGTCTAGCAAGGTTACTTCTGAGGTACTTTTCAACTGCTTATTTATTTTTGCTTCTTCTTGCATGGTGATTCCAAGTGCATGTCGCTGCAGTTTGCATTTTCATGCTGCGTGCCAGTGCTGTTTCATATCAAAACCAGGATGCAAATGTGTGTGTGGGATATTCCTTCTTATCTCTCATCAACAAATATTTGTGTGGCTGGTTTTCTAACCCTTGGATTCTAGTTACAATTTCTGACATGGGAGGGGTTGTAATTAAAGGGATGGGAGCTGTTGCCCAGGACTGGAGCATTCCTGAGGCGTGAAATGAGAACTTCTCCTTAATCCCCGTTACTGTTTAGCTGGCAAAGCTAAACCTGGGATCCAAGCATCCTCAGATGCTGAGTGAAACTGCTGTGGCTTTCCTTTGTCTCTGATTACAGTGTATTTATCACTATCAAAACCTCTAGTATTCAATAAAGAATCCGCACACCAACCTTTCATCTGTGGAAGAGGAGAGTCAGATCCAAGTGCATGGCCTCAGTCTGGTGAATTTTGTGAACCTGTCCTTGTCCCTGTGTGTTGTGATGTGATGACTGATCACAGTCCCACAATTTAGCATCAGTGTTGGTCTTCATCAGAGTAGAAGAAACCCAGACCTGCTAAAGAAAGGGTATTTACAGTGACATTTGGTATTTTAGCAAGGCGATAACTTGCACAGTCCTTATCCCTACAAAGCTGGACTCTGCCAAATGCAACAATTTTAAGAGCAGGGAGTTAATACCAACTACACTTTTGCGATGTTTGTAGGAACGAGGTGCTCAATAACATGGATATTTCAATTGCCTGTTATTTTCTGTGCAGACATATGTGTAAATCTGGACTTTTGTAAAAGACACAAACAGATTGTGGTAATGGCTGACGTTCATTCATCCAGCATCAGCATTTTTTTTATAAACATGAACCTTCCACTATTTCCCTATTCCATAACATATTTGACCACATCACCTACCTCAAGACAAGTATATGAACATTTTCTGTCCTGGAGAGTAAAGCAAAGTCAAGTTATGCCATTTCCTATTCATTAAATAATTTAGTGTGGGGTTTCTCTCACTGATACAAGCCAGTGATTGATCTTTGTGTAGAGTATTTATAGAGAATTAATCAGTATAAGAGCAGTGTGCTTTCAGAGACCCTGTTTTAAACACAGGTTGGGCCTCTTCTCCCCCATAATATCCGCACAATAATCTGAGTTATGATTTATGAACGGTAGGTAGTGATCAGAGCGTTTGATGTTGTGTGAGAGGCAGAAGCTCAGGTGTAGATTTTACATGGCCAGCCCTTGGCCTTCTGCTGGGAAGGGTTGTGCGTCCGCCTTGTAAAATGATAATGACGCAAGGAATAATGAGCTGGAAATGAATGTGCATGGATAGGAAAGGGGGTAGAGATGAAAAAGGCTGTAGGACACAGCGATTCTGTATGCCGGTGAAAGTATGCCACCTGGCTAACCCTCAGTGTTAAGCCTCAGACTGAAGAAACCATTTGGTTCTCACTGAAAATCTTTAGCTGAAGCCGGGCAGTTGTTTCGGAAGGAACAGCAAGACTCAAGGCATGATGCCCCCCTACCCTCTACTGACCCCAGAGCTGAGCTGTGGCTCCTGTTCACCAGAGCCCTCTGTAATCCACTCCAGTGCAGGCAGGTGGCTCAATTTTAATCGTCGTCAGCAGCACTGGAGCTGACCCAGCTGTGCTTGTGCCAGCTGGGAGCAGGGGCTTGCATGCGATCAGCCTGGTGGCTCTGCTCCAGTAAGCAGCAAACCCCCAGCAAGGTACAGTAACTGCTGAAGTTAAGCTACATGCAGCAAACCACAGCCTGCTTCGTTAGGTTGATGTGGTTTTATCACCTCCAAGTTCCTGCCGCCTGTGTTAAAAGCACATCCATCTGCTGTTTTAAAGAGACCACAGATAACTATGGGCCTGCACATATATAGGTTGTTTTTATCCTTGAATTCTTCTGCTTTTGTCCTTACAACTATACGTATCTTCAGATTTATGGGACTTTATCCTGAGTTTGCTTAATATCAGTCATGCTGTAGGAGGTACTGCGGTAAGGTGACATTTATGCAACTTTAAAGGCTGCTGCTAAAAATTTTTGTGTTACAAAACAGAAAACCAAATACTAGATTTGATGGCAGAGGGCACACAGTTTATGTTTTAAAACTGACCAGCAGCAGTATAATACTGTTACTGTCTTGTTTCAGGTAAACACATTTTTGTCTCAGATACCCAGCTCTTCACTGTGCTCCCTAGAGGTCTGGTGTATTTAGTGAATAGCATTAAGTAGGTACAGTAAAGAAAATACCTTTATACTGAAGAAATAGATGTTTTCTGTCTGTCAGTAGTTCCAGGTTTATGTTAAAGCATTTAGTTTATTGTTCCTGAGTAGAAACACTCACATCTGCAGGAGCAGGCAGCCTGTTCCCTGCCTTTGTTCTTCTGTCTCTTTGTGCACGGTGTGCTCCGTGGAGGTGTCCCGTGCAGTGGCTTTCCCTCATGGTACTAGTAGACTTCAGACACCCAGACCTTTGCATTTTCTGTTTTTGTTGCTTTTAGTCCTTCCAGGTCCAGATGGGAAGAATCAGTGAAATATTAAGTTCCAGAAAAATCATTTTGCTTCCACATCAGTTTTGCTGCTACTGTTCAATAAAAAGTAGCCTGTACTGTATAGTAGTCGGTTTCATTCAGTGGTGGGGATAAATATGCTTTGGACTAAAGCATATCTGTATTTTGCTTTTTATTCTCTTGTTGTCAGTAAAAGAGCAATTATTGTTACATCTGTTGGAGGGAAACTCAGGACAGGTTAGTCTCCACCTCTAGGATGGATAGATAAATTAATCTTACACCTGATAGCGGTAGCTGTTTCAATATTTTTTTTTTTCCTAAATCCTCAAAAATAAATTAGATGTCAGGAAAAAGCTCTCAGCAATTCTTAGCAAGACCCCAGAGCTGCAACCACAAGATCCACACAGCAATTTTTTGCAAAGAGAGGTGAAGAGTGGTTTTTACAGCCCTACGTATCTTGGTACATTCGTCTTTCCCTCACACCTACTTCTGCTCTACAAATTCTTCCTCATCTGTTTCAGATAGTAGTCAAATCGCCTCTCCCAAAGAAGACATTTTATATAACATTGCTTTTTTCACTGACGTGGCCTTACCACTAGGATGTAGCCAGCTCAGTTCTTCAGCCTAAGCTTGAGTGAACTGTCTGCTTCATGATCTTTCTGATTTTCGATATACGCCTTCTGCATTCCGTTATGAGCCTGGCTGCCTTAGGACGCCCTGACCACCCAAGCCTGGCCCTGCCTGGGTCATCCTGCCTGCACCTGCTGAGCTGACTTGGGGCATCATCAGGGAGGACACTTACAAAGTGTTGAGGTAGCATTTTGTAACGTGGCCAAGATGCGGCATGATACAGACCCCCGAAACAGCCGCAACGACAAAAGCAAAAGATTTTCCTTCCTTTGATCTTCTGTGGAGAGTCTCTGGGTGCTGGGCTCATGACGGGTCCACAGTCAGTCCTGATATCTGCCAAGAATATTTTAAAATGGAGATCGTTTGCTATTTTAGGCAAGCAGCTCCCTGGTTGTGAATTCAATGCTCCATTGAGGAGTCCCAATTCTCCACTCAGTCATTCCAGTTGCATGCTATAATTACCCCATTGTTTCCTCTAGTGGGTGTAAAACTGACACAGCCTAGTAAAAATGAGGGTTATTTTAGGTCAAACACTCTTTTCAGTAGATTAGAAGAATAATTCTGGAGTAACTATTCAAAAGGACCTTTAGCTTATTAGTATCTACTCTACTATTTAGAGGGCTTGTTTATTGATACTAAGCCAGACATCAGTACTTGTTTTTCTGCAAAGGCTGTCCACATTCAATGCCCTCATGGTATCTCTGACATAATTCTGGAAACGGTTTTCCTTGGAGCAACCAGCAATGTTTGCAGAAGTAGACAAGCTTCTGGGCAGGTTTGCAGATGGGATAAATGGAAGAAACCCTGTTGCCGTCTTTTAAGACAAAGACAAGCTGACTGATCCAAAACAGAAATCTTCAAAGTTTAAGGGTCCTGACTGTTGCAAGCCATCACCAGAGACCATCACAACAGTGTGATTTCCAGCAGGGAAGACACTGACTGGAAACTGTTGTAGATTATGTAAAATCCATTTTATTTTCAGCTGGCATAAATCAACAGGCCAAATTCAACAGACCTTATTTAAATATATCACTACTCTGTGACGGTGGCAGTTTTGGTTTGAAATGTATGCTGAATTTGCTGTTTTTTCATGTAAATTTCAATATCCAGTGGGGAGAACAGTAATTTTCTGTGTTTTATTTAATCATTATCCCATACTGGTCTTGATAGTCTCCTGTCTAGCAGTATTTATCTGTTCATCCAAAAAAAAAAAATCACTGGGGTTTTTTCCCCCTTCATTGCTAACCCTGGAGCAGCCACTGTCTTTTCTTATTCTGAGAAGATAATAAGATGATGCCCTGATACCCAGTCCCAGTTTTGCTTCTCCATTGTTCGGCTTGGGTTGTCTTTCCTTGTTTCAGACACTTGGAATCCCAAACACGTAGTTTAAACCACTGGTCCTCATCCCTGCAGTGGGAGTAGCTCCAGTACGCTGCTTACAGGCTGATGTCTCAGAAAGGATTTTTTTACTGATTTTTTTTTTTTTTTTTTAATTAATTTTTAGGTTTGTGAGCACATTTGCCCTCTGCTGGGTAAAATAGAAACTGCTCAGCCCTGCTCTCCCTTTCCGGTGGCTGCTCTGCAAAAACTGGATGCATGATTTTGTGCAAAATATCAGCAAAAAATCCCTCAGGTAGAGCTGGACCAGCTTTGTAGCCCTGGTCAGTGCCAGGAAGCAGATGGAGCTTTAGCTCAAAATAGTCTCTGTTGGCTGGATTTTGCCTTTAGTTCTTTGGCTTGTTCATAGTAATAGTCAAAAGAAAATACGAGGGCAAAGAAATAATGAAGCTGGCCAAACTCCACCCTACCTTCAGCTCCTGAATGGAGGTCTGGGTCTTAGCGTAAATGCAGAAGTATGTTCTTGTTCCCGTAAACAAAGTTACGGGCTGTAATTTCAGCTGACAGTTCAAAGCTGATTTCCCGATATTGCCTGTACAAGAGCCTCTAGTACCTGTGTACTTTTCAAACCACAGCTTGTCACAAGCTGAAAGAAGAGTTTCTTTAGTCTTAAATTATTTATTCTTATTCCAGTCAAGACTTAAGTCCTCACTGCATCTGACTTTCTATGCAGAAGGATAAAATAGCGTTTTCCTTTCTCAAAAGGCCAGCTACTCTTCTGCAGTCAAGGAGTGTGCAGAGCAGCTTGCAGGAAGCATTAGGGACCAGGGATGGCAGGCACTGATTCAGTGAAGAGTCACGTATTTGTTGGGGTTTTTTTTACAGTTATTTTTTTAAACTGGCTGTTTAAACATTTCAGAAGTTTACTTCTGAGGGAGGGCTGTTTTAAAACACATTGAGGGCAGCTCTGTAGTTTGATCATGGAGCTGTTATTCAGTATCTCAGAAAACAACATTGCCACGTGCTTCTGTAAGAAGGCCCCAGACCCCTTTATGTCTCACTCTGCTGGGAGGAAAACACCCACTGCCATGCATTATTTGCCAAGGAGTACCTCAGATGCACATCACAGTAACACCTCTTGGTTTTGTCTGATTTTTTTTTTTTTTACACCTTGTTAGAACTCATATTAAAGCTGTTTCTTTTTTAAGAATTGTTTTGTACTTTAACTGTTTATGTGTGTGCATGTGTGTGCATATGTATAATACATGTGCAGTGTGTATGTTTTTATATGTGTGCATGTGTGTGTGTGTGTGTGAGACTATGTGTGCGTGTATGAAAAATACCTAAACGTATCAGGGCCCATCTTGTACCAGACTCTGCAAGCTGTGCAGGTCCTCCTTGTGTAAATCTCCTTTCCCATATGCATGGAGTGATAGGCTTTCCTGTTGGCATAGTTGCAAGCCAAAGAGCACGAGAAGAAGATGCAGGGGGGGCTGCCTAGTTCTGCCTGGGGGGGTGACGTGCTGAAATAAGCAGCAGACTGCTTTCCAGGCTGCACATGCAGCTCCAAAGCAGCCTCTGGACAAAGCTGCCAGGTGGCTGCTGGCTCCTGGTAACCACGGTCTGCAGCTGCCTCTGGGGAGAGGACCAAGACCCCGTCCCCTGCCTTCCCCAGGCAGGGATGGGGCAATGTGCAGCTGGGCTGGTAAGGGGCAGCGGGCGCTCCCCTGAAGCGAGCTGGATGCTGCCAGACAACTCCTACCACTTCTGTCCTCCCATGGTGTGGCTTTGCTCTTGTGTGCCATCCCCCCCCCTACCCCCCTTCACATCGGCAAGCACTTCATCGCATGAGTCCTCAGAGTTTGCACGAGGTGCGGCACTGGGAGCCCTGCGGGAAGGGCTGGCCCGGCTGGTCTCTGCCTGCCTTCCCCAGGCGCGCGGTGTGGGGCACCCTGGCATGGGGGCCACAGGCAGCTGAGTGATGTGCTGTGTTTTCCTTTTCTCTCCTGACCAGGTCCTCGAGGCGACCAGGGTGAACCGCAGAAAGAGTGCTCTGGCGCTGCGTTGGGAAGCCGGCATTTATGCCAACCGGGAGGAGGACGAATAACCACGCTGCAGCGTGAAGACAGCGACCAGGCACGCCGAAACCAAAAAGAGAGAAAGGAAGAAAAAGAAACAAACACAAAAAACACCATGAAAGCAGCAGCATTTTAGTCCAATATTTATTAAATACACAACAAACTCAGTGATGCACATAGACACAGAAATGATCCAACTCCTGGCAATCCTAAAACAACAGGAAAAACTCACCTAGAAAATACCCCCTTCTTCCCTCCATCCCCCTTCTGAAATAATGCAATGGGGAGGGTCCGGGGGGTGGGAGCCCTCGGGGGGGAACGGGACAAGGGGGCGGTTGTCCCCACAGACTGCAGGTGTGTGGCGGGAGGTCGGCGTGGAGGACCCTGCGGCCAGGGCTCATGCTCGTGCTTTCAGCTGACTGAATTGACAGCCCTGCCTTGCCCACAGGATCACCGTCCCCCCCAGCAGCTCCCATCGGACCCTCCTGCAGTTCCTTCGCCTCCCACAGCCGCTGCACCGAGACTGTCGGCGTTACTTCAGCGTACTCTATCCAGCCACAAAACACAACGATATTGCCCTCTGTTGCTATTTCTTTGAGAGGACTGAAGGGTTGGGTTTGGGATTGGGGCTTTTTTGGGGGGGGCTGGGTTCTGCTCCCCTTTCTAGTAATTTATCTGTTTAAAAGGAAAAAAAAAAAAAAACAGAGGCGGTTATTGCAAATGTACAATCCAGTAGACTCAGTAAAACAGTCCTTGTGTTGCAAACACAAGCCATCACAATTTAGGAGTGGAATAGATGGGGATGAGAGCTAAGCCAAATGGATTACCTTAGCTTTAGGATCCTATATGCTTGCAATATCACCTGAGCTCCAGGTTCTCAGAGCATATTTACGTAACAAAGTTTCTAAATAGAAAAATCTGTATTTAGCGGATGACAACTATTTTTTGATGGTGGGGAGGGAAAAGAATGGCATATGTGTAAAATCTATGAAGATGGATAACTTGAAGTTAAAAGGTAGTGGGAAAGGGATACAAATAAAGGACATTTAATTTTTAAATGAGGCAATAATTGAACTAAGCCAGACCCTGGCCTAGAAAGAGGTATGAAATAAAGAAGAAAGATAGTTACGTCTTCAACTATATTTATACAACATAAAAAGCCTTTGAAGTAGAGTGCTTTGTGGAAGTCTTCACGTTTCCAGGCAACAAAAAAGCTAAAGGGCATAATGAGTTGGAAGGAGTGAGCAAGGAAGAGCAGACAAGGGAAGAAAACAACATTTTCGCCATTCAGCCAGTGTTTTCAGCGCTACAAGCAAACCGTAGAGCCTTTAGTTACTGCTTAGGCTTGGGGTCAGCAGTGAAGGATTAGTGTGAATCTGTGTGGGCATGTGGGCATGTGTGTGCGTGCATGTGCATGTGTGCGTGCGGGCGTGTGTGTGAGGCTGGCATACCAGAAAGTGTATGGCAGTGTGTGTACTGATTATTTTCTCCAAAGCTGTTTACCAGCTATAGGG
This sequence comes from Aptenodytes patagonicus, assembly GCF_965638725.1. NCBI lineage: Eukaryota > Metazoa > Chordata > Aves > Sphenisciformes > Spheniscidae > Aptenodytes > Aptenodytes patagonicus. The sequence continues at coordinate 78,505,868 of NC_134982.1, read as the reverse complement.
GTGAGTGCTAATTTCTTTTTTTTTTTTTCTGAAAGGGGATATAAAAACAAGGCACTGAGTTAATGCAGTATTTGTGATATTAAAATTTGACCCAACATGGTATTTGCATGAGTCACAATTGCAAAGTATTGACCAGTTTTGTAAGCTGACAATTAGGAAAAGAAATGTGGTATTTATTCTTGTGCTTTGTATTTGTATGTAGTATAGAGGCTGCAGGTTTACTCTTTCTTTTCATGCAAGCAATACAATAGGAATATTTTACAACCGGGAACCATAATTTCTGGACTAGAAACCAACAAGTTTGGGAGGTGACAGAAAAAAAGACACTGAGCTTTTTTCTATAGAAAATATTCTGTCTTTTTTATAAACAATTATTATTTTGACATCTTTTTAAAAAACCATCAGCCAGGATACTGGTCCTCCCTTAAGCCTTTCCTTGGTTTCATGACCTGCTGTGCTGTTTTATCCTGAAACAGTGAGCTCATTTAAAATGAGTACCGATACTGTGAACATACTTCTGGTGCTTTTCTTAAACAAACACAGAGCTTGCAACCAAATGATTCCCCCACCACCACCTTCAGTTCCTCCAGTATGTGATTTCTGTCCATGGACACTATCATTTTGAGGCTTATTTTCAGGGAATTGTAGCAGATACAATTATACATACCCGTTAACTCAGTTCTGTCAATTGTCTCCCTAAGTGCTATTAAACAGAAGAAAACCCTGCTGAACTGAGTGTTCACTGTGATAAGGGCAGCGAGCTTATCTCAAGGATGCTCTCTAAACCCAGGTGCATGGGGAGGCACCATGCCTATGAAGGAATTACATACCTAATGAAGTGGACCCGTTGTTCAGACATGGCAACCGACAGTGAACTGATTCACGTCTGCAGGCGGGTCGTTACCATAAGGCTGTAGGAAAAGCAACACCACCAATGCAGCACTCTAGTGAGACCGTGCATCATGTAGCCGCATCCATGAGCTCTGTGCATCTGTACCAAGAGGAGTCCTGGCTCCCTCCACCCTTGGGGAGAGCGTAAGTGAGGCTGGGAAAAAGGGGTTTCCTGAGCAGAGGAGACGGCCCTTGTACTTACAGTGAGGTGGTCTTCCCCCAGTATTTGCTCCTGAAACTGGGGCAGCCCTGGGCTGCCTACCCAGGAACCTGCATTTTTATTTTCTTTAGCCTGGAGGCCTGTTTTTTCTTCCCGCTCTCTCACTGGAAGCCAATGACATTGATCACCCATCATGAGATATCTCTTCATGCTTTGCCACATCCTCCCCTACCGCCACAATCAGCCCTCAGTCTTTGAAGTGAAAATTAAATTGTTCCCCTAGAAAGGGGATGTGCTGGTGGAGAGAGGCCAGGCAGGAGTCCTCTGCGCTAAAAGCATTCGCTTTCAGCTCCTGCAACGAAAGTATTTGCATGTATCAGTGCAGGACAGCCAGACTTTCCACCCAGCAAAGTTTTTCTCTTCCAGAAATTATGGACACTCGTAGTCAGCAGCACACATTCAGTGCTGTGCTAACACGAGTGCAATGCAGTTTACTTGCCTCTGTTATTTCATTTGCATGCTACCCAGCTTAGGTGTTTATAAGTATACGCCAGTAATACATATCTATCTATATATTACTATATCAAATGCAACAAAAGAGCACTATTGCAGAGTTAACTTTTTCTCCACAAAAGAAACGCTCAGATCCTTTCCCGTGGCGAAGACTGGTTTTAATGAAACTGTGTATTGAGAAATAGTTAAGCATTAGCATTTGTGATTATAATCAGTTTGGGGTTACAGTGCAGGTTTTCTGAACAATTCGTTTTAAAAGCTGCCAGTTTGGGCTTCATCGTGCTCCATACTGACATTATCTGAAGGAAAATACAGTAGCATTGACGTGTTTGGCAACCAAAAGGCGGCATCCTTGTCATGACTTATCAACCAGTTTAAACAATACCTGGCTTTCTGTATGTTAACCACTTAAATGTTATCTTGCTTCTGTTTTATAGTGACTGTGAGGCCTACAATGCAAGTATATAATTATTTTCTCATTAAAACAGAAACCTGTGTTGTGTTTCTATAAAGCTTCGTGCTTCTTCACGTTCTTGCAGGAAGGTGTACCTCCACAAGCAGCACGCGGCTGGAGGAGAGTGGCTTGTCTCACACCTCTCTGCTTCTGAAGAAGACTCTGCTTCTGTCTTTTGGTCTAGAGGCAGGAGAGATCTCTTTTTCTCCACTCAGTGGTGTCAGCTGCAGATACAAGAGCATCCCTGAGTATTTCTTTCCCATCAACGTGCTTCTGGAGGGTTGCTGAGGCCAGATCTGCTTCATGATGAATTGCATGACCCCTCCCATCCTGCATGGCAAAGCACGTCATTTCAGCCAGTCGTCCATTTCTCACATGCACAGCTGCAGCAACCAGCCGCTTGCCCATTGCCACCGCCCCTCGCCCCCCTTTCATGGTCAGCTAGACCAGGAGAGACCCCATCCCTCACCCCTGCCAGGGAGCTGCCGTCACGTTTGCCTGCGAGAGCTGGAGGGTGCCAGGACGCCGGGTGCGTGGCAGCTGAAGACCGGCCTCAGGGACTTGTTGGGAACTGGGCAGGTTCACGCCAGCCTCTGCCCCTCCCTGTGCCAGGAATAGTCAGGCGTTTAAGTATAACCCTGCGCCACAGCCCGCAGGAGGAGGCTGAGGACACCGATGATTTGAGTGGGAGTTGGCTAGGGCCAAGCCCAGCAATTCCGTCCGTGCTCTCCGTAACACAAGCCCTCCTCTCCCTTGTGCGCACAGTATCAGAAATGCCTATGGAGAAATGTCAGACGTGGATTTCCTTTCCAGTCAGTAAATACTGCTGGAAGTCAGAAAACGGGTTAGAAAACAAGCCTTATTATTTATCCACCAATTCTGGTCTCTATGTCTATGAAGAAAAAGAGGTTATTGTCTTTTCAGTATAGAAGAGGCTTTCTGTCTTCCTTTGCCTTTCCTTGCTCTGTGCTAAGAGGGATAGCGTATTGGACTTATTGGCACACAGTGGGAAAGGGAACTCCTTCTAGACCTCTCCTTTGGGTTTTATGAGAATTAAAAGTGGAAATTGGACATTTGCAGGGCAGCATTTAGACATTGCAAAACTAACGCAATGATGCCAGTGAGTGGCAGCAGCTCAGGAATTTTTGCAATGCGTTCTGCTGTTACCAGCTGTTGCTATTTGTTTAATAACACACACTTAGTACATTTAAAATCCCTGTAACCCCATTGCGTAGCCAAAATGGCATGCACCAAGCTCTAGAGTATTTTTACAAAGTAGTTAACGACTACGAAAGAGGCATTTTATCCATCATTTCTGGCATCATCCCATATAAGGTTAAGGACTATAAAAGAGCCAGTTTATCCCATATACTTATCCCACTATTTATCCCATATAATTATCCCACTACTTATCCTATATAAGTAGTTAAGGACTATGAAAGAGCATTTTATCCATCATCTCTGGCATCATCCCAGATAAGGTGAGGATATTGCACCTCTAATAGTTGTAGGTGGCTTTAAGAGGCCTCACCACAATGGGAAAGCAAATGGAGAGGCAAAGGATCTCCTCTGCAGAGGTGGGTTTGATTAAACTGCTTTAAAAGGAGGGAGAGCATTCGGTAGAGTGTTTTCAGTTGTGAGTGGGAACAGGAGATAAAAAGAACCCCACAAATGGGGTCTGTAGTGTAAGAAAGCCAAGTCAGAGCACCACAAGCTGTAGCAGGGGAGGGACGGGGCTGGGCAGGACCAGAGCTACAGATATTAGCAGGGACATTAGCACTAAAGATGACTTTCAGTTATGTTCTAGTTATTGGATTGACTAGGACGGGCAGTCCAGGAAACTATTAGCAGTGTGTGGGTCCAGCCCTGCACTCCCCCCCAGGTTAAAGACTGAACAGCATCCCAGTGTTTCACATGGTGCAAGACCAAGGGGCAAGGGCTATCTTGTCACATCAGCAATAGCACAGGGGGGAAAAAAACAAAAAACAAACAAACAAACAAACAAAAAACCCAAACAATGACAGGAAAAAACCCAAATGCCATCCAGATCTCAGGGTCTGCTGCTAGCTCTGGCCGAGCCCTGGTTAATTGGCAACCTAACCCACTGCTTTATCAATGGGGTCTCCAGGAAGAAAGCTTTTACAGTAAGCAGCAAATGTGGCGTCAGTATGAGAGCTCCTGCTCAGTTCCAGGCACGTGTCATCTCTGCAGTGAATTCAGGGCGGTGCGCCACCAAGAGTTGGAAATTTTCTGGCCTTGTTCCAATCTAGAGTGAGGCAGTAGTGGCGAGAAAAATCAATGAAGGAAGGAAAAAAGTGTGCAAAGCTATTTTATCACATTCTCCGTTACTGCAGACTGCTCGGGGAGGATTGCGTGGCAGGGATTCGTGCAGCAGCAGTGACATCTGGAGGGCGGATTGCACTGACCATGGGAAGGCCTTCATTTCCAAGGATATCCCCTGGAAGCCAAATTCTGGGAGCAGCCAATACCTAGGACAGACGTGCTGACTGATGCTTTGGCATCAGTCTCAGGGCCCTATCAGTGCCAAGCCCACTACAATGGCACCTGCGTTACTAACGCAGCAAGCCCTCTTGGGATCAGCAAAGGATCAGGAAGAGAGCCATGGCACATCTCACGAGCTTCCCAGCGATGGGCACCGCAGAAAATGCTGCTGTGTTTAGCATGCACACCCAGTGCCCTGGGCATGCCTCCTCCCACACGAGCTTCTGGGGTGCACCAGACCTCCCAGCCAACCCTTATTGGAAGCAATTGTGAACTCTATTGCCTCAGCAGGCAGCTTGGTGCAGGGCTGTGGCTAGGCATACAAAACACTTCGCAAGGGGCCATGCTGCACTGAACTCTTGCTGCGGGGACTGTTACTGGCTGGGAAGGTGCACGCAGGGCAGGGGGGAAGATTAGAAGGCTGGAAACAGCTCCACGAAGATGGCAGGGTTTCACGTTGGGCTGCAGCAGACAGACAAGAGCAATGCACTCCCCCTTGGGGTGTCACTGACAGCAAGAGGCTGTGGCTCAGAGTGAGGCAGGATGCTTATGTACAAATGGCCCCAACAAGAACTTCTTCCTCTTGTAGCATCTGGGAAAACTGAACTCTCTTGGACTTACCTTAAAATAAGCATCAAGTCCTCAAGCTGCAACTGAAACACAAGAAGCCAGCAAAATGCTAGCAAAAACACGTGGATAATGACATAACCTCGTAAAGCAGCACTTCGCAGCACTCACGCAAGGCTTCAAAATTGTTGCGAGCAAATAACCAGTCATTAGAAAGGAGGGAAGAGCTCGGGTCTCTGCGAAGTGTCATCTGCGTAGAGAAAGGTGGAGTTTCCTGATACACAATGCTAATTGACTTGCTGGGCAGCTTTGCCACCCCCACATTGCGTGGAGGAGGCAGAAAGTATTCAACCCTACTTAACTGGAGTGAAAGAAGGAAGGTGCTAAAGTAGGGTGCTTGCTCTCTCCCTGGTAAGGCTTGTTTGCTTCTAGAAGCATGGCTTTGGGGTACAGGACTGGCCCAAGGTGGACCCAGACTTTCACAGCATTACCCTTTCCTGCTCCCTGCCACCTCTTTGCCCTCTGCTGTTCCCTTCTGGTTTCCATATGATGCTATCCACACCCAAAACATAGCTGGGTTTGGGCAGCGAGACTAGATTGCTCCTGTGGGCACGGGTATCTCACCCTGCTTCCACTGAGCCTCATGGGATGGAGAAGACCCTCGATCAGACCTTGTCTCCAACTACAGGTCGCTGACTGACCGCCACTGCAAGGCCCCATCAGCCTCCAGTCAGGCTCCCTTCCCAGGCTGGTTTCCTCTCCTCAGGTATTTAACTGGATTTACGCTTCTTTGCCAAAGCACCCCATGGAAGATGGATAAACCGAGACCCATGAGACAAACCTTAAATGGATCCAAATGTACCTAAGCACTTAAATACCTAAATACCTCTAAGGACCTTGTTCTTTGAGGGCTACACAGCACTGAACTCAGCTGGAAGCCCATGGATTGGGCTTGTGTCAATGCACTATAAAATGATGCAGGCATGTTAGTGGGGTTGACTTGAAAGGGTGTTGGGGGAGAGCCAGGTGAAAAAAAAAACCTTCTCTTGGTTGCATTACTCATGCGAAAAGGGGCATGATTACAGCTTTTCTTTAATGCTGTGTTTGAGGAAAACAACTGAGCCAAGCTCAAGCTATGGAGTGCTGCAGAGAAGGCAAACTGAGCTTGTATGAGGTGGAGAGGGTTGTTTTTAAAGGGAAAGTTAATTGCAAATTGTGGGACTTTATGTATAAAATAAGTGAAAATTTCTGGCAGGAACGGAGGGAGAGGGGGATAAATAAAGCAGGTCAGAGGGAAGTGGTATAAACAGTGCGAAACAGAAAGATAAATAGAGGAAAATCTTGCTGATGGGAATTTTTCATGCAGGGAGCCATTTCTGAAGCCAACTGAAAGCGTGCTCAGAAAATGTTTGAGCAGGGATGGAAGCTATATGGCAAAAAGCATATTTACCCAAGCTCTCTGGAAACCAGACAAAAAACTCTGCCAGTTACAGCGTGGGTCACATATGCTGCCAGGTCCAGACTACGGCGGTGCAGGACAAGATTCAGCTCAGCTGTCCTTCTTGGCCACTGTTCACTGAGCCAGTCTTCAGCAGAAGGGAGTCAGGAAATAGCTGAATGATGTCATTGCTCATGAACCCCATAATTTATTGACATGCAGACTCTTTGAGTTTATAAATTAAAAGATAAGTCAATATAGTCTGTCTAAGCTTTGCAGGATGTTTCCAAGGAATTTATTATCAAGATGCCCCAGTACTAAAGGATCAAAACAGCATTTCAGTGGCCCAAAGGACTTTTAAGGAAGATTAAAACTTCCTTAATCTCTTGTTCCCTTCCTGTATAGAAGTACTAAATCAGCATGTTTTTAAATGTCAGGGAGGTCACTCTCTGGGTTTACTTTGTAGGCATCTGCCCTCTTTGCCCTTGGCTGCCCTGGCTATGTGTCCTTGCAGAGGGTGTCTGAAAGCTCATGGCCAGGCATGACCTGTTAGCTAGTAACAGCTCCCACCGGCATATTTGAGGTGACATCCAACACAAAACCCCTGAAGGTGTTCAACTGGGATAGCTACTGACCCTTGGAAAGTGGTGGTGTGGAAGTGCATGACATGGCAATGAGAGGCACAAGCCCACATCACCTGCGCATGGTCCAAGCCCTGCAGCAGCAAAGCAACCTCATCTACAGCAGAGCAAGAAAAGCAAGGTCTTCTGGAGGGAAGAGCATGCACTTGACATGGCCTTCAGCCATGTCCTCTTGATTTTCAGCAAACAAGAGTGTCTCAGGTCCTGCAGCAACAGGAAAGCTCATCACGTGTTAGCAGTCCTTCAGGAGATGGCTGCAGCTGGCAGTCCTCCTTTCAAGAGCATCGCTGGCACTCAGCTGTTGACCGAGGTGCACTGTGCAAAGCCATGTTGAAATGGGTAAAGCGGTCAGGAGATGTCTCCCCCGTGCCCATGTGCAATTACCAGGAGGTATGAAACCACTCGGAGGAAGTCGCTAGGAAATGCAGAGGTTGTAGTGGGAGGAAGCCGTGCTGCTCTTGACCAGTATGGGCAGTTCAGCAACTACACAACAAGGCATAAAAGCAAAGTCTTAGTACAGCAAAGCTTTGAATATCCCAGAGTGCTGAATGAAGGGACAAGGGAATAGCGAACACCAGTTAGAGCAGCTGCCTTGCCACAAAGTTTAAAATTTACAATTGTATATATATTTATTCATGCTTGTTATACACTGAAGAACTGCAGCCCGGGAAAAGTTAGTAGTAACAATATTGCTGGAAAGCTGCCCGGACTTTCTTGTTTCCCTGGTACCTTTTACCCAATACCCCTATTCAACTCCAAAATTTCCTGCAGATACAATAGGACCCCTCAGAGAAAGGAGAAGAGGTGCAATATTTTAGTTTCATTAATGTCTTTTTGTACACATACTGGAGTCCTAAGCATACACAAAATCTGCCAAGGCTGTTCATTCACTAGCTGCCTGGGAGGGTGCTAGAGAAAATTCTCCTGAGTAGCATGCAAAGAGACCTGCATTGCCCTATCTACATGAGCTTTCTCCAGAGCCTGGAGCTTTCTCCTGGACCACCTTGTCTGATACAGAGTTGCAGGCCTGGGGAACCCCACGCACATCTGCCCTCTGTGTCGAGTGGAGGTGACACCTCTGCATGGGGTTGCAGAGCCTCAGCAACCCTTGCTGCTTTCCAGGGAGGGCTCCTCCAGCATCGGGGCTGCAGCTTGCCCACCCAGGTACCCCTCTGCTCTCTCATCTGAAGATTACCCCATTGGTGCCATTTTCTGCTAGTGCCCTGCAGCAAAGTAGGTATGGACACGGTCCCCTGTAGCCTCCCAGCCACCCTCATGGAGGATGCTGGTGCCTTTCCCTGCTGTCCCAGGGACCTCTCCACCCTACCAGCCCAAAACAAGTGCCCCCACCCTCAGGCTGCAAGCTGGATAATTAGCCAGGCGTGGCTGCGGCACATGTTAAAAAACAGGGTTGTCCCTCCTCTGCAGTGCCTCGTGATGCCAGGTTGCCTGGAAGTCCTCAGCCAGCGTTGGGGAGTGTTTGCAGCGAGACAAACAGTGATACGCACTGCCATGCAACCTTGTACCCCAAAAACACCTTGGGCTGGGCTCAGCAGCCACCACCAGCTGCGCTGAGGGGCTTGCGAGTGGTCCATGGAGGACCTGCCTGGCCCTGAGTAGATGGTGCTCTGTAATCAAGGAAAGGGTTTGAGAGCTTGTTATTGAGTTTCTTGTGTTTTTTATTTCTGATCTGCAGAGGTTCCATAAAAATCCCCCACTGGAAGAGCTGCCACATGGAAAAAGAGGGTGGCATGGCTCATAAATGTCACCAGTGTGCTGCAGCATCCGCAGCTTTTGGGTTGTGTATGCGGTTTCTTGGGGTTTTTTAAACAAACAACAGTGAATGTGTTTGACAGGATGTTGTACATAAAAAAGCCTGGAAAATTTAAACACCCAAGTGACTAAAACCATAGTTAATCTTTCTTGCCAATTTCTGCGCTCAGGGCCTAGCCCAGCAGATTAAACAGACAAAGGCTGTGAGCAGCAAGTTACCATCTCCCTGCTCTGAATGTCTGGGATGGATGTCACTGAGGGCTTACTGTAGCTGATGGCTTCAGCGCTTGCTTTACCTGCCTTCAAAATGTAAATTTAGCCACGCAGAAGGCTAACCTGAGATCTGTCAGGTGAAAACAGCTGGATTGCCAGGCAAGGGTGTTTCCAGGAGAACCAAAGAAATATTTTACCTTTCCTCCTCTCCTCAGAAAGCACTATGCCTTACACAACGCACAAGGCAGAGCCTGTATCTTTAAGCATTTATGATGCTTTTGATTGCTTCTACCTCTCACCCTGGAAAATGGGGTGGATTCATCCCTTTTCTCTCCACTGTCCTGATGTCCTCTGCCTGCTGCTGTTCTCACTTCCATGGAGCCACAGGCTTATGGAGAGATACTCATTTCCTCTAATTGTACCTGGCTAGGGCTGAGTTATCTAGCAAAGGTCCTACCAGCCCAGAAAAATTAGCGCTCCTCTTTCCCGTACTCTTCTTTTCTTCTTTCCCCTCTTCACTCCACAAGGATGGGTGGCTTACTATTTCTTTTTCCTCCTTTATTGTGCCACATTAAGCTTTCCAATATGTTCTGTGTATAGTCTTCCTCTAATTCACATCCACACTTAACACACAGTTCCTCTCCAATCTCATAAATCCCAAGTCAAATTTACTCACACACTCTTTCTTCTACAGAGCTTTTACTCACCCTTAATGCCTTTTCTCAAACTGATTATTATTTAAATGTGTTTGTAGGCTTTTCGGTACCCATTCACCATTGCCATAGAAGTTTCTAGACTTATATAAAAAATGAAAATGTGAAATAGATAACCAGGATTATTTCTAAAGAGCTTTGGAGAGCACTTGGAAGGGGGGGGCAAGGGGGAGTGGGGCATTTTTTGGTTTTGAACCAAGTTTTTACAGATTATTGACTGTAGTTTATTCAGTAGTGAAATTTTTTAATAATGTTTTTGCTGTGGTTATTTCATTTTTCCAGATTGTCCACTTTTGCTTTATTCAACACAGGATTGCTTAAGCTGTAGTTCTAGGAGAGTTTGTTTCATCCCATTTCTCAAGTCCATTGCTGCCTGTACATTCTTGAACTTCGCAATGCTTCCATGCCAAACCCATATATGCTGACAACAACTTTAAAAAGACATGAATATTAATGAAAAGGAAGACGTGCACACAAAAAAAAATCCTTTAGGACCAGGATTATCTGGGGCTTATCTAAGAACTAAAGCAGGATTTGTTCTGTGGTCCAGCTGATCAGGCAGACACCAGGTACCACAAGAAGCTTTTTTTTCCTGCTTCCGTGGAGAGGATTAATGTTAAGGCATACAGTTAGATGTCAGCACTATTAATTGCCTAAATTCCTCAAGCTAAAGAAAAAAGAAGCCAACTCAGCAAAAAGTGTGTGTCGAGGATTCTGTGTTTTGTCTTTCCAGCAGAGGGAGAAGCCCACAGGACACTCCAACCAAGTAAGCAGGAAACTCTGAAATGAGAAAAAAAAGACAAAAACATGACATCTGGGGGTGAAAGCAAGAGAGTGCAGGTTTCTGGTGCTGCTTGGTCAGCCAGCGTCTGTCCCAAAGGAAACTGGACAGTTTCCAGCTCCTCGCTGCTCTCCCATGTTGCTCTCAAAGCGGTGTGAAGGGCCAACTTCTTCCAAGGGAAGGCTGGTGGACCTCCCCTACCCTGGCATGGGGTCACCCCTGCTTCACATCAGTGCACCCCATAAGGTCTCTCCACAGAGCAAATCTGTTCTCCAGCTTTTTTTGCAGTCTGCACACTGCCCTGGGCTTTGCTCGTGTGGGGCAATGCATGAGGCCTCAAGGCATGGGGGAACGAGGTGCCGCGTGCTCGTACTGCCTGTGGCCTGGGCTTCCTCTTCCTCCCACGAGCAGCAGAGGAGAGCAGATGTTCCCACAGGTGATCTCAACACGTCTGGTGGTGCTGCGCCTCCTGAATGCCGGACTGCAGACCCAGGGGTCTCGGTGTCTGAGACACCTCAAGGTGCATCCATAAGGGCATGATCCTGCATTTTATTATGGCAATGGTGGACTTAGCAGCTGTTGTGCTACAGACACTGGCACCAGCATTGTGAGTTTCCAAACAGCCTGGATGTCGTTTTCCAGAGCCGCTGAAACAGGGCTGCTGGGGTGGCCTTTTACATTCAGGCATTAGCACGTACCATTGGCAGCTCTGGGTCCAACAAGACGACTGCCCTGGACCAGGATGCCGCATCCCTGTGGCAATTGGGCAGCTGCCAGGAGCTGCTACCCCTGCCCCATGCACCCGGCCTTCTGTGCAGCCTCCGCTCCCCCTCCACCTCCCCCAGCTCTGTGAGCAGAACCATGTGCCTTGTGAGGACAGGGGCAATGTATAATTAATAATATGATATAGTATATTTTATAATATAAAAATAAAGTGAGGAAGCCAACCTCCCAAACCACAGAGAGAAAGAGCACGGCTTGGCATTACAGTCTGTGGTCATTTATGACGAAGGCATATTTTCGGAAGGAAAACAGGCCATCACTGAAATAGCTGCTTCTCTCCAGTATTTTCAACCAGCTCTCCCTCTCTCCAGCGCTGTAACGTGACCGCAGCTTCATCCAGGCTCAGACACGAGTGCTTCCCAGTCCCCAGTCATGTTTCCCCGCCTTACCACTGCCACAAAGCCGCAGCGTGCATCAGGATGATCTGCACGTACCAAGGAGGAAGAGGAGTTACGGAGCTGATTTACCACCCCGGAGGCAAAAATGTGTTGCCCGCCAGAGACTGTAAATCACATATCCCATCAGCAGGCTTGGGTGAGGGAGATGAAGAGGGCTTACACGCCCCCGTTGGATTGCAGTCCTGGATATCAAAAGGACCTTTTCAGACAAGGAGTGCTGAATACCAAGCTCCAAAATGCTGGTACCTGCCAGGCCCGGCTGCCCCAGCATACTGAAATCCCTACAGCAACCCTGTTCAGAAAGAAAAAGCGATGTAACTGTCATAAATGGTTTAAAAAAAGAAAAAGCAATACTGCATAGGAATGTATAACATCGCCACAGGGAGACATCAAACACCTTTATTTGGCCGGACGGATAAATGTTCAAGAGCTGGTGCAACATGGTGCTGACCTGGCCTCTAGTGGGTCTCCAGACAAGATGACTCTAGAGAGGGATGCCCTAAAACAATGTGTTCCTTTTCCAGCAGGCTACACCAGTGTATTTTTGCTTTTTGACTAGTCGCAGTGATTCTGTAGGTGCATTTTTCTTAAATGTCAAGGGCCACTCTCTTAAGGCTCTTAAGGCTCCACTGTGTTTATGCCGCACGGAAGTATTTTAAAGTGGATGCAAATGTCCCTATAAATACTGGTAATATGAGAACTGGGCCCCAAGGAAAAGCTGATGCTAGAGAATAGTAATTTTGAAGTCTTTGTGGCATCAAATGAATATGGTATTCATGAAAAGTATTTTGCAGTGGGAAATAATCTGGAGCCTGGGTTAAACTCTTACTTTAGCACTCACTGTTTTGCAATTACTGATGTGAAATTATATCCTTCCACGAGAACTAGTTCTAAAAGGTACATTTAATGTGAATGAACACTCAGAATATCATGGAAATACATATGTAATTCATGAGATCACTAATGGCATTTAGCACAGTTCATTAGCTATCTAGGCCTGAATAGCATTAACCGTAACACAGTATCACCTAAATGTCAAGAGTGTCAGATGAATAAGCCAGGCAGCCTGTACAGGCAACAAAGTGTGGAAGAAAAATATCCCTTATTTAAGAGTTGAGCAGATCTGCAGTCTCTCAAGCGCTGTGCCTGTAACATACCTCTGCACTCCAAGGTAACTAATGTCCCAAACTGAAGCTTGAATGGGACAAAGTCATTTATCTTTCCCTCTAATGCCTGGTGGAAGAGACGGGACTCCCTGGGTGAAGCGAAACGTGGCAATTCCTTTGGCTGCATTTGTTGCTTAAACTGGTCACAGGCTGATACTTTGGTGTTTTCAGTAAGGCTGTCTGGAATTTTCATCCTCTGGAAATATTCCAGGGCTTGGAGAAAAAGATTTGTCCCACTTCTGAGTAAAAACTAAAGAAACTAGACACCTTTTGCAGAAAATCTGGGAAAAAAAAAAAAGCCAACTGTTGGAACAACCCACATTATATTTTACAGCTGGCTATGAGTCTTTTGGCCTGACAAAAACCCAAATTCTCTGGTGAAACTGAAATTGTCTAGCAGCAAATCATTCTAGCAGACAATTCCCTACTCCTTTCCCTGTTAGTTCTTGGGACTTTTTTTCCTTGAATCGAAATATAAAACAAAAATTATTGCACAACCAAACTAAGAGTGAAAAAATGAAACTCTTGAGTCATGAGTACATAGGCATTGAGTAAATGTCACCTGAATCAATAGAGAGTGCAGCAGATGGAGTTTTTAACATTGTTCTTGCAAATTAATCATTAATTTTTTTTTTAAAGTAATCATCATAAATCTTCCTAGAACAGACTGTTATTCTGCCTGTTATGATTCATTAAAACAGCGCAGAATGAGATCATTATCATTTAAGTTAGCATTTTTGAGGCTGCCAAATATCCTCCAAGTATTTCCTGCAGCTGGGACCGCAAGCATCTTCCTTGGAGCTGGCAGCCTGCTTGCGCCATATCCTGCTCCAAGAGTTTCTTGTGTCTCTGGTCAGCCGCACCACCGTGCCCACAGGGACCCTGAGCCGCCTGGGGCAGGTCGCTTCGCTTGACCCCCTTGGGCAGCAGCAAAATGGGAGGCTGACTTCAAGCTGCAAAGCTGCGCGTGGCATCAGCGCCTGCAGAGAGGCACGGCCACCACCCTGAGGAGCTGGGACTGGAGAACACTTCCCCGGAGGTGGGCTCTCACCCAGCCCAGCCAGCTCAGCTGGCTGATTACTGGGGCGCAGCAGTTGCCAATGCTTTTGGATAAATTGGGACTTTCCTCCTCCTCTTGGAAATTCCCACGTTGTAAAGCCAAAGGACGCAGCAGGCAGAGTGGCAGCCGTGGGAGGCAGGTTGCCAAAAATAGGCTTTTTCCCTTTTAATTTCTTTTTGGTGTAATTTCCTGACTGCGTTATTGAAACAACAGTGACATAAGGGGCACGATGCAGCAACAGGGCAGACGGGAATAAAAGCAAAAGAGCCAACAACATATTTGTGTAGAAGAAAGGAAAATAGCTGGCAGTAAGGGGAATTCACAAATTACCTGACAAAAAAGCACACAGCCATCCCCTGCCCCCGAAGCCACCCTGAGAGTCCTCTGACACATGAAGGATGCCAAAAGGGGGGGAAAAAACCAAAACCAAACCAAACAAAAAACAAACCACCACCTAAATTGCAGCAATTACTTGATATGGGCATTTTCACTACCTAAACTGGGAGAGAGAAATTCCCCTGGGTCATCTGACCTCTGTTGAAACTACACCAGGAAGAGAAGCAGCAGCAGTCAGCAAGTGCAGGGCGTTCTCCAGCTGTACAAAAGCCTCTCGTGCGTGAGCTGGAGATCAGAGCAGTGCAGGGATGTGTGTGCATGCATATACGTAGCAAGGCGAGGTGAAAATATCCTCCCAGCCAGATCATCTCTTGCACAACTCTCTGACTCTGTGCAGCCCAGCGGACCTTTTGTTTTTTCCTCCTCTGCTCCTCTCCAAGCATGCCTCCGGAGTAGAGCTTCTGAAGAGCCGTTTCCTCCAGCGCGTCTCCCTGAAAACAGCTCTCCCCAAGAAGAGGTGGTTGCCAGTAGCATGGTGGGGGTGACAGCGATTAGGACGTGGATTGAGCCGGTGGTCGCCGGTTCCCAAGTGGCCAGCGCCTTCTACGACACAGCGCTGCTGCTGGTGGTGAAGAACTACTACAATCAGACCAATGCCACCGCTCCCTTCCATGCACTGGAAGACGCTCAGCAGAAGGCTGTCTCTAATTTTTATATCATCTACAACCTAGTCCTGGGCCTGAGCCCGCTGGTGTCAGCCTATGGCTTGTCCAAGCTGGGGGACAGGGTGCATCGGAAGATCCCCATCTGCTTCCCTCTCCTTGGCTACTTGGGCTCCAAAACTCTCCTGCTCCTCCTGATCCTGCTGGGCTGGCCAATCGAGGTGATGTATGGGGCTGCTGCCTTCAATGGGCTGACGGGAGGTTTCACCACACTCTGGGCAGGCGTCATGGCTCTGGGATCCCTGGGCTCCTCCGAGAGCAGGAGGTCTCTGCGGCTTATCATTATTGAGCTGGTGTATGGCCTCGCTGGCTTTCTGGGAAGCATGGTATCTGGCTACCTCTTTGTTGGCTTCAGTGACCGCTATCGAGAGGGCACTGTGCTGGTGGGCTGCAGCATTGCTTGCTATGCTTTCTGCCTCCTCTACAGCATTTTTGTCCTGACAGTCCCCAAGCCAGAAGCTACCTGCCCAGCCAAAGCCAAGAGTGCAGAGGAAGTGGGCAGCCAGCTACCAGCCCACAAAGAAGCAGCAGCAGCAGGGAGTTCCCAACCTTCGGAGAGCAGCAGCTCCACGCCAGTATCCCCCTCGAAACTCATGATCATCATGCTGTTTGTGGCAGCAATCCTCTATGACCTTGCCGTGGTTGGTGCAATGAACGTACTCCCACTCTTCTTGCTCAGGGAACCTTTAAGTTGGAATGCCGTGGAGATCGGCCACGGCAATGCTGCTGGGTACGTGATCTTCATCACCAGCTTCCTGGGGGTATTTGTGTTCTCCAAATACCTGAGGGACATTACCATGATCATGATCGGAGTGGCATCCTTCAGCGCTGGCATCCTCATCATGGCCTTTGTACGGTGGACGTTCCTGTTCTACATTGGTGAGTCGAACAGCCGCTCATGCGAGTGAGTACACCCTGAGAAAGGGGCTGGGGTGTTTCAGCATCAGGAGAAGGGCTTTTGCTCTGCTTCACCACGAGTTTCAGAGCAGGGAGCTCAGCAGACCATCACACGAGTGTTTCCCAAGAGGGCTTCATTATCATTCCCCTCTCCCCACATCTCGCTTTGTACTCCTTATTGCACCCTACAATATCCAGAGAAGGCATACGCTCCTGCCAAGGCTTAGTTTAAGGCAGGTTGACTTGTAATTTGTCACTTGGTCATAGCCCAGATCTGAGCAAGGGAACAATGCTCACACCACAGGGGAGTGGGAATTGTTGCTGGCTACCTGTACTAGTCGAACCACACCACTAAATTAATGGGAAGCACTGCCTTCTTGTACTTCAGGCTACAACAGAAACAAATTGGCAAAGGTTTCCTATTAAGCGAACATCTTAAGACGTGATTTATTTTTGTTACATTAAGGCATTTATGGCTGATGGGAAACTTAATAGTGAAACATTGGAGCTGCTTTAGCAACTAAAATAGCATGAGAATGTAGTGTACAAATCTTACACTGTGTATAAATGACCAAGGGGCAGGTAACAATAGATAGGGCAGCATCCCACGACGAAGGAAAGGCAAGTTTATTGTTGGGAGGTAGCCTCTGCAGAAACACAGAAAACAAAACCCAAGAACTGCATCCGTTGTAGGAGTGAGATGGATGATTCGTATCTGACAGAGTATTATGTGTTGCATGGCTTTGAGGTTTTGCTTCTGAAAGAGAGAAAAAGATCTAAAAGAAATGGCCTGAAGAGATTTTTCTGTCTGCCCCTACAGGGAATGAGAAATTGAAAATCAAACAAAGTTATTCTAGAGGGAAAGATGGTAGGATATCATATTTGTGTACTAAGCCAAACATTGAATGAAATTTTTAAGAGATTTTGTTTGTTTAGGCAATCAGGCTGGGGAACAAAAGATAAAAAATTAAAATAAAAATATGCTTGTTTAATATTAAGTCCATCATGAATGCATGCTGCTATACAGCGTGCAGGATGCTTATTCCCTGCATTGCAGGAACACCTCGGTACACTAGACATGGACCAAGTATTCACTGAGGTTGGTTCTGTTGGTTCTGCTGACAAGAAGATAATTCCAGCTCTTTAAAAGTTTCCACACTAGAGAAAGCCTAAAATACTGCAAGTCAGAAGCACCAAGATAGAAAAGAGCTATAGTGTTATAAAGTTACTGTTCCTGTCAAGGCCATGTAGCATGGGGTGCTCTCTCTGCTGGTTAGACTCAAATCATCGGTCTCACTATCTCAAAGGACAGTGCTACACTCCATCTACACTGGGATTTCAGGCTGAGACCGGAGCTGGTTTGGGTGAAATACCTCTGCTAGTGGGAGCAATAGGTGGCTTATCCACAATCACTTGGCTGAAGTGAGGACCTACACTCCTACCAAAGATTTGTACTTCTTTCTGGTACTCAAGGGACAAGACAAAGAAGCAAAGGCCCTGCCCAAGCCAGAGGCACGTAGTCTTCAAAAGCAGTGGTTGTTGTGTTGGGAGACAAGGAGCAGGTACTGATGGTAATGACATATTCATTGCATTGCAGCACGGGCAGTGATGCTCTTTGCCCTCATTCCCTTACCAACCATCAGGTCCATGTTATCCAAACATGTCGAAGGATCGTCCTATGGTAAGTACTTTGGTTACCTTACTGATCAAAAAACCCTCAAATCCCTCCATCCAGCCTCAGGTACAAAGAGAAAGGTAAGTTATTGCTGCAATCTGTGCTTTGCGTAATAAAACCAGAACAGTTGGTACCACAAATGGGAAGGGAGGAGCAGAGAAACTTGCTGGACAAGATTGTCACATCCAAACTTCTCATCCTCGGTTGTGTCATCATTGATCCACAAAATTTTCAGCATGTGCTTCAAGAGATTACTATCAGTGTGAAGCTTAAAGGCAGGGAAAATATCTGAGGTGCTGCTCAAAAACACAGCGCTCCAGGGAAAACGAAGAGAAGCAAGACGTTGGGTTGAAGCACTGTGGTACTCACACCATTTATACTTGGCTTCTTTTACTTCCTGTTTTGGGAAGGATGGATTTCTTTCAGCTTTTTTCAGTTATGCTCTCTAAATATGTCTCCAAGTGTTACCTGGCTATTTGTTCTTGTCAGACCGTGATTTAACTAACAAAGGATAACCTTTGCATAAAAATTGGCCCTTTTTGGTAAACAGGAGTGGAAATTCTTCTCTAGTAAAAAATGTATTAGAAAATAGTAAAATATATGTATTTTACAACACCATATTGAAGGCTACCAGTTTTACCCCAATAAGCAGGATTTAGACACAATAGACAGGACTGGCCATGCATTCAAACAGCACCTCGGGCCCATGACTGCTCATGCCTCCTCCGAACATGTTCCCACAGCCATCCTCTGCATCCTTTCCCCTTCTGCCACATGAACACAACACTGCTCTGTCACCAGTTCATTCCTGCTGCTTGTGCTCCTCAACGCGCTTCATAGCAAACTCACCTACCTGCCACAAATAGTGCAGCTCACACCCCAAATTAATCATTATTATTAATCATAATGTTGTTTTTAACCTGCACCATGAGCCATGCAGGCTGCATCTGATTACAGTGGCAGACCAGCTCTCGAGCAGGACCGTGCAGCAGAGCAGCCCTTGCCTCCTGGTAGCAGTGTTGTCTCCTTAGCTGGTGGCAGCTGGTGCTGTGCAGCTGGAGAAGCTGCCAGGGCAGCAGGTTCAGTGAACAGCCCTGACCTTGCTCCCAGTCTGCACATCCCGGCAGGGCTGGGTTACTTCCCCTTCCCGCATTTACCACAGCAGAAACAAAAGGGTGCACTTCAGCAAAAAAGCTGTTTCAACTAGGATTCAGCTTCTGCCTTTCCTCCTCCCTAAACATCATACAAATCACATGCACGTCCCCATTTCAGGCATTATTATCATTTTAATCCAGTGGACCACTCTTCTGGCCTAGGGCAGAAGCAGACCGCAACTAAAATCTCTCCTGTCCTGAAGATGTTAGCCCAAGACTACTTTTCTACATCCTATGGAAAGGAGCACTTACTGCCCAGTTTATTGCTGCTCTTCCAAGCAGCTACCTCTACATCTAGACTGCTTAAGCAGATGGTTTTCTAGTTGGATCTTTTGTCCTATGCCTAAAAGAAGGAAAAGTCATTTAATTCTGGTCCAGAACAGCAGCAGATACAAGGCTCATGCCATCTGGCACTTGTGAAGCAATGACCACATTGCTCTTCCATGCAGTGGTGATCCTGGATTCGGCAGGGAGGTACCAGAGCTGGTTTTTTCTCCCTGGTAACAAACTATGTTCTTGTTTTACAGGTAAGGTGTTTGTCCTGCTGCAGTTGTCTTTAGTCACCACGGGAGTAGTGACATCTACAGTCTACAACAAGATCTATCAAAACACACTGAACTGGTACAGCAGCTTCTGTTTCATTTTGTCTTTTCTAGTTGGCTGCCTGAGTCTCCTCCCTTTAAGGTAAGGAATAGGAAGGGGTTTGTCCAAAAGGACATGCTGTATATTCTCTCCATGCTTCCTAATTTTAGGTCTAAAGTGTGTAATACAGGAAAAAGAAAAATTTTTTTGAATTTAAAAAAAAAGATTGGAAAAAGAGAAAGAAAAATCTTGCAGAAATGAGTTGAGAAATATCAAGGAGATTCAAAGAATGAAACTTGCAAGTGATCTAGCCAATGTTTTTAATCTTCTTTTTGTTTAATGTAATGTGAATTGCTGTAGGAGGAATATTTGGCAGAGTTTAAGAGCTGATAATCCCAGGGGACAAAGCCTTCACACAAATGTAGTACTACTATTTTTGCAATATCAAGCAAGTAGAATGAGGGAATAATCCTACACAAAGTAAAACATTTTTTAAAAAATCTATTGCAGGTTACTTACTCATTGTGATAGAAAAGAATAACCCGAGTCTCCCCCAGGTGTTCCTTTCAAAGAGAAACCATTACCACATAGTGAAGGAAATGGTTACTTTTCTGATCCAGTGAATTTGCCCAACTGTACAGCTACAGAGCAACTGAGAGGTACAATTTCAAAAACAGGTTCTAAGCAGAAAACAAGCTTAATTTGAAGAGAGAAAGCTGAAACAGCATCTCCATCTACTCTTCCAGAATTTTTGAAGGATCTCCCTCCAAATCTCAACTTGCCCATCATCCCCTCCCTAAGACTCTCCAGCTCGTTGCATTACTAGAAACAGCAAGACGCTTCCACTATGCAGTTAAAGTGAATTGTGATAATGTTGGTATTTAATCCATGCAACAATATTTTCATTCAGATATAAGGCAGGTACTGGATAGGCTAATGTCTGATCCCAGGCAAAATTCTTGCCAAGTTTTCTCTAATTTAAAAAAAAAAAACAAAAAACAACCTAGAAAGTCTAAAGGCACTATGTATACCGACTTCAGTGTTATCACTTAGATAGGAAGAAAAGAAAAAGCAACACTAAGGAAAGCTCTTAGACCATCAGCTCTGCCTCGTCCAGCGCACCAAAGGCTTTCTGGGCTTGTGAATACATTTGACACCTGGTGTCAGCAGGACTATGAGTGTGGGGAAGGCTACTTCATACTCATCATTACCCTGGCTCTGCTTTCCTCCTCGTATTTTCCAGACACAAGAATGACTCGTTTCTTATGCACAACCCTGCTGTTTAACAGTGAGTCACTGCTAGCTACTCAACTGCTTTTTAACATGCTCTCCAAATAGAAGTTAGCACCATTATCAGCACAAACACGGGTTATTAGGACTTAAAAGTCTGAAAGATGACAAATGGTGCCGATGTCATTGCTTGTACACAAGAGTAACTTACAGAGAGGCTGGCAGATCCTCGCGAGGAATCACATGAGCACTCAGCCAGCTCCAGACACCCCAACACAGTTTAAGCTAAAGAATTGATGGGGAACAAGCAAACTGTAGTTTGAGAAAGTAGCTTGCTAGCTCTCTTGTAACCTGCGTTTTTATTGCTCTTTACAGCATTGTGGCAATCAAACAACGTTCAACCACTGGCTCCCTTCAGATTCTGACCAAGTGACAGAGACTGTACCAGCTAAAGCATCTTTTGGTCTTTATCAACTCTCTGAGCTACCGAAGTGGAAGGTTTGCCAAGCATTAGTCCCCCCAGTTATCATCATTACAGGAAGCATTTCATTTATGTTTCCACTTCACAGGATGCCACAGCCTCTCAGGTGCTGAGCTCACCCAGGACAGACGTTTGCCTTGTTACTGCTGCAGTGCATCGTCTTGCAGAGTATGCGCGTTGGCTATTGCACACCAGCAGTCTTCAGAGCATTTTGCTTTCCTGCTAGGCTGATTAGCAGTAGTGCAGAGTGACAAGAACAGGGTGGGAATGAAAAGGGCATTTCTAGACACATCATTCAATGTGGAAGGGAAAAGCAGAGGATCAGTTTTCCATTAGTTCCTTCTTGTCTGTTCATTCAGAAACCTCAGGGCAGTTCTGTAACTTTGGCTGATGTAGGAGGGGGTCCTGCAAGCCACGTGCTGCTGCTCTGAGTGCTACAGAAGATGTGTCAGCCCACCTGATCAACGTTATGTAGAAGACCACTAAATACAGAAATACCACCATAAAAAAAATGTAAGATTAAGACACTTTTAGTAATCCCTACAATAAAATACTCCTGAACAGATGTTCATGCTCCTGACTTCCGGGAGATTGTCCCGCTGTCCTCAGACAGTGCTTTAACAGAGGTCATGAGAGGACACCTAGGACTCAAGAGCCGATACCGGCATTTCAACTCACACTACCAGGATGTACTACTCTTGTAACAGGTTAAGAGAACAGGTAAGTGAAGCACGCTACTCCTACAAGCTTTATGGAGGGACACTGATGCCAGGTAGTAGTCACCTTGTTACTCCAGCTTTAAGCTGGGTTGAAACCCCTACAGAAAGGAACCTCGTACAATATAGCAATTGGCATGAAATGTTGTCAGCTAAATCCAAACACGATTCAAAAGACTGGCATGCCCCAGAGGGATCAGGGCTTAAATTAGGTGTCTACTCACATGCTAATTGAATTAACAAGGATTAAGTGGCTTCCAAACTCCTGGACTAAGTAAAGGCAAGTTAAAAGCCCTTCAGTAACTGAAATAATCTGGAGGCAAATCGGGCAGCTTCAGTTCGAGCCAGGGATGCAGCAAGCGGTTGATTACTCACTATGCAACCCCTTATTCTGAGGAAGTTGCTGCCACTCCTGTTCCACCCACGTACACACTCTTGCAATGTTCCTCAGCTCCAGGCTTCACTTTCAAGTAATACCAGATGTACTACAGCAACAGACATAGGACTTTTAGTTAAATCAGCAGCGGAACAAGTTTTTAAGGGAAGAGTATTTCTGCAGTAAGATAGTGAGCTGCCCAGCAAAGTAAGTGCACACAGCGTTTCAATGGCAAAGATTGCAAAAAATGAAACTTTATATTCTAGGTAAAGGAGTCATCTTTTAATACATTTATTGGTCCATTCCATTAAATTAATTGAGGTAAACAAACGGTGCATTTTAAAAAAATGTACACACTAATAGAGAATTACAAACAGTTTTACCTCAAAGTGTTTTTCTCCATCAATACTAGTTCCATAGTAAACAATGCACAAAGTATATTTATACAGAGATATATGAAAGAGTATAGAAACATGCCAGCACCAGAAGGCAAGACAACATCTCATAGCCTGCAAGTCTGAACAAGTGCACAGTTGCCAGATTTGGTCGAGTGCAGGAAACAAAACACACCTTCCCATTTTTACATCGTTTACTAACTAATTCACACAGAGACAAGTCTATTCACGGCTTTCATTTTGGTTTTTAATGGTATGAACAGCGACTCTGGTTCGGTGAGTGGGTTTACACAGGATGAAAGAGGAAGAGTCTGGGCAGTGAGCCAGCACCGTTTTTGTCCCCAGTGCTGACACCTTCCACAAGGAGGGGGATGAGATCCTCCTCCGCTCACAGCCAGCTTGCCTTCACCTGCATGGCCCAACTCTCCAAACCTTAAGGAGGGACAGAGGGATGCAGGCACAGAAGAAAAGAGAACAAGGACGGTGCTGCTTTATTTTCAAATACTAAAGACAAAAGCCCTTTGGCTGCTTGGTATTGTAAGACTGTCCCTCTGCAATCTGCCTCCCTGTGCAGTGGGAATGTGGCACTGGCCCCAACCCTGCTGCTTGATCTGAAGGTATGGATACGTATCCCAGCAGCAGAGTTAAGGAAATGGTTTAGCTTCAAAGCATAGAGTACCGAGGCCTTCAAAGCAGTCTAGAACAGTGACTAGCCTTTAACTTTTTAGCATGCCACTTACTTAAGGGTGATCTACTTACGCCTTTTTGGAAAGTGCATTATTTTCTGCACACTGTGCCTTAGCCGTGCAACCTTAAAACTAGCCCAGTTCATTACTGCGTACTTGTACAAGTCGGATACCCCAGCAAGACGCCAAAGTGCGAAGCATAGAATTAAGCATTGCCATTTTATTCCATAAAATTGGTTAAACAGCACTCCCAAAAAGTTTAAAATGCAACAGTCACACTGACAGAAGGCAAGTTTATTCCTGTGATCCCCCGTTTTACTTTACAAAAAAAACCCCAAAACCTGGCAAGTAGTTGCAAGCTCCCTAACTTAAAAGACCACCCCATTTTCCCTATCTATTGGTTGTTGTAGTAAAAGTTAATATATCAAGGGAAAGACTGCTCTACCTTCAGAATTTAAGAATGCTGAACATCTAATGAGCTAGTTTAGTCTATGCAATTTTGCTCAGTGGTTATCAGCACCAGGATTTTAAACAGTCTGCAACATTAATCACACTCAGTTAAATCGTGCAAGTTTTAACAGAAGCATGGCTCCTGTTAAAACACTGAACAGTCTCTGGTGGGCTGGGAGGGAATTCTTCTGTACCTTGGCATCTGCAGGTCCAACACCTGAAGCAATGTGCATCATGAACAGGCTATGCAGAGCCACTGCTGCAAGACTACCTCACAGTACCTCCGCAGGACCATCTCTGCCACTCATGCTTTGCAGATGTTTCTTTCTACCACTTATCCTACTACCCTATCCTTAGCACAAGTGTCAGTGTGACAAAAATCCAAGCAGACTTCAGTGAAGAATCCATAATTTATTCTTTGATACAACTCACATGAGAAGGGTTCGTGTCTTCAGGGCTACACCTATTACCTTTTCATTTTTCAATGGATACCTGAAAAAGCCATGATGTTTCAACACCTATGTTTATTGCAAGAGTCAGAACCTGGTAAGGATACATATGAACAATGCACGCTTCATTACTGAGCATGAAAACAAGATCTCAGTGCTTGCTTTATTGTGCTGGTGCCAGTTAAGAGAAGAAACAAACATCCCAGAAATTACACAGAAGTAACCAGGACAGCAGTGAATTATGCATCCTCTGAGAGGGAACTTGGTCTGGCTATGGATTACAAGGAAAACTGGGCTAATTTAAGGACTGTTGAAGGACCCACATGTTACACAGGCTTATAGAAAGGGTGCAACTACTTTTGACATCATTTTAGTGCATGTGCAGAGGGTGACCTTAAGTGACTGAACACTCAAGAAGTTACTCAAAGATGAAGCTCCCGCACTACTCCTGCTTCCCTTTACCAACACCTTTCACTTTTCACACTTAAGGTTTGGGCCATCCAAAGAAGAGACTCGTTACCCTGTAGTCCTTTAACAGTTCAGATCACAACCTCCCACTAACAGCAGTTAAGTAAGTGCACTCTTTGTAAGTGTCACTTTACACCTCACAGGAGTTTCCTGCTATTTTGTAGTTCTCCCATTGGGCACTCCCCAAACCTTACAGCCTCTCCCACAGTTACAATCCTGTAATCACTAAAATCCCCTAGTGATTTACAACAGCTCTTTATAAAAACAGACTCCTCCATAGCCCATAGGAGCTGAGAGACCCACCACTACACACCCTTCTTACACTGCAGCAATTCTTGCAGAGGACTCCTCTTTTGAATGTTAAGTCTTACTTCCCTTATAGGTGCTTAAGAAGTTTTGGTTTTCCAGATCATATAAGAAATCCTATCAGTGGCCACAGCCTGAGGTGCATGTTCCAACCTCTCCTCCAAATCAACTTGCAGGTGCCACAAAGCCACACACTCCAACAGAGAAGTGCAAAGCATGCCTGCCTTTCAACAGCTTAGCCATAAAGGGATTTATCTGAAATCAAAACATGCTTTGGTTGAGGACTAGTTTAAAAACTATGCTGCAGAATCAGTGGCATCAGATTAAAGAAAATTTAAGCTGATCTTCAACAGCTCCAGTCTCAACAGCTACATGTTGATTTGAACTTCACTTGGTACTCCCCACTGTCCATTATGCTTCTCATGAACAGCTGTGATGTCAATTGCTAAATTTCCCAGAACCACACCCACTTCAGTTTGACATAAAACTAAGAGGGAACAGGACTGCAGTGTTGTAAGGCATCAGACAAAACCTACTCACCTGTAGGAAAAAAACAACCATCCTTTCTACTCATCTTGCACTGTTTTTTTGATAAGGTGAAGGGAAGACTGTCCAAGTATTAGTTCAAATTACATTTTGCTTGACTCCCAGTGATGTTGCAGAGCCAACTACAAAATTCCACTTCCCACACAGGAACCAGCTCAAAAAAGCGTGTTGATCTCCGTTTGTGGGAAATAGGGAAGACTGTAACCCTGAAGGTCAGACTGTTAAATGTTATGCAAGTGCTTATCTTACAAGCGAAAGACTGAGAAAAACACTTGGTTACTGCTTCAAGATGATCCCCTTAAGCACTTCCCTTGCACAAGAATAGTTTGTCATTCTGGACCTAACAGCAACTTAAAGCAGAGTTCTCGTTTACACCTAATAAGTGTATATTGATAAACTGCGAGCTTAAACCAAAACGCATAGATAGTTTAGTACCACAGAGCTGTCAATGGAGGCTGAGTCAAAAAGGAAGATCTCTTAAAGTGTCTTAAACTTGACTTTTGCACCAGAGAGCATCATCTCATTAGCCTGACAGCTACCACATTGCTGCAATAACACATCTTGACAGTTGCTATAAAGCCACCAAGCTGAGTAGGGAGGCTTCAGGTATACTTGGTGTTTGTGAAGGGATAAAGTCCAAACCAGACTCGTACCTGGTAGGCTATCACAGGAGAATACAGAAGTTGCACATACTCAGTTACTGCTCAGATTCTTCACAAGACTGTTGCCAGAGATCAAGTAACCACTTGAGCTTAGCAGTAAGCGCTCAGAATTATTTATTCCCCCAACTCCCAATATTAAACTGATATTAGCCCCAAACCCCACCACTTCGGATGGTTAAAAAGGATTTATCTGCATGCTGTTAAACCAAGACTCTGGGACCCTGGGAATCACGGCAGCATTCCTAAGGCCATCAACACCAAGCAGGCATTTACTTGAGGTTGGACTGCAAGAGAAAGGGAAGAAGAGGGACTTGCAGAAGCAGTTACATTTCTAAAGGCCAATAAAAACTGCTAAGAAAATAGATCTGTACCAAAAGTAGTCTTAAAAGACTTGCCGTGTGGTTCAGTAGAGACAGATATGAAAACCATGTGTACCTAACAGGGTACCCATCTACCCCCACCGACCTGTTTAAGGCAAGTTTCACACACAATGATGCTTGGTGTAAGCAAGTATTTGACACTTTTTGGCTTTTGGCTGCTGCAAAAAAACATGGGGAGAGAAAGCAGAGCTCTGCCTTTACTACAGCAGGCACCTTAAGTGACCAAGCCCAAAGTGGCTCTAGTTCAGAAAAAAAACGTTTAAAGCATGGACCAAGAGAATTCTACCACACAACTTCCAGAGCTAGCTTTAGAAAAAATACACTAAAGACTCACACTTGCTTCCACCATTCCCATACACCTTGAAAGGCCGCTGTCCAACTCGCTCCCGCAGCTAGGCTGATTTTGATCCCCAAGTCAGTCACAAGTACACTTCAGCCAACTGACATTACTTCATAATCACCAAGGTAAACAAAGATACTCAGTATGAACCAACAGCATGCCACACTCACAAAAACCACAGTTCATGCTTGCATCACAGGCTATCTGCAGGTGGTGTTGGTATGTTCTGTCTAGGACCAGCCCCACTCCCACACAGAGAAGTCTCCAGAAACCATTTTATCCAGAGGGAGCATATGGGTGGTAGCAAAACAGAAGATACTCATTTCCAGCCTTCCCCTGTCCATCCAAAAAAAGGGATAAGGATTGGTTAGGGAGTACTGTATCATAGGAACAATTATCTTCTTTTTTTAGCAAACAAAACAGAATGGTAATAAAGATGTCATTTGGCACCTTGCAGTAGAGTTTCATTTTCATCTTTTTAGTGTTCCACTCATCAGTTCCTTCCAGACTAGAGAGGTAAGTTTTATCAAGATCCCCATGCACTTTCACTATGAACCCCCAATTACTCCATAGGATAAAGAAGGAACCATTCAAGATAACTCAAAAAGATGAAACATACCCCAGTTTAAACACAGAAAGTGAGGAAAAAAATTCAAATAATTTTCAGAGCGTCTGTTCCAGCCTAAGTGCAGCTGGCATTTCAGTTAACTTGACAAAAGGAGTCCGTCATACAGTTCCAGTATGTCTAGTGGTTCTGAGCACAGAAGTGCTAGACTGTCCATGAAGGTACTTCTTATTTGGTCTCTGGCTTGTCTTGCAATAGTGGTATAATTGATTCCCACGCCGTAAGGCACTGAAGAAAGAAATAAAAAGATTTAAAAAATGGATTGTACATCAGTTCTTGTAACTTTTGACCAACACTTCCAGACCAACAGAATGTATGTTCAAGAAAGGCTAGCCGGGTCTCTGTAGATTATTACAGAAGGGGGAATCTCAAACAGCAAGAAAGTGTTCAGAAAGAATAGCTGCAATCTCCAAACAAAGAAAACAAATTAAAGCTTTCCAAAGTCATCAGCTGGCCCAAGCCATTAAAAATCATCAGAATACCCTGGATTTCCAAATATCAAGCTAGATTCTTCTAAAGTGAAGAACACCACAGCTTTCAGCTAGGCAGACAAACTGTTTCTAGTAGAAATTCACATCTTTGTGGTGTGACTGTGGGAGAGGGCTGATTTGGACCCAATGGTGGCTATTATAGGCTACCTCCAGCAAACTTATTTGAAAACCCCATGCATTTAGGGAAGGTAGTTCAGAGACACAGTATACTCTGGTACACCTCTGGGACTTGGACCTCCACTGCATGATGAACTGGTAGTGCCTGGTATAGTAAAATGAAAGTGGCGTCTAGCTTCTGGTTATTATAAAGTCACTCCAGGCTTTGGAGTCATTTCCCCAGACACATATACTTACTCCAGTCCTTGTGCTGTGTATCATTACTGTCTTTCAACTGTGTACAGCCCAGAAGTCAAACTGAACAAATACAGACCATGGAATATATATTATTAAACACTGGGAATGGGCAAACTCATCACCAGCTCTTATATCCACAAGTTACTGTTGTCAAGCATCTTCCTTCTAATCTTGCTGATTGTACTGCAGGTGAATAGAGTATTTCTAGTTGTGTATCCCGAAGTGATTAGACGCTTTCCTACCAAAAAGCTTCCTTACTGCAGCCAAGAGCAAAACTAAGGTGTACAGATTTAACTGTCAATTGCAGAGGCACTGCCAGATGTTCAGTGGAGTCTTTAATACACCCCCTTCCACAGCAGTCTCAGAAGAGAGAAGAGACCAGGGTGAAGGAAGTTCTTTGTGACTAGTTATGAATTACTGACAAGACAGACATTGGAAGGGGCAAAGGAAGTACATACTAATATTACATGGAGAGGTAACCTACCACAGGAAGAAGTTTGTAAAGTAGATGTGGAAAAAAGCAATAGACAAGAAGATGAAGTATGTCACCATGCATAAGCCTAGTATTGTTTAATGTATCAACCACTGCATTGCACAGCACTGTTCTACCATGAAGGAAAACTAGATTGGTAGCATATGCAGTTGGATGTCAAGGCCCTTTCACTTAAAAAATAAACCCAAACCCCCCAAAAAAAGAGAAATCTGACACTGAATCTCAGGTACACATGCACCAACTGAAAAAGGGCATAGGCACCTGACTAGCTATTTCCAGGACTAGCATACAAAGGACAGAACTATGCACAAGGGGACAGAGATTAGAATAGTTTATGCATACCAGGTGTAATCTATATATGGATCCATGGATGTACATTAACGCATGTAGTTTGGTTCATAAAAGGCAGAATCAAGAGATTTTCTAGTCTGGTAGTATTACTAGAACATGCAATTTTGGTTTTTTTCTTCGCCACTACTGCTGCTCAGTGATTTGTTCAAGAATGCAAGACAGACAAGCACCCAGGATGAAATGCTGTTACAGGGCTGCCTTGCAAAAGACTGCTAGTCTCATGCAGATCACTTGAGCATGACCAGCAACTCAATAGTTTACACTAAGCTGCTGACAAAGAGCACCTTCCACAGCACTAGAGAACTGATTTAGAACTCCAAGATTCTTTTCTTCAAGGCAGCGTGAAGATTTCCTGAAGAATTATCACCACCTCAGAGGAAAATGAACTACTGTTATTCCTGCCAATGCTCCAGCAGTGCCACGTACCTTCTCGTAGTACTGGATGTTTTTATCTGCCATCCCCATGAGTAGCTGCCTAAAGTCTTGTCTTTTGTTGTTCTGCCATCTCTCCATATCTGCTTTCAGGTCAGCATTGAAACACTCTACTCGGTCTTGACACTTCTCAACATCTGTGGGTACCTGCAGCAAAAGAAATGAAGATTGAAACTGTCACTGAGAGTGCTAGACTGCTGAATTAGCTCAAACCTCACTGAGCAAAGCTACAGAGGAAAGGGTAAGTTAACAGTCCAGTAGTTACCCTGAATAAACTCAGTTATGGCTGCAGGGAGAAAAGGCCAAATTCTGTGTTAGTGAGGAGACAGGATTGCTGAACTTGTTCTCTGCTGTTTGAGGTGGTGGGCAGTTGTGCTTGTCCACTTCCACGCCAGATATGGAGGTAGACTGAGGAAGAGCTTGCTAGAGGCACATGGAGAGCAAAACCACGTGGTGTAAGTGCTGGGTGCCTAGGCTCAGTTCCTAGTTCTCAACCTGAGCAGCTTGACTACAGCTCCAGAGCAAGTTTTCTCTCCTCCTTCCCATTTACAGTTGCACTAGGCATTTCCCAATTTACACTAGCGTGTATTAAACAACAAACATTTAGGTTTGTCCAAAGAGCTGGATAAGAGACCTCAGTGTTCTCTCTTGACTGTAGTACACAAACAGCAGTGATCAGCTATGACTGCAGAATAAAATTCTTAAGCCTCTAGTTTCTAACTTAAGCCTTTTGTTTCTAGCTTCCACTTCTAACCTTACAGGCTGCCTGAAAAAAATGTAAGTGCAAAGCACTGATGATCATCACTGTGTATTGGCTCATGCACCTTTGGGCTCAACACTGGACACGTAATCACACATAAGCAATGGGAGAAATCCTGAAGGACAGCCTACTGCAAGCCTAGGTAGAGATTAAAATGGATTATGACAGTAGTCACCAGCCCAAGGTAGATGCACTTTAGGCCAAAGAAGTTGGTCTTTGCTTATGTTTTAACTAACATCACGTATACCACCAGGCAACTACAGGAATTTACAAACGGTTCTTCAAGCAGGAAAGCCATGAACGCCTTTCTCTCCCTTCTCCTTGTGCTGCATGGTTCACACAGACGGAAAGCCTGTAAGGACGTGGAGACTAAGCCCATGACCTCAGAAGAAGAAACCCCTGAGCTCTAGCACCCATGTGAGAAGTAAACTTGGGCTCTGGAAGCTGTGACTTGCACAAAGGCAGAAGGCAGAATGAAGAATGTTTGCAGAAGTTTGTAGTGGCTCCTCTCATACTTGATGCTTTCAGAAAATTCCCTTTTTCTTTGAGGGACATGAAGGAAGGAAGAGGATGAACAGATTACGTAAAAAGCTTTTCATAGGTAACAATATAGGAAGTTAGAGGTGTGCTACTACCTTGCAGTTTGGCAAGGTACATGATTTAGACAGAAACGTATCAACTCTGGTTCTTCTCCAGGATGTGGACTAGGGTCGATCACTGACTAATACCCAGAGAAGGTCCTACATCTGTTCTCTGATAAAGCTGTTCAAGACACAGGAAGCACCTCCTTCATGCTCATAGGATTTGAGTACCCCTTTATTCACACGACTGGATTTACACTACAGGTAGCTTGGGGGTTCAGTAGCTACTCACTTCCCCCACCCTCTCGGAGCACTATACTTCTGGCTACAGAATTCACTCTGCTACAACTCCAGACATTAAGTTCTCTCGTAGGCTTCAGACAAGACCTACGAACCTAGTGGCTGGAAGGCTTAGAAGATAGTCCCCTCAAGGCAAGTATGCTTTGCATCATATTTATAAGTACTTTGCTATGTTAACAGGAAAGGCTAGGCTATCAAGAGAAAGAGTCATAAAGTCTGGAAGCAAAACCACATAAGATTTCCCAATCCAATTAAGTTAGTTTCTAAGCACTCACCAGTTTCCTGCTTCTTCTGCCAGGATCTGAAACCACAACGAAGCTATAAAAAAAGAAATCTGTTCTTTCTCACAGCCAGTTCTCCTGCATGTCAGGCTGTACGACTTTAGAGCTACAGGGACAATCCAGTGATCAGCAAATGGGTCACGTATGCTCTAATTAAGGAACAGCAGCAATGAACTCCAGCTAAGTCTCCATAGGCATCATGAAAGCAGCATCTGCACATGCACTGCTCCTGTTCAGGAGTGTAAATCTCTTTCCTTCCAAAACTGCAGCTTCCCAGAACAGAAGTTGCAACTCAGTAGCTAAAACAAAGCTTTAGGTTAATTAACAGCTTTTAAGCACTTTATATCTAGTGCAAGGTTAATGAGAAGAGAGGTTATAGTTCTAACATCAAATTTGGATGTTGAAACATCAATGCTGATGCTTTTATCTGCTTTTACCAATGGAGCTACTAAGTATTAGCTAGCAACTAGGAACTGAAAAGAAAGAAGATTGGACTTTTGGGGAAGTTGCTACTTTCTTACTGATGGCTGCTTTCAGCTATTTGTATAGCTCAAAAAGACCCAGCCCCAAAATGAAGTGACAACTGGCTCAAACTCCAATATACTCTAGAAGGGCCCATCACTATTTTAGTGAGTCAATTTAAACTGATAAGTCATCAAATGCCTAAAAACCTCAGTTGGCTTGCTGGATATGCTAGATTTAGTTCCTTCTATCCTACATACAACTTGTTAGAATACCTGCTTATACAAAGCTACACTGAGGAAGTAAGAGTACATACCACACCAGCCAGTAGTGGGGCAGGCAAAAGACCAAAATACAAGAGCACCACAAGATACCTAAGACACCAATATTTGTAGAGTCCATGACAGACACAAGACCAGAAAAATACCAGTTTGCATTTCTATGCTCTGTCCTCCAGCTTCTTAGATTAAAGACATTATGTGAACCTCCTGTAAGATTATTGTACGGTAGTCCTAATACTGGAAAGTCATCCATTAGTTATTAACACAAAGATGAAGGGGAACCAAAAACACCCAAGCAGAGGAAGGGAACAAAACCTGTTGTCATTGTTGGTTAAAGCTGCAGTGGTTTAAGACAGGGCTCTTGCACAATGCTTCATGCAGAAAGCAGGTGGCAGCATAAGCACGCCAGTTTACAGCTTTGTTCTGCGATAAGCCCAGCCAAAACCTGTCACCCAGTGACACCTGCTGTGTCTGTTCAGCATCACACAGGACGGCCTCCCTAGCAGAAGGGGCAAAACATGGAGTCTTCCACAGTCAAAACAGGTATCCTACAACACAGTTCAGCAGTGCCAGGGCTAGGACTTGAACTCAGCTAGCTGACATCCTGCTGAATCACCAGGGACTGTTCTACCACTGCTTCAGTCCCTGTCACTAGACACTCCAACTGATTGCTGGCTGTTGTTCAAGTGTACACAGGTCAGAGCCATCCTGCTCTGAACCGTGGGAGATCAGTAGTACAGAACTTGCTAGACAGGTTATATTTGTTCATACCTATGTCTTTATTCCACATCAGCTTGCCAACAACAAACTTCTGTTCTGCCAGAAATTGCTTATACCGCAAAGAAGCTGCCAGACCCAGACAAAGCAAGTTCTGTTTCTCCATTCTTCTCAGGAAGTAATGTAAGTGCAAGCCGTTTTTGTAGTTTTAAGTGCTAACCTTTGGACGGTCTTCTTTTTTCAAGGCTACTGCTTCCAGTTTTGCTTCATACTCCGCTTGAACTTGGTCTCTCTTCTTCAACACATTCTATGGGCAAGAGAAAAGACAGCTGTGAGAGGGATCCTCTTGTTCTTTCCCTCCCCAGCCTGCAAGTGATACAGCTTAAGCGCTAATTCAGTTCAAAGTCAAGACTTTCAAACTCACTTTGTCCTATTTTACGGTATTTAGGGAGTAGCTTTTAAAAACAAAGAGCACTTGCTCTCCAGCAGCTGGCAGGGTCAGATAAAATTCAACTTTTGGACAAGCTGGAGGCATGCAAGACAGAAGCTGTCATGTAACCATGAATATAACCCTAAGTAAATTCAATTAATTATTTGACCTATTATTAGCATGAAAAGGATATAAACAAAAGCATCAAAGCTGTCAAGGACTAGTGCAAAGCTGTTGATATCCTCAAGCAGCAGAGAGACAACAGCATGGGCTAGGAGACAGGATGGCCACCACAGAAGATATTACATCTCCCTTTCCACTTGCAAAGACTCCTCAAAGTCCTTTATAGCAAGCTGTTACATTCTCGTGTTAGAACAAAAGTAAACTTTGCTTTTAGATCAGTTTGGGGGGTTTGGTTGTTGGTTTAATTAAAAAAAAATAAAATTATAAAAAGCACAATTTACATGAAAAGCACTGAACTACCCGAGTGAGTTTCACAAGCAGTAAACATTTTATTGACAGAGTATTCTCAGAACAGAGAGCAAAAGATGCCACCCTTCTCTTCTACTACATCCACAAGCCAAGATCTCCACTAAGGTTATACTACAGTCTTACAATTTAAAAACAACCACAGAAATTAGTCTTTTTAAGAACATACCACTAAAAAATAAGTGGTTCTGTGTCTGCAAGACAGTCTTCTTCAGTCTTCACAAGGAAACAACTAGTAATTTTTTATAACTCAGTTGATGCAAAGTTACTACTAAAAACACTCAGAGGGAAGTCAGCCAACACTCACTGCTGAGGCATCTGTAAATTTGAACTTCTCTTGCAGCCAGCTTGGCCAGTTTATGCTTCAAGTCTTCCCTTCTGCCACCCAGAAGGAATTACCCCATTAGGACAAAGGGAGGTAACTAGTCATTTTAACAGTTTCAGACAAGGCTAGTAAAGCAGGAGTAGTCATGTGCATTGCTGCCTACAGAAATACCTGTTTAAAAAAGTAGTTCTCAGAGCTCTAAGAGCCAGTCTAGCCAAGATCTGTTTCCCAATTAAAGACGTACAAACCCTGTATCTATTAATCATCATCTTCCCCCAGCTCCCTCTTAAGCCAAGGGAAGGTCACCAGTGCAGTTCCTCTAAAGTGCAGATAGGAGACGTTGCAATCGATATTCTTACAAACCGCAGTCCATGATAAAAGGGACTGGCACCCCATCCACAAAGTTGCTATTAATTTAGGCAAAACTGAAAAATTCACCTTCAACAGCTTAACCCTCCCTTTTGTCCCCAAAGGGATGCAAGCAAGCATGCCATTGGTTGTGTTTGCTTGAAAAGCCACAACATTCCTGTTCCTTTTGTAATCTAAGTAACTATCTGGAATAGCCCTTAAGTGATTGAGGTTACCAATGCAACAAAAGCCTGAGAGATTTAACAGGTATTTCTACTTTCTATTGCCTCTTGAACCTGAGTCAACTGAAATTTCTTCTCAGAAAAACAACTGCCTCCAGCAATTGCATTCAGCCTTTAGGAGCCTGGAGTTAGTGCAGTAAGCTGGATCTGTACCAGGAGTAGTCAATGATTAACAGGTATCGTCAGACTAGATTCAAAGGGCAGGTGTCTTATTTCTCCTTAAGTGCTCAAGTCCATCCACTGTGGACCATTAACAATATGCTTCTGAATACAGCTTTAAGTATCCATTAATGGCTGACCTGTATGTGATGAGAAAAATATTGCCTTCCCTTTCACTTGTCCCCTATGTGAAAGGAAGTGTTGCCTCTGGCACCTCCAGGCAATCTCTTCTCAGTTGTAGATCGTATGCATTAATTAATGCTTCAGCAGCTCCTCCGAAAAGCTCTGTACCAAGTATCCCCAGACTTACCACAGCCCATGCAATCCTTCCACTAGTTAAGGCCTCAGAGAGAAAAAAAAAATTAAAAATAAAGAAAAAAATTTAAAAAGTTTAAAAAAGTTGGAAGAAACCAACACCAAACAGAAAAAACCTCACACATCACATTTCAGTTTTTTGGGGACAGAACTAAACCACTGGTCCCTGTACAAGCAAGACTTAGCTTGCTTTCAGTGAGGTGGGTCCTTCTCCATTTTGTATTCTGTTGAAACATTTCACCTTGGCCCGTATCTCTGAAGGAGCTTCAGGAGTTTGCCATCAGCCTCCTTTCTCAAATTGCAATCCTATGCCATTTGCACACCACATAGCTTCCTACTATGACTAGACCTCACAAGAGGATCCTTATTTACTTTACTGCACACCTTTAGAGAGACTGTTAGCTATTCATGTGGTGCTTGCTTTCAATATGCATTAAAAGTAATGTCCAAGCACACAGCTGGGGATTGCACCATCTGATAAGCCTTTCTGGCAGTGTTAAGCATACGGAGTTCATATAACATTTTAATGTCAGCACTGAATTATGTAGAGCGGAGTTCGTCCTCTGCACTTGCCTCCCTGGGGAACACCAGCGTACCACAAAAAATGTGGTACCACACGTTTGCTGACAAGGGCCTTGCTGCACCTGGATTTGAGACATTGTCTGGCCATCTCATACATGGCCTGTGTTTTAGAAAAGGTCTCTCCTAGACACTACCAGCACACACTTTAACTCATGCCCACAATGCCAGCCTCTCCCCACTTCTGCAAATCTTTCAAACAAACTCAGAGATGGGGCTTCCCTGGAGTCAGCCAATATTTGTTTCAACCAGAACTACTGGGCTTTGCCTCCATACGTGCAGTTCCCTCAGGCTGCCCCCTCGCTGGGTATAACAGTACTCCTGAAGACACTAAGGTGAACATTCATCTCTAAAACAGCGAAGATAACCTGGCAGTTCTTACTGTGAGAGACATTCACCCAGCTAGAAATTGCTCTACAAATCAAGTTCCCATACCTATACCTAGGGTACAGTGTGCAACAGAGAAAGCTATCAAGGTTGCACTGAACTCCTAGTACCTAAAGACCTACCTTCCATCAAGTACCCTGTCCAAAAGCTGTGCTCTGAAAGACCAAAACAGACTTTAATTTCACAAGCAGGCCTCACAGCAGCTGATGAATAGGACTGCACTGCTAGTGAAGAGGACAGCCCTTTCAGCAGAAAGCCTCTTACACTCCAGCAGTAGCCTCCTTTACAGTTACTTACCCAATTTTGTGGAGTTTGTAAAGACAGTTCTGTAGCTGCTTACTGAAGAAATAACAGACTAATATTTTCTAGCATAAGAAAACTGCACTTGGTATGACCTGAGAGATTTCAGTTTTGGTATTTGGGAGGGAAGGAAAATAGGAACAGTCTGCCTTGGCTAGCAATAGTTTTTATTCTTGATTTTCAGACAGAGTTAAAGCTAATGAGATGCCCAAGCTGGACACTAAGCAGCATAATCCTTATTTGCTATCAACTGCTATTTTGCAAGTGTGGTTTCTAGATCCAACTAGTTCCAAAGCACCAACACAATGAATATGTTCAGTCCATTACCAGAGAATAACTGACAGGAAGAGTGAAACCTTTAGGGCACTAGAAAGTCAAGTCATCAGTCTGAAAATTAAGCTAAAAAGCAAGGGTTTCTTCAGCTGAAGAGGTACTTCAGGCAGTTAAACACCACTTACCACAGGGAGAGTGGCATTAAAGACCTGCAGCTAGACTACCTGTTGGCTTGGAGACAGCCCCATTCTAAAAGGCCTCTTGTCAGATGATGGCAAAGACACTAAGTGCAGTCTCCAAGCCAACAGGAGTACCTGTTGTACCTGAAGTACCTCTTCAGCTGAAGAAACCCTTGCTTTTTAGCTTAAAATTTTTTTCCCCTGCTACATTTGTGAAAAGCATCTCTCAACTCAGCTTGACACTGGAGATGCCATCTCCAGTAGGCCGTGGCATTTGTAGCATCAAAAGCCAGAAGTTCTGGGTTAAAAGCTTTAACGACTAGCCTCATGCTCTGTTTATTTGTAAGTACACACACACACTCCTTCCTACCGAACAAGGATAAGTCTGAACACCCTGGGTCAAGGCTTCCAGCTACAGCTCAGGGTGTTCCAAGCTATACTTGGGTGTTAATAGTCCTGTAAAGAAAATGCACCTCATTTATGCTGGGGTCAATACTATGACTATGAAAGCAGAGAATATACGAGGAATTAGTGCAAAGACTTCTGCAAGAATACTTCAGCCAGGCAAGACAGGAGCCATACAACTAGCCATCTGAAGCTGGGAAAAGAAATCTGCAAGCATTTCAATTCTCAGTTTGAGAAGTAGAGGATGACTAAGATTAAGATGGAGAAGGACTACCATGTTCAGACTGTAGGTTTAGAACAGGCTATTACATCTCTAAAGGAGTGCATACCATAGCCTTGTAACAGTTGTTCCAAGTGGAAAGTCCTCAGAAGCAATTTGTTTGTTAGTACCCTATAGAGGGAATGCTAATACGTACTGTACCACGGGCATGTGGTGAAAAGCTCTAACAGCTGAACTAGAGTCCTTGGTTTCAGTTTTCAGTGCAGTTAACTCAGTAATTCTTTTCCCTATGCAATGGGATTGACTACTAATGGTCCTTAACTTCAAGAGAAAAAAGCTACTTCAGTGCAGTTTTTAATTACTTCTGCATAAGCAGCAAGATATCAAGTTCTTAGAGAGATTAAGAGTCACAGAACAACATCTTTAAGCAGTTACTTGGCATGCAGAACTTAAGAGAACTTTACAACAGACACATCCTGCCTAGGGTATGGGGATGAGAGAGGAAGCAGTGTCTGTCATTTGGACACGTGGTTCTAAAAGGAGCCACCCAACCCTGCTACATACAAGTGACAGAAGCTGTTAATCCTACCTTTTCTGCAGGGCCAGACTCTGACCCAGTAGTGAAGAGCTGAGCCACCACTGACTTTCTAACAATTCAAAGAGAA
Source organism: Aptenodytes patagonicus (assembly GCF_965638725.1). Taxonomy (NCBI): domain Eukaryota; kingdom Metazoa; phylum Chordata; class Aves; order Sphenisciformes; family Spheniscidae; genus Aptenodytes; species Aptenodytes patagonicus. The sequence goes on along the minus strand of NC_134982.1, from coordinate 78,467,520 downwards.
GATTCTAGGCAGCCACAGGATGTCTCCTATAGAGTAACCACCTGCCATTCCAATGAAGGAGCAACTCTTCAATGCTTTGTGTGCACCCTAGCATTACTGACCTTAGCTTGACTGAATAGCAGAGCAGATGGATAATGCTACCCATGCAGCACCCTGCTACTAAACATACCTAGTTTTGTTTTGATTATGAAAACATCCTCCTACTTAACGTATTATTTACTTCCCCACTTTTCCCACCACCAACCCTTCTCCCTGTTAGAAAGAACAAACTCGCTGATACATCGTTCCATGCAAACACAATGACAGTGTCTTCTGCCACAGGGCTCTCTACCTTCATCGACTCCGAGTACAATATATATTCCCTAAGCACAGGCAGGAAGTCTTCTGTCATGTCTTCACTGAGTTCTTCGAGAGCTGTGCAGCAGTTCCCAATACAGGCAGACACCCCTTCCAGTGGCTCTGATAGCTCAACCTCCAGCCCTCCCCAGGTTGAATAAACAGGTCCGTATTCTCGTAGTTCCACCAAGTATTCTGCAAAAGGCAGATGGAAAAGTAGATTAACAGAGTAAGAGTGAGGCACAAAGATCTGCAAACACTCACACCAAACAGGAGAAACTATACACCAAGCTTGGCAAACATTAACTCCCCCAGGAGTCAAGTCTTGTGTTGCATTAGCATCTTAACAGACAGAGTTCTACGGCTGCACAGGTGACAGGTCCAAGTTGCCTCCTGCTTAACTGACCATTCCTACAAGCTTCCAGTACAAAGACACTTGCATCTGTGCAGTAGACAAAGTAATTTTTTTTAAACATATGTAAAACTTGGCTCTGCTAAGAGAGGTCTGTAAAGGTTATCTTCATCTAGGAATTCCATCTGTACTCTTCCAGATGGAATCTACAGTTTTTTCTGCCTCCCAAAAGTATTTCCAAAAATAACTCTAGTAAGGAAGTAGGTTGGTATAACAAGAGCAACTTTAAAAAATATTTGGAGAGTTGAGCTAAGATAAGATACTGTGCTAGGCTTTGGGCCTGTTTTAAATCTGCAAGAGGCATTAGATTTTTCTGTGTGTGGCTCATTACAGGCCAGAATCATTGACGTAAGTTGTCTTGGTCATGCCATCAACCAGAACAAGATACAGAGCACTCAGACTGAAGTATTATGATAGAGGACCTTGTGTCCTTACCCAACTGTTCCTTGATAATCCGCTGTGCTATTCTGTCAATGGTACCAAGCTTTAGAGAGAATGTGTCTAGATACTCCCCAATGGCTGCAAACTCCAGTGGCCGACTTCTTAATTTGTAGCCTCCTGTGACGTATTTGACAGACTCCCCCATCTTTGACAGCAATGCCATTCCTTGCTTTTTGTAGGCATTAAGATCCTAGGAAGTTAAAAAAACCCAACAGTTTAGAAATATTTTACTTGCATGTTGGAAGATTAATACAGTGAAGGATACTTTCCACTCAAGATCAAATCTTGCAAAGGCAAGAGTTTACATGTGACATGTAGCCTTGGACAAAACCTCACTTTGTACAAGTTGTACAGCTGAGCACAGTTTCAAGACTACCTCTAGATGGAGATAAGCTATCCAGGGGAATCATATGAAGTACATTATCAATGAGTAAGTGGTCCATCTTTGCATATGGCCAGACTTTCCCATGTTCCTGTACTGCCACCAGGTAAGTAGTGATATTAACAGCTCTGTTTCCAGCAATACTGTTCATGCCATTCATCCACACATACTTTTAAGTCATAGCCCACAGTACCAGTATTATGCAAATGCACCAGCTGGCTCTGATGACCTAGTACAGAGCTACACACTGCATGCCTATTTGGTCAGCAGGCTCCTCACACCTGTTGTGTGGTCAGATAGGGGACAGGGGAAGGCTGCACACAGAAAAAGCGCAGCATGAGGAGACTAGCATGGCTTCTCTGGAAGTCAGACTGCAGCTCAGGGTGGGTCAGATGTAGCCATGTTGCCTGCATAGAAAGCTTAAACTTCCTTGCCGACGCTTTACACGTGTGCATAAATCAACATTCAGACAACCTATGGTAACAAGGTTGTTTACCTACAATCTTCAGGGGATTTCACCTTGACAGCACAGCAGAAAAAACCCTGCTTTTAGTCAGCCAAAATGCTGTCCATTTTGCATTTTACTCCTTCCAGCAGGGGTCACTATTCAACATCTCAAAACAGGCTTAAGAGCTACAACTAGGTTATCCTACACAGCCTGAGGAAGAGATGTTTTCAAACCAAGTAGACCTGTAGAGGTCAAGAATCAAGACATGGTATTACAGACTAGACTAAAAGCTTAAGTGTTCTTTAAAAAAAAAAAACAACAACCATCTTCAAAACATGTACTATGGTATTCTTTCCAAGTACTTATGTATAAATCAAACCTATGTCTGATTAAGACAACCTGACTTAGCAGCTGCTATAATTTTGAATTATGTTTGCATTTAAATGCAGTGGTTCCTTGACTCTTGCTTTCTGCCTGTCCTAAGCACCACCTGCAAGCAGGCATCAGAAAAAGACCCTTCAACTCAAAATTATTCACTCACTCTCTCGAGCATTCTGGTGTGTTACTTGGTCCAAACAGGGAACTTGAAGAAAGGTTGGTTTCTCTTTTTCAACCAGGAGGTGGTCTCATGACCTTCCGCATTAACTAAATTCTGAAGTTCTAGCACACTGAACTGACACCTCACTGCTGCAATACAGCAAGTTCCAACATTAGAGACAGCCAGAAGAACACACGTCCTTTCCCCTCAGCCTCCCTGGATACTCTGTATTCTCAAGGCAAGCTCTGCCGAGGGATGAGGATAAAGCCCTTATCATTCATTTTACAGGGGTGGGAGAAGACAACTAAGCAGCTAAGAAAGTTGCATCATGCTTTGACAGCTGAAAAGCAGAACAAAGCTATCTGACATTTAACTATCAAGGTGCTAAACAAATTCTGCATTTCTGGCTTGTTTCAGCGGCCAAGTTCACCATGGAGGGGAAACAGGGAACTGGAGACTGAGTCTCACATTACCAGCAAGCAGAGCACGGCCCTGAAGTGAGCTCAAATTAAGTGTCACATTTGAGTGAGCTAGCGTAATGTGACATTGGAAAGATGTGCTTTTACAGCTCTCCTCACGTATCAGGTCAAACCCAAGCATGACTGTAGGTCCTCCTAGTCTTATTTAAAATGCAGTTCAAAAGACAGTCAAAGAAAATTGCACCGTTGCTGGATGAGTCATGCAGAAGATGAGCATGAAGCTGTTGACCAAGAACAAACAAGAATGAGGTCTTCACGCTTAGTTTTGAGGGCAACAAGTGCAAGCAGTATAGAAGGCACAGACAAGAAAAAAAGCCAAGAAATTTGCAAGCTTTTGTGCAAGAGAGATGTCTCCTCCTGCCCCACCTCCCTCCTCCCCAAAAGAGGATTTTACAAAGTCTACAATTTTCTGAATTCTGAACCTCTCTTGCATCAGAGGAGTATGTTCTAGACACAGGGATACAAAACAATCAGGTCTGGAGAACTGAATTTGTAAATCTGCAGACCACCCCTCCCTTCAAGCAAAGGGAACCCGTATGGTTGTCACACACAGGGGTCTGTCACACACAATGTTCAGGGTCACCGACAGCTCTCTGGTATTTTAGGGGAAGTTCTGACCTATGCATGTAGCTTTATTAATGCCTTTTTACCTTCATTTCAAAAGAGACTGCAAAAGGTGCCTGTTCTGTTGTCCCTGTCAATGACTGCGTTTGGAAGTTACTGGCTTACCTTGGCTGTGAGAAACACGTTGAAGTGCTCATTAAAAGAAAGCACTGGGTGGTCAGTTATTCTCTTCAAGAATTTGTCTAATGCTTTCCTCCTTGTCTCCACGAACTCTTCAGAAAAGCGATCAACAACACCCTTCACCACAAATTTCTCAGGAAGAGGCTGTCAGAGACAAGCAAAATGCACAAGATTCAAAAGACCAAAAACGTGCTTCTGCTATTTGGAAACATACAAAGCAATCAAACTCCAGTCTTAAGAACTCAAATGTTATTGTTTGCTAACAGGAACCATACATCAGATGGGATGCAAGCCCTGCTCTGAATCACCCTTTAGCTGGTCTGGCCTAAAGCTAGCAATTCTACTGAGTGGCTTCAGCTGAGAGCCACACCAGTGAAGCCGAGACAGTACTCACACTAACTACTTCTAGCATAGCTTATGGTGTTCCCCCTACTGCTATCCACATTCAAGCTCCAGCTCTAAAGGAGATGCCAGTGGAGCTGCACACTATTCACTTCAGCAATGCGTGCACACACACCCCCTGATGTTGAAGCAAGGCTGCTCAGTCCAAGGAAACTCAGAAAATTTAACAATTCTACTTACTCTTTTCCCCCACATTCTGAACAATTTAGAGCTCCTGGATAGGGCCCTTCTGTGGAGGGCTGATAGTCTTAGTGATAGCACCACACTGAGCAAAGACAGACAAGCAGGCTTGACACAGCAAATGGTCAAGTAGTCCAGGCTGGAGCCTTCCTGAAGCACTTGCACACTCAGTCATCTCTCATAGCCAGCATTCCTGAGCATGTTTGTATAAGTGACACGAGGTCTGCCAACATACCTACTCTTTCATCTTACTCCTATTTCAACTCCACCAGTTCATGTCTGCAGTTCAGCTTAACATGTAAGCCCAAGTCTGCCTCCAGACTCGCTAGTTCTGCAGTCCCTCCTGTTACACTTACACTCCAGAATGCCAAGTACTGCTTCAGATGGAAGATAACTCTTCAAGCTTCAGCATGGTTAGTCACAGCTCTACCACTAGATCTGCCTTTGTTCTCTCTGGACAGCATGGACTCTAAGATTAACACCAGTTTTAAAATTGTGCTTTGCATTTTATTCTTGTGAAACAGTCTGCCTACACAGATAATCTGCTTACTCTTAGGCTAGCAATGACATCCACTTTCACCCAATTCAGGAATCAGGATTCTCCTCTGCAAAGAGTCTTTGTCACCTGAAATCTGTGACAAAAGTAATAAAAGAAAAAAAATTGTGTATGCATATGCCTTTCCCATCATACCCTAGCTGATGTGCGATGTACATGAAGGTTGCACCTCCTAAAAAACCCAGCCAGAATGACTTAGCCGCAACACAGCTACATTTTGACCACTATATTTAGTTCTTATAATTTAAGACTTCTCTTATTAAGCTTAGCATTCAGATCAGTCATTCTAGTTAAACCAGTGTAAGGTACACTCTAATTAGACTTCTTCAGAAGACTAATGCTTAGTGGAGTAGTCTTCAGGGAGGAGGAAGCTCTCTTCCCTTGCTTTGTAAACTTTAGCTGGGACTCTCTACTTTGGGAAGTCACTACCTCAGCACCACAGGCAGGAAGAAAAGGACAAGCTGGAAGACTAGTTTAAAGAACCCTAGTCCAACCAAACACATGCAAACTGGCCTGAATCATCAGTAAAGTTTGAGCATTTGAGACACACAGAAGGGTGCACCTCTATTACAGAGACTTCTGCCATTTAACCTGGTTTTATCTATAGCAGTAGTTATAGTCCTTTACATTTTAGGCCTTTGGAGGTCCATCCCACCGTGTGTAGTCAGTACACACAGCTAGCAACTGTGTGTTACTTATCTATCTTATAGTCTTCCAGCTTAATAGTCTCCTTTTCCCTGCTGTGACATGTGAACAGAGTTCACTGCAGTCAGAAATGGTTTCAAGTATCCAAACGTCACCATCCAAAGACAAGATCCTGGGCCATGTTAGGCTTATCTTTCTAGTCTAGAGACAGATCTGAGAGCATTTTTACTGTTGTTTGAAAGAACAGATTAGAATAAGTCTCAGATCGTTTAAAAAAAGAAAAATTCAGTAACCAAAGAGATTAAGAGGAACCCATATTCAGTTTAGTTTGGGCTCCTAAGTTGGGCTCGCTGCACTGAGAAGACACATCATTTGTTACAGGAAGATTTTAGGCACAGTCACTATACCGAGATCAGGAAGACAATCCCCTTTTGGTATTTTGTTAGACAGAAGGCCTCCAGGGATTGAGGTATCTCCAGTTACAAATACAGATACTCTCAGATTGGCTTGAAACATCCTTTCAGAACACACTTGAGTCACCGTGCACCTGAAACTGCCTTTAGCTTCTATTCCCCATCTACTTCTAGGCAATAAACACATAAATCATTCAGCAATCTCCCCGCCATATCACTGCATGGAGGAGATTAACAGGAAATTCCTTAACTGCTAACTTGTGCATAGACAGACAAAAGAGGGCAGCGCATCCTTATGCTTCCAGATTTTCTAGGAGAGAGACACTTAAGAGATTGCCTTGTTCTGCAGCCAGTTTCATGTCCAATATTAGAGCCACTTGTGCCAAATTTGCTGTTCTGTGTGCAACGAATTCCAGGTCACAGCAAAGCAGCTTGATTCCATGGCTGTGACTCACCTTCTGCTACTAGACTATTATTTATTGCCTTGCAGCCTTCAGGCAGGACTGGCAGCCTGTTAGTACACTCAAGAATCTGTAGAAGCTTAACCTCGATAGTTCCAGCTGTTCAGAGAATGGGGAGGGAGAAAAGAGGGTCTGGGCAGCTAAACACATTCATCTCCTGTCTCCACCTTACCCCAGCAAGCTCACGCGCTCTCTCTCCTCTTCTCCCTACCTCTCAGTAAACATATTTGCTGCCAGTTAGTGGTATCACATGATTTTGTGAAGTATTTCTTATCTTTGAGAGACTGAGCTATTATTCCACTTAGAGGCAATTCCCAGAGAAATTAAGGGCTTAAATAGCTCTCTACCCTGGAACAGCCTAACTGAGTACTTCTCACATAACTTAGCCCTTGCTGAGGGAGGGAGAGCAGAGAAACTTTCCCCCCATCCCAGACAGGCAAGCTAAGGTATGCTAGCAGTGTTCCTGTTCCCCAACAATTCACCTCCTACAGGCCTTTTTGAATTTCTTTGTTCGAAAGAGCTGATTGTGATCTCACGGGCTTCCGACCTTTTCACATCTTCTACAGCATGAAAAACAGTCTGCTGAAGATCAGTATCAACCTCTTCATATCACATAAGGTGGTCAGACTGCCAGCTTCAGTGACAAGAAGGGGTGCAGTAGTTTAGCTATCTCATTGGCTAAACTTCTGCCTACTGAAGGCATGAAATAGCTACGAAGCCAGAGGCTAAGATTTGCAAGTCTGTGCTATTAAATGTTAGCACAAATAGTTTTAAAATACTCTTTGAAACTAGTTCAAAAGGCCATCCTGAAAACTGACTGAGAGTAGGACTTGAAGTACCTATATGGCTTTTCATAAGCCTCAGATACTCAGAAATCTAGATGTAATAATTGAACAAATGGATGAAGCGTATTCCATTTATGCCACAACAAATGTAGTCACCATGCATATTGCCCTACAGGAGGCTGCCAAAGCTCACCTCTCTGGTGTGCCACCCAAGAAAAGTATAAGCTTCATAATCAGTCAAGAATGGGAAGCTCTTCCCACTCGACTAGAAGAGAATGAAGTACCATATTTAAATCTAAATACTAGAAGAGAACAAAGTACTGTACTTAAATCTAAAGAGATATATCACCAACATATCACCCTTGGAAGACAGATACAGAACTGTCCTTAGTAGCAGATTCTTGCTTACTACCTACGGGAATGAGATGCGTTGGCTGAGACTCTTCCAGCTTGTTTCTCAACCAGTCGAAGTCTTGGTACCGCCGGCGGACAGAATACTCTGGCAAATCAAACTCTGCTCGTGTGGTCTGGAAAAGAATAACAGGATATGCTTAGTGTGTACCGAAACCTCTCACTTCAGAGCTTAGCAGCAAATGCAGTACTGCCGTCACTGGCAAGGGTGAGGCCAGACAAGCCTTGCACGGGGACTCCATCCCCAAAAATCATGTTTGCAGCCAGCATAAGAGAAAGGTCCTCTGGCCTTTCCAGCAGTGGGAAAGCCAGCAATAAGAAAAATGATTACTTGGAGCTGATGTGTTCTTAATATCTATTTGTACTTTATTACATGTTGTGCTCAGATAAGCTTTATGGGAGGAGAGTACTGTGCACCATGTTAATCTCTTGGCAGTTACAAGTTTGCAGGGAAGACTGTACGAAATCTTCTTTTCAAGGATGAGACTATTTTAGCCATCAAGAATTAAAAGCAAAGATATTTAATGACTTGTTTATTCTATCAGGTGCATTAATCATGGGTGAAAAATGTTTCACCACTGCCCCGTATTCCAGAAGTGACAGGCTTATTACACTCCTTCAAGGCTGAAAGATTAAAACATAAGCCACTGCTAGGTTTGCCAAAGGACTGTTTTTGTTGATTTCTGAGAGGAAGAAATGAGTTTGTTTGCGTTAAGTTTGTGTATGCCTGATTAGAGATATCAGTACATTAAGTTAAGTTTCCATTCTTTAGGGCAAGGAGTTAAACTTGCCATTACAGGTTTGAGACAGAAGGTAAGTACACAGAGAAACTGCTGGCAAATGTTTTATTCAGTCCTTGAACAGTCCATAGCCTGGAAAGCTGACTGCATGGGGCTACTTGCACAGCATGTATTGCAACTGCCTAAAAGCACTAATGAAACTGTGTGCCAACTAGGAGTCTCTGCTAAAGAGCCTGGTATTGCTATAGCCCTGATTGGAAGGTAGATGGCCCTTATCATTATGTCCCACTGAGAAGCACAGCTCACAGAGAAGCCTAGAGAGCTATACTTGGTTACTTGCGGCATCAAGACCATCTTGCAATAAAGGTGATGCTGCAGCGCCAGCACGCTACATGTCTACAGCTAGACATCAAAACCATTGCATTCTGGGGAATGCATGAGCTCTCCTAGCTTTGAACTGGCACTGAGTCCAGCACTAGGTTGCTTTGCTACTCCTAGTCACTACAACCACCTGCTAAATTCCAGCAGAGATTTTGTATTTACTTCCAGACTGAGAGCAGTTGCCACATATTTGGAGAGAGCCAAGCAGCAGCCTTTAAATGCAGTCCACCTCTTCACCTGCTCTCTGGATGGCTCCAACTTTTCAGTTACTGCACGTTACTCCCACCTGTCCCCACTGGGGATCCCATACAAGTTCTATGCCAGAAATCTCTTTCTAGGGAGAAGCCATCAGTCTTAACACGCTATCAACAGAACAGTAGCTCTAGTATACTATAAACAGTGTGCTAATGTGATATCACCTATGAAATAGTTTGGTTTCTAGAAAAGGCAGGCATAGAGAGACAGAAAAGACGACATCAAGATCACCTCCTCCCTCCTTTGACCTGCTCGCTATGGTAAGAGATACACATTAGTCCATGGACTAACATAATGAATGCTCACCAATGGAGCAGTTGTATTTGTAGATGAGGGAATACCAAGACCTAGATATCCACTGTGGATTTGTGCTCTACTCAGCTACACCTCAGAGTAACACCAGCTTATTTAATGTGTTAGAGTGCCACACTATAAATTAAACTTCTGAGACTTACTCAAAACAAGTGAAAATGGTTCATATGAAGAGACTAAACGGCATTACGCTAGAACAAAATAATTCGCGCACATGTAGACAGCCCTCATCAGCCAGCAGTGCTGACTACTTTGCTCTGTTAATAGGGCAGCTATACCTCAGCCTTGCAGGAAATGATCCGAAATAAAAAAAAAGTAATGATTTAGTAGTAGGGAGAGCTTTTGTGAACTGGCTGTCACTGGGCAAAGGCCTCTTAAAAGAGATTAGACAGTGAGTGAGAGTAATCAGGATGTATACACACTACAGTGTCTTATCCTGTAGCATGAAGATGAAGGTAAAGTCTCCTATCTGTTAGCGCTGAGAACCTTATTAACCAGTATTCTCCTAACAGTTAAGGAAAGCTGTATAGGTACTATTTAGTCTAGAAGTAGGAAAGCAGGGTAAGTCCCAGTGTGCAAACTTTGCATTAGTTATCGTTTATCTCTAGCAAACCGCTCCTGCTGCCTTTACATCACAAGCAGATTTGCAAAGTTTTCCGTACATCAGGTTTTGCTCCTCAGAGGGAGGCAGATGAAATACATCAGTCATCAGCATTTCAGAGTTTGCTGTACAGGCTGTCAAATCTAGACAGCAAATAAGCTTTTCAAAGACTATTTGGACAGAACGTAAGGACCCTTCAAGGTTTTAACGACACCTCACTAACGCTGAAAGAATTTGGATCTCAGATCAAACCGTTCATTAGCTTAGCACGAGTTATTTTTTCCAGACTGCACGCAAAAGGGAAGAGGGTCTTGCCACTGTCCAGGGACGGCAAGTGAAATGTCTGTGGTTTTGACACAGTTGAATTCCTCCTGCTTTCTCAGTAGGATCCATAAATCTCATCTTGCTAGGACGCATGTCTCTCCCAAAGGAAGCTGAGAAACTTATGTGGCAGATCTCAACCTCCCAAAAATAATGGGCTAGACATTTCCAGGCATTTATTGAAGACTCCAGCACAGTTCCACTAAGTCAGCACTGCAGTATTCTGGGCTCAGTTTTACTTGCTGGAAAGCAGGCGGGGTTACAGACACTTTTACCTCTGTTGTTGGAATAGTTTTGACTTGAGGCAATATTAAGGCAGTCACCAAGTCTTGGTGTTGTGTAAGATACTTGTCTTTCTTGAAAGGAGCTGGCAGCCAAACCTAAAGCTAGCCTGTGATGACTATGTGAAAGTATTTTTGTGCCCTAGTTCTAGTCTCTTACTCACTATACCTGATTGTGGATTCCCCTCCATGTTACTACTTAAGTTTGGGGCAAAATCTTCAACTAGAAAAAGAGGAGAATGGCAGCGGGGGGAAGGGAGCAAGGTTGGTGTTCTTAGCAGTTCATAGTTTTGTTTGTCTCAAATAGTTTAGCCTGTTTGAAAAAGAGATCATAGCACTTACACCTGCTCCTCTCTAGGGATCAAGCTGTTTCATGTGCTCAGGTAATCTACCCAATGCATGCACTGGAAGCAGGAGGAGGAGGACAGGGAACAGAAAACAAGACCTCCACTTCAGTATTGACTGGTTTGAAAGCCTCTCCCTTCAAGCCTGAAGAGCAACTGCATGACTCTGAGGAACGGCACACAGCTGTTCAGACCTCCATGGGAAAAGGCACAGGAGAAGGCCTTGCCATCCTAGAAAGTACAACAAAAGTGAAGTTAGAAGTACACTTACTTATGTTTCCCTCAGGAGAGATGACTACATAACATAAGGGTAAGCTTTATTTTCCCCCTCCCTCCCTCTTCAGAAAGATCTGCTTGATAAAATCCCTCTAGAGTGCACAGTGGTCTATCTAAAGAGCACAAAGGTGTATCATCAAGAACACCTGAGACACTTCAATCATCACAGTCAAGACCAGCTAAGTTCCAGCACAAGTTTCACCCACCTTTTTGGTTTCACTAGCCTCCCTGTATAAGAAAACTGCTGTTAGCAAGAAGAAAACAGGGTATGCAAGAGTCAAGAGAGCCAGGTCTGAATCACTGTCCCCATTATTTTGGGGATTCCCATTATGTTCTTTAAACGTGTTCATCCAGAAGACAGGCTGGGGAATGCTACCTGGCTCTTACCAGGAAGCTGTGAAAGCAGGGGCACAAGCAGGACCAAGTAAACTCTAAGCTTTCTTCTCAGCTTCCCTAAGAAGCAAGCCATTGTTTTGGACCAAATGTTTTGGACCCTTCCTCAGCCACCCCCACCTTCTGACAAAGGTATCAGTAAATGAGAAGTCTGGGGTGCACTGCAAGACTTCTCTTTTTTGCTGTTACAACGAAGGACTTTTCTAAAGAAAGAAAAAACCACACAACACAAAACCAAGCCTGTGGTCAGGTTACACTCTTCCCTACAGTGGTGTCCAGTCACGGCCACAAGCGCACATTACAGCGCTAGCAATTACATTCCCCTCTTCCACCTAGTGATGCTGCTTTTCACAGCAAGGAAGTCTTCAGCGTAACTCATTCTAGGACCTATGTTTATGCAAACCTTTGAGGTTCCAGTAGCATTCTTCAGTGGAGAAAGAAAAAAAAAAAGCAGCCATCCCTGCCTCCTCACCCAGAGCCACCACAGGGACCCTTTCAGTCCTTTACAGGTCTCAAACCCCTGTCATGCAAGGCTGCAAAAGAGGCAGTGGGAAGGTATGGCCTTACACTGATGACAGGAGCAAGGTCTGCTATAGAACTTTGATCTACAACCTGGAGGTGCAAGCATCAACACTGATCCTCATCACTGTCTAGGGATTATTCCTGTGCAGCTTTTTTGCCATGTTTAATTACTGCTCTCAGCTACAATGGATGATTGGACAACTAGCTTGGCATCGAAGAGGCCTTGTTTGTAAGGCAAGAATGAGTCAGACCATTAATACTGTTAGTCTTCTAAACAGTCTTTTTTTAAACAATGGTAGATAGTGCTAGAGGTGCTGACCCTAGAGGTTAGCCAGAAGTTTACAAGAATAATAAACCCGAAGAGGTGAGGCTTTCATGGTGATTGATAAGAATAAGTTATGCACTGTTTCACAATAGTATTGTAATGCTATGATACAGCAGATTTATGTGCTACAATGAGATGCCAAATAAAACAAGTATTAACAGACAGGTAGGTAGATATGCAAAATCAGAAGTATAGAATGAGGTTTTTTCAATTTAAAAAGAGACACTGTTGGTTAATACATCTCATCTAAATACGGTACATACCTTACCGACGTTCCAGAGTTCTGCTTTAAGAAGGAAGGGAACCCTTGTACGAACACAGGTTTCCAAGCAGAGGAACATTATTAGGGTGCCACTGTGTAGAGATATTTTATCTTGACAGAATAATCGGGTCTTAATTTAAGGGAGAAATAACTTTAGCCAATTTTAGCCATTTGCCTGTGGAAAGCTGCATCTCATTTTGTGCTTCCTATTCCTTCTGATTGTGTAACAGCTGAACGCTAAGTTGCTCCACATAGAAAAGTCTCCTATAATACTTCTTAGCATTTTCTCGTAGTTAAGATACAGCATTTCTTGCAAGATTATGACACTTAGAGCAACAAAGAATGACAGGCCTACTTAAGTGTGCAGTAGGAGGAAGCTACTATTTTAGAGAAACCGCATTTTCTCCTGTGCGGCCTGAAAGCAGAACTTTGGACTAGACATTTTGAAAAGAATTACCTGTGAAGGCTTCCTTATCGCAAATGAAAATATTGTCTCCAGGATACAGTGCCATTTAAGTAGGCCAGAGGAATGTTAATCTTTTTGGACAAGTAGATCAAGTATATTCCTAGTGATGTTAGTGAACACTTTTTGCCTTAGGTAACTACAAGTGCCCAAAACAGATGTCAAGGTCGCCTAGGAGCTGATGCTAATGAGAATGAGCTAGTTAACAGAAATCAACATTCCAGTTGTGAGTGCAGCAGACTTTTCAGCTCACTTTTCCTATTAGTGTAATTAGATTGCATTAATGATTGAACTACAACACATGCTGAAAAAATCTCTAGCATATTTCTTTTGGTAGGCAGTAGCATTCTTAGGCTACTTAGTTTTAGCAGCAGCTATACAGCCTTCTGTACCAACAACTGCATGGAAGCTAGTTTGCAGCTGAAGATCAAGATTATGATTTAGGTAAGTGGCTGATAGAGGAAGTGTGGTAAACACTTAAGCAACAAGCTTAAAGCATTTCAGAAAAGGAAAGACACAAAATGTGAGATGATTAACAGTGAATCAACAACAAGGCACATTCCCCTTCAGGGGAGGTAACTCAAACCAAATCGGTGTCAGATTACTTTATATGAACAAACTTTCAAGTTAATGAAAGAAACTGGCCTTGCAAGTTTACAAACAGTTCTATTTAAGAGTCAGAGACAAAAATCTAAGCTGACATGTTAAAAGTTTTGCGTAGTTTCATATACTGAAGTAGTAACAGTTCCGCTAAAAGAAGTCACACCTTCAACACGTTCACAAGGTACTGAAAGACACTAAGTTCTTGTCCTTAAGATAAGGGAATACAATGCAAGACATAGACGTCCAGAACATGCCCTAAAAAACAACTCCCCAAAGAAAAAAGTACTAGGAAAGGAGAATGTTGCTTTGTACCTTTGTTGTAACCCTGTATGTGATATATGTCTCCATTGTGCACACGTGTTTTTTGGGATCATCAACAGTAACAAAGAGGTCTCTAGTTTCTCCATCCAAGTCATCATCCAGCTGCAGTCTGTTGAGGAGAGATGAGGATGAGGCTGGGCTAGAAGTGTCCACAGGTGTGCCATTGGGTAGACTGAGATCCTGTATTGGAGAGGAAAAAAGCAGCAGGTTTTTAATAAGTGAACAGATTCACTGTAAAGCACAGTATTCTCAAAGATGTTATTGACAAGCTTCACTGATATATTACAAGGGCTATTTATTTCAGCAGCTCCAAGGATCACCCTTTTCCAGGACACCTGGGCAATCCCCTAAGGTCTGGGCTTTGAGCATTAGGTTGTTCTACTGTTCCACAAGTTGAAGAGAAAGCACATTACCACCATACCTCCCCTTAGCATGGCGCAACCTGGTTTCTATCCGTGAGGAAGTAGAAGTACTGCTGAACCAACTGTTCCTGGTGAGGCAGAACCAACTTAGACTCTGAAAACAAAACAGCTAGGCAAATCAAGAGACCTACTTATAAGACAGGCTTCAGGCAAAGTGGCAACAGTTCAGTTGACTGGAACGCAGTCAGCCTTCGCCTCTGCCCTCCTTCCTCTACTATAGGAGTCTCCAAACTTGTATCAGAGGCTTCCCATCCAGTCCATTAACTTCCAAACATGTTGACAGCAGTCAGACTGAATTGCCATCACTGCACTACAGGACAGTCACAGATCACACTCTAGCACCAGTGTCTATGCACACCTCCTTTTTGGAGTCCTAATGCCAATGAAAACACTGTGTTTTGGTCAGAGAGGTCCTCATTCCCATCCTCCCAACTCCAAGAGTATCATGCAGTGCCTAGGGAAGACAGAGGCTAAAAGAATCAGCAAGCGGCTATTTTAGGAAGAGACACACAAGGGTTTGGGAAGTCTGTAATTCCTTGACACTGACTCAGCGGGGGGGGGGGGGGGGCTTTATAGCCAGCTTGGTACATTCCCACACCTTCAAGTCTCACAGTTTGATATAGACCAACTACTCCATACAGCCAGTGGCTACTGCACTTTGCATAAATATCACAGCAACTTCACACGTGCTCCCTGCTCTGGTTTTGTACCAGAGGGAGCTGACAACATGTGACAAGTTGTGCAATATGTAGGAACATCTGACAACAGTATTAGAAAGTCCGAAACATCCATGGCTCTTCTTTTCAGAGAAGAGAGAAGGCTTCTTGTTTGTTTGTTTGAACTAGTAGCACAAGAATAGATTTACTCAGAGTGTTTCCCTTGTAAGGACAAAGGTTCCTCCGGTTGCTAGACAGAGAAACATCACTACAGCTAAGCAGCACATTAACTAGAATTGTTGTAGAATTACTGCTTACCCCCAGCTTCACACAGTCTTTAAGTGGCTAAATGAAACATGTAACCTTAGCAAAGCAATCCTGTTTGGGTAAGATCCTCTTTGTCCATGAGTATTCCTTACACAATTGTGGTTTATGTTCCAGCTGGTAGTCCCTGTCTTCAAAAGAAGTCCTCCTTTGTTCAAGAGTTCAGAATTACAGGTGAGAGCTTCAAGTTAAAGCTACTTACGAAGGTCTGCCTTTGACAACGGCCAAAAACAGGGCTAAGTTCCTACCAGTCTGTCACAAACCCATCATGGGAGTACTGGGATTTTACAGACAGCTCTCTGCCTGTTGCAGCCCTTTAGAACCATGGTAGTGCTGCTCTTCACCTTGAGGACTGCCTTCTGAAATAGGGAGGATAATACTTTAGCCTAGACTTTTTGGGAAAGGGGTGATCTAAACTATTGTCTACTAACAGAGAGGTTAGATGCATTCTCCCAGCTAATGCTCAGAAGTGGTTGCCAACAGATGAAAGATTTCAGATTTAACTGGCAAGTGAGCAAGTATTGGAAGGTAGGCACTCAAACGCCCTCTTAAGAGGGCAAAAGAGCAGGATAATCATGGCACAGCTTGCCAGCTCATACATAAGGTAGGCAGCTTGAACTACACAAACATCTGGCTCAGACTCAACATAGCAGGAGCGTGTACAACAGGAAGAAGCAATGCTACAATAGCTCAGCAGATAAGGAGTTCTGCTGGAGTTACACAAACAGAATAAGCAGAAGACAGGATAAGATTAGCAACAGGAGATAGCTTCAGAAAATCTGCAGTTCAGCTAGACAGGAGAATTTGGCTGAGCAGAGTAAAGAGCGCAGCAAACCCTGGGACACTGCAGTAGCTGTAGACAAATCTGTTCCTGTTTCCAAAAGGAAAAGACAGCTCTTCATTGCACATGTGCAATAAGCATTAGTATAAGACAAGTTGTGCCAGAACTGCAGCCAGTCAAATTCTAAGCTTCCAGTATGGAAATGAGTTAACTTCAGAAACAGCTTAAGCCTGGTTGCGCAGGAGATCTCAAAAGCTTGTAACAAAACTCTTCCGAAAGAGAGCTTAAAGAACATGATGGAATCGGCTTAAAATATGAAAACTCTGCATCAGGTGTCGGAACAACTGGAGGAAGGACCAAAGATGGAGCTTGCAGCCACTTGCATGAAGCTAGCGACTTTCCTCACCAATTCTGTTGGGAGAGAACAATATCGTACTAGCATGTCTTGCACTTTTTAAGCAGGGCAGAGGTTTGTGAAGGCTGGAATCCACTGCAGTCTACTGGAGTGTGTTCTTGCAGTCATGGGTCCTGTGGAATGTCTCAGGTCTTAAAATAAAGACTGTGATAGTTTTACCTGATTGAGCCTTGGATGAAACACCCAGATCTAGATCAAGTAAAGCTTCTAGACCAACTCTGGTTAGGAGCAGGAGGGCTGCTAGCTGGGGAGGGGGTGTGGAAAAGGACAGAGGATGTGTACACTGGAAGTACTACTGTGCTATACTGCCTCATCTGCGATGGCAGAGCCCTCCCCCGGCAGTCACAGCTGGCATCATGCCCTGCTACTTGGCTAGTTTTCAGTAGCTGAAGGCCAAGTTAGAAGCTAACTATTTGTCCTTCTTAGTGGGTGGAGCCTCCTAGCTAACCGCAGAAGGAACAATGCTTATGACTGCTGACCCTTCATTTAACAGTAGGCTGGATCAGTTTGCTGAAGTCTTATGCTATTGCTAGAAAGAGGTAGGCTTTGAAGTATCACAGCAGATGGCCTAGCAATCTAAGTTGTCTCAGGCTGTAATCCTTTCAGCAGAGCACCTCCTCGACATGTTAATTGGCACTGGCTTTCTTCCATGGGACTTGGGAAGATTTTTTGCAGTTGGGGAAGCAAGACTGCATCATCTGTCCTAGTCTGCTTTTACCACAGAAAGAGGAGTATGTCCGCAGAGCCTAGCAGGAAAGGAGATCTACAGCCCTCTGCATTTCTACCTGTCGATGTAGTTATCATACCCACAAACATTGAAATACTGACTATGTTATATAAAACAATTAATACAAGAGTCTGACTTCAGTGCCAGGGACTCATGCATCAGCTTCACCTTTGGTGCACCAAGTAGCTGCTCATCCACTGTTTTAAGTACCTATCTGCATTATCAGAGATCAGCACAGTCCAAGTCCCAGCAGGTACCTACTGCTCACAAAGCTCTTCACAGAAAAAAAAAAAGCCTTTTCGTCACAGCACCTGTTACTCACAGTACAGTCAGCCTGCCATGAAGCTGAGCAGTCCCACAGCAGGGAGGAGGGGAGGCTGCTTCCAGCAGCCAGGCAGATGGAATGGAGGGCAGGTTCTGTCAAGACATTTTTCAAGTCTTAGAGAGTATCCATGAAGACTTCCTCAAGTTTCAAAGCTTTTTCTAAAGTAAAGAGCAAAGATTCTTAGCCTCTGTCCCTCACCTCCTCAGGCCTGTCTCATAGCTTTGTCACCTGCTGAAGCAGGTCAGGTGAAGGTCTAGCTAGGCCTGGATCACAACCTATAGCAGAAATAGTACAACATTCAGACCTTCAGGTTCATGATCTACTGGTTAACTACAGTCTTTTGTGCACAGTTGTACAGCCACCTACAGGCAGACTCTTCATGCATTCCTATGGAGTTTGTAGGACTCCTCAAGACACCCAAATTCAGGGGTACATGAGATTAGATGACTCTAGCAGCACACGTTTGGTTTCCTATAGTGCAGGACAAGTGGGAACTAACTGCCTGTGTTGGAAATGCATTACCCCTGCCAACTATGCAGGCTGCTATCTGGTAAGGAAGCAGCTTCACATTCTTTTGTTGTATTATGCAGTCCAAACACCTTGACTAGTTAGCCTGCCCAGAAACAGATACTAAATCTATCAAGAAGTTCACTTCATCCAAGTTTAAAATTCAGCTGAATTTTCTAAACTTGAAGTCTGCATGTGAGATGCAAAATGAGTTGGGAAGTTTCCAGCTGATGTCATCTTCTCCCTCCTTCATCCTCCCAGGAGATTTTCCAAGACTCTGGATTTACAGGGCAGCTTGGATCCACATAAAGGAAAACCTCAGGAGCTTGGTATTCAGTCTTCTGGATGGCAGCCTCCCCCCAGTGGATTAGTACACACCAGAGAAAGCATCCAGGATTCAACCCCTGAAGGCTAAAAAAGGGTCTAAAATTCTGTAGGTATTGGCTGTCCTGGTTTCGGCATTGGCTTATTGTCAAGTGAAGATCATGCAGTCCTGCTGAGTTAAGTGCAGCTAGTCAATACTGCAGCTTCTACAAACTGAATGTTAGTTTTCACCTATCCTGCCTTAGCAAGTGTACAGCATAACCTGATAGCTTTGCTATCTAAGCAGTAGTCCATGCAGAAAGTGGAAGAGGTAGTTCAGCTAGGTCTTCCAAGCACAGATAAGCTCATCCCTGGAAAGGGTTAGCCTGAAACCACCTGATGTTGCAAGCACATTGCTCTCATTCAACAAGTATCAGATGACAGTAAGAGACATTTAGAAACGTTGCTGTTTAGAGGCAAGTGATGCACCTAACCCCAAATATCCCTGCCTAACTCGGGGACCTTACAGCCAGGCCTGTACTACTCCTAGAGCCTCACTGCTTCGCTTCTGAAATTCAGAGTGCTGCACCTTTCTCCTTGTGTTTCAAGGCGTTCCGTTGCTTTTTGCTATCCATTTCCCAGAGAGACACAACCACAGACACAGTCATGTCAAGGGGACAACAATTCCACACAACGATTGCAGTTGGTTTCTGCAACAGTCTTACCTTCATACCTTCAGTACACGACAATAAGCCATAGCAGAATTGCTGCTGGTGACTGGTGCTGGTTTAGATGTAAACACTTCCAAGAACACTATAAAAGCTTGCATTAACTTGGCTTTCACAGACCTGTTCATAGCACTACTTGTGTCATCCCAGCAAGTTTTGAAAGCAGGTATTTTTTGTTTATACATTCTCTGCCACTGGCCTGTACAGATCAGCTCTGTGTAGAAAGAGAAAGCACCTTTCCATCCTCCAGTCCATCTAGATCGGTTCATCTGTCACTGACAGCAGAGTATCCTATTAGGAGATCTCACTGAGCATCTGTATAGTGAAATCTCAGCCTGCACGAGACTATTATCCAATACCAGCCACAGACATATACCTAAACTTCTCTTCAGATACAGAACAAGGGACGAAAAGGCATTTGCTTCCCCTTTATATATGTTCAGTTTCATTCTCTACCAGGCATCAGCATCATATTTTGTTTACTACAGGTCACCTTTGTTTCCCCACACATATCTGAGGCAGATATGAGGTACGGCATGTCCCCTCCTCTTGCACTTGTCTTTGGGCAGCTACTTTAAGGCAAGAGGGACCAAAGTGGGGATCCAGACTGCAGAGAAGGGAGAATGCTCTGGACACAGTAGGGAAGGGAGGATAAGGTGGCAGTCTTCCTCTACAAGGTTTAAAAAGAACTAACAAAAAACCCACAGTTAAACTCCAAAAACCCTATTCATTCCCTGGAGGAAGTACCACATTTCTACATTGATCCACAAACAAGACAGTGCAAAGATGTAGTTTGACAAGGACTGTGAGAATCAACTTCTAAGGCTGGACCTATCCTCCTGGGAAAGGGTAAGTGGTTACACCAGCTCCTGACATCCTTCTCCAGTAACGGGCAGGAGAGTACAGTATGTTTAGGTGTACGCACAAGGAACAAGATTATACCCTCAGAAGAGGTCAGTGTTTTCCGCTATATTAATCATCTAGAATCAGACTGCAAGGCTGAGGCTATTTTAAGAACAATACAGACTAAGCTCAAATCAGAAGCAATTCTTCTTGCTCTTACCTGGAAATGTGTCAGCAGAGGAGGGACAGTGCTGGGTGTTGAGGACACAAGCCCAGACTTTTACTTCCTAGCCCTGGAGAGTATTATGCAGCAAGTCTGTGGGCCCTGCAGCGTTGGGCAGAAAGCCCCTAACTCTAATGGGGCATGCATACCACATCTGGTCCAAGCCTCACCTCTACAGTACCAGCAGTACCACTGGTATTCTGCCCATCTAACCGAAAAGCCACTAGACAAAGACAGGATCAATTTGCTCTCAGGATATTTTAAATAGGTGTCAGAGTACAGCATGCTGCCAAGCCATGAGTCTGATGACTTTGTTCTGGAGTTCATCACTCGAATTAGTGTTTCTGCTCTATAGGTCAGAGTTGCCTGGAGACAGACTCCTCAGTATCCCTGAAAAAATAAGACTTTCAGATGCAGCAGCTGATTGTAACGGCATGCAGTTTGGTACCACTCAAGACCTGGGAGCATTCTTGCTTATAAAGGTATCATGCTTGGAACAGTGTTTCTTTGCACTTTGGCTGGACAGAGAAACACTGGAACAAGCTTCACAGAGACATTACATGATTGACATAAGCACTTTCCAAGCCTTCTAATGCAGGTCATGGGACTCCCACCTCTTTCCTGAGGCTAACAGCCAAGTCTTATAGGATGGATTATTTTACTTTGTGGTTTGTTTTCCCATAAGTCATCACATTTAAGCTAACCAGAGCAAGAATGTGGGCATAGAAGCGTTTCTTGCAAACAGCATCTTCAACAAGAGCAATAAGCTATCTCCTACCTCTGTTGCTGAAGCCTTCAGGGACTCAGCTACAACATGGCTCAGTTTCAGCCTTCCTGTGCACGGGGTAAAGGGGGGTGTCACAGGAAGGTGTCAAGTACCACATCAGACCATCTGTTCATATAGTCTGGCTATATGTCTGTCTTCTCACAGAGTCCTTAAGAGGGCGGGCTCTTTTCCTAGTCTGGAAGGGGTACTGTGCACTATCACACTAAAGCTAAATGTGATTCACGTTGCACTCTAAAAATGAGGATCATGAGTGGCATCTCACAGATGTTTTACAGCAGTTAAGACAAGTCCTTCAATATTAGTAATAAACCATGTTACTGTGCCACTTTGTGCACAAAAGGCCAAAAGGCTTTGGGGGCCAGGCATTTGGCAGATAAAATGGGTTGTTTTTCGGAGCAGACATTAATTAGGCAAAATGTAAAGGGATAAGACATACTTTTGTCTTATTAACTCTCACTAATCTGACATGTACTTCCCCATATCCTTTGAACAGGAAGGAAAGTGCGAGGAGTAACTGGATGCTTGCCACATCTTACAGCTCCCTTACTGAGGCAAGGTATTTTAAATGCAAAGATGTATTTTAACACATCCACAGGATGACCTGCTGTCTTGGAAGAAACAGCCCCAGATCCAAGGTTAGCTTCTACATCTGTTTACAAAGCACTAGAGTCCTCGCAGAAAGCTTTTATCTATCTTCCTAAGCAAAAAGCCAGTCTGGCAACTGTCCAGCAAGATTAGTTCAGTTATGTTTAAGCTGTAGAAAGTAGTAGAAAAGTGCTTGTGACCCAAAGGAAAGCAAAAGTTTAACATTTGGGCAGACTTGGATTTGCATCCTTTAGCAGAGCTAAAGGTTCTTTCTTCCTTCTACAGTTCTCAGTAGAAGGCAACAGGCACCAACTCCACTCTATCTTCAGAGCTCAAAGATCTCCACAAATGGCAGAAGCTAGATGTCTTTGGAAACATTTCGAAAAATGCAGACCCTTTGAGTCAAGTCTCCAGTTACTCTCCTCTATCTCTGCTAAGTTCCACGTCCACCTGCAAGGAGTTTGTTTCAAGAATAATGTTCGTTATAAGACTTGAATTATTATCAGAAGGGTTCTGCAGCTGTGTGCGCAGGAACATCATAACCCATTTTGATATGCTAAAGAGCACCTTGTTAGTGAACAAGCCTAACACATCCAGTGTTCTGTTTAAAGTTTCATTTTCAGAACCTGAGCTCTGACCTTCTAAACAGCAAAGCAGCAGGCAGGATTTAGACCACGAGCAGGAAAACTTGAATCCAGCGTCTGACTAGGAGTCATTCCCAATCCAAGAAGCCAGATTTATATCTGATTACAGATGGAACAGTTTGTTAAGCTTGTCCAAACTAAACTGCTTTCTCCTAGAGACATACGGCTTTGTGTTAAAGCTCTGCAGACATACCGTGCAGCAGTTTTTTCCCGTTCATGCTCTAGAAGTAGGTTTAGCTGCATCAGTTATCTAGGTATCCAGCGTCACCAAAGTGCCAATTTGGCTGAGATGTTTTTCAGAGCAAACAGTAATATTTTTTAAATATGAACAGATGCAAAGGATTGGGGAGAAGCAGAGAGAAGAAACAGGAAGGAAAGAGATGATAAAGGGCTGGAAAGCACTGTAGTATCCTGATGAATACTTTGTTCAAACAAGCAAGAATACACTTCCATATTGCACTACGATGTGGGTTTCCCCATGCTCACTGTTTTAGATGAGTTGCATTGCATTAGCATTTCCCCACACAATATCAGTGGAGGTTTCATGAGAGCAAGTCAGACTGACGAGACATCACTGTGCAAATAAAGGAGGCAGAGATATTCAGAGGGGAGAACTCATGTTTTCATCTCAAACCCTGGAAGAGCTGGAGGAGTGTGCTCTTGGAGGAGCTCGAGTTAGTTTATGCAGGTGCAATTTAAGGGATAGCCCTTCATCATGTTTGCTCATAAACAAGACATTTTCCAGCAGAAAGGCAAAGTGCCTATCTCTTGGAAGAAAAAAAAATAAAAAACCAAAAAAAACCCCACACAGTATGACCGCTTCACTCCCTGCTTTAATGAGAGCAAGCGAGGAAAAGCAGTCATGCAGTGTTTCCTCACAGTATGAAAACTATCTATAGAGACCGATGGAGGGAAGAAACAAGGCATGAGGTCTACAGACTAATTAATTTATAGAAACATCCTTTATGTACATGGCCTAGCCTAGTGGCCTAGGCTCCTGACAGCCACTGTGGCACATACAGGTATTTGGCACACATGGCTTCAGATGAAGTATACTGATCCAGGAGCAAGCTAGTCAGCACACTGAAAGTCAGCATACAAATCCTGAAGAGGCCAAGCTGATCACTGGCAATAAATGGTATTAATTAAAATTTTCCAGGGATTTTCTTGGCAACAATCCAAAAACACAGCTTCGTCTTGGCAGTACACAAGATTTCCACTCACAATTTGCCTTATACTAGCATCTAAAGAGCTACAGCAAAGGTGCCGGTTCTACCCAGATAAGTTTGAGTGTTGTCTGGGGTAGTCTATCACTTACATACCCACATGTCAGCGCTTTCACCACTGAGCTAGTGAAAGTAGCTGTTGCTAACACCATCTGCAGCACTGAGGGGGAAGAGGCTTCTCTGCCCTTGAGCAACACCTGCACTGCAGCATATTCCTTTCAAGGAACACATCACGTCATTCAAGCTCACTGGAAAAGCGAGGCCAACTATGCAGACAGACTTTAAGATAGGGGGTTTTTTATACCCCAAGAGGCCCTTCAGAAGGATATAGCAAGTTCCATTCAAGCAGCGTAAGGCAACACTTTCCCATGAGGACAGGGCATTGAACCAGTGTAGTAACAGCTTTCTTGGTAGATGTGACAGAGAGAAGCTTCACCCCTTGCTAGTATTTTGGCTTTGAGAGGCTACTAGCTACTCTCATCAGATATGCAGCATTAGGGTGGTTTAAAAGAGCTTTTTTTTTTTCTTCCCTCCAGACTTAAATTCAGCTCCAGGTTAGAGTGCAGACTAAGAATAAGAATCAGGATTAAAGCATGTGGTTCAGTGCTGTGAACCATGTAAGCTGGAAGCCAAGCCACTAATAACACTACAGACCACTGCAACTATTATTTTCCAAGACAGGTAGAGAGGTTGTCATCCTCACAGTAGGGTCTGCACTCCTTCATTTGAGGGTATCATCTGGAATCAAGTAAAGCCAGTTGCTATTTACACTTTGTTCATTCTCCTGGAGAGCAGAGTACTACGCATTTTTGTGACATCTTTCCTCCCACATGCTAGTGTGGTTCTCTTCAACCTAAGATACATAAAACCACAAACCTGAGTCCAGCAGAAGCCCATGTTCTGGGGTTAGAGACACCACCACTTTCACTTCCAGAGTAACTTCTCACCTACTGCTTATTGCTTCATAGAACAAGCAGTGTAGAAGCTCTGAATGTGGCTTTAAGACAGTGATGTTCTCCAAAGGAATTTATGCTTTGACAACCACTCTAAATACAGCTCTTGGCTGAGCTCTTTCCTTGCCTGTTGTATGAATTTTGGATTATTGCCTTTATTATCAGAACAATTTCAGCTAGTTCCACTAACTCCTGTCATCTACGCTTATTCAGACAGATACTGCATGATTTCTGTGAAATATTTGGTTAAGAATCAACAGTTTTGGCATTACATCATCACCTACAGCTGAAGGCAACACCTCTTTCCGCCCCCGCCCCACCCAATTTAGAAAATAAAACATGTCCCATAAATTCATCTGTCAATAAAACATTTAAGTTGGACTGGCATTGGGAATGCTAACTCATTAAAGAGTTGCAGCTCACTGGATTTGTTTTCCATCTTCAGTTGGTCATTGGAGTATTGCTAGTAGCCACCTTGCTGTCAGTTTATGCCCTTAGTAACTGGACGAGAAACACGTTCCCCACAGTTTTTCAATAATTTACTAAGAGTAAATTCCCTCAGCTTTTACCTCAGGGTTGCAGTTGCCACCACCTCCAAGGTGGAATTTGGAGCTTTCTGCCCCATTTCATCCTAGTGATGGGAGTAGTTTTCCCCAGCCACAAGAGCTTGGAGTCTCAGCTGCAATGCAACCCGGGCTCAGGCAGTCAAGTCAGCCACAGCTTAAAGAGTGGGTACCGCTCAGCATTTAAGCTCTTGCTCAAGGTCAGCAGGGAACAAGCTTCAGTGAAGTTACTTCTGAGAAATACACAGGACCACACACCATTTTTAATTGGTGTATTGTCCGTCTGCAGACTGAAGCACATGCAAGTTACAATCTCAAAGATGCAGTTTAGGTGTTGCAGGCAGATTTTCATGTAGCAGTACTGAGTTAAGTCTCACTGCACCATAAGAGCTCCTGTCTTGCTTCCTGACCTACTTTACAGAAACCAGCCTCTCCACTCAGATAAGTAAGAGACTGGCTAGTGTGACAGCCAGACAATCTGTATGAGATACCACAAGAGTAGTCCACAATGCTAGAAGACACCAGTACAATAGTTTGCAGGTTAATCTAGGAACTGATGTGTCCCAGATGACAGTGTGTCAATAAGAAAGCATCAGACTTTATCCTTTGCCCCTCCCATCATTAATTACAGGGACATGCTGCCTGAGGCTTATCACAAACCCCTGAGGCACCGATAGAAGAATGATGTGCCCACACAGCTGTAAAAAGAGAGCTTCTTAATCAACCTGGCTATCCCCTTCTCCCCATGAAGGAGCTCCGACAGCATCCAGCAACTCGGGTAGGTTTGAGGCGTTCCAGCACAGGCAGCCCAGAGGATTCTTTCCGGCCACCAAGCACAACTTTTTCCACCATGGCTGACAAGTTATTGCCAAGACTGACCCTGCTGAAACCCAGCTGAAGAACCAAGTTCCTCTACGTACATTTTGAATATCTGTTTTCAATACTTTGTCTCATTAAGTATGAAGCAATCCTGTTGAAAAGATTATGAAAGCTGTGCAACAGTGAGTTCAACCTCAAATATACCCCTCCCTCCATTAAGTTGAAATAAAAACCACAAAGTAATAATACTGTTATACAGTAGAAGCTATATTCAGTTTTACCAGATGGAAAGATTAAAAAACGTAACGGTACTAAGACAGTTATGTTGCTGCAAGTGTTTGTCCCAAGTTAAGTGTTAGCTATCCTTCATCTTGTTCAGAAGAGATAGGAATTGCCAATTCCAGAGAAACTCACTGTACTGGGAAGTTGTGGGTCATAAAAAGATCACCGAGTATAGTTTTACGACAGTACTACAGCACCTACATTGTAAGATATCATTAAAGCACCCTTAGCAATAAAATCCTGTTTCTGTAAGTGAAGGCAACTGTAAGCAAGCACACCAATGCATTGTTGTATGTGCTTCTACACCATCAAACCCCCAGAGTGACTGCAAGCAAAAAGGAGACGAGGACTCAATCTTTTCAGTAAGATACCATGGTATTAACCTATCCAAGTGATATCATGAGTTTGAGAGATGAAATAGCTAGAGAAAGCAGTTCTGGTTACCACCATTATGAAAGACGGGAAACTGGATTCAGCCAGCAGCTTGGCTGTGGATAGAGCACTGATGACAAGCTGAAAGCCATGCTAGGTTTAAGTCAGTTCTTTTAACTAGGAGACTAGAAAAGAGCTGCCTGATGCACGCGCGTGCACACACGCACACAGTGCGACAGGAGAAGAGACAGCAGTTCCTTTAGACAAGATGACTAAGCTCAGCCTTTGAGAGCTGATGGTCCATTTATGAAACATGTGGCAGACAAGTGCTTGTACCTAAAAGCTTCCTGGTGTAAGAACCATGGTTCAGCGATTTAACATATACCTACTATGCAACGTAACCTCCCCATTCAGTTCAGTGACGGCAGGAAGAGAACCACAGGATTTCCCAAAAGCCAAGACAGCTTCATAAATAGGTGAATTCTGAAACAGTTAGGAGACAGTTCAACCCAACTAGCAATCCTATTGTCCTAGATGGAAAACAACATTCCTGTGTCCTTCAAGCACTTCTTCTGCAGACAAGGACAGGGATTTACTGGAAGAAGCCTCACGTTCACAGGTCCTTATGGGTAACTTGAATCACAACGATACTTGCTGGAGGGACAACACAGCAGAGGTAACATCAGTTTAGAAGGTTTCTGAAGTGCACTGATGGCAACTGCCTGACACGGGTGATTGATAAGCTGACAAGGGTAGATGCTTTGCTAAACTTTAGTCTTACAAAGAAGGAAGAATTGGTCAGGGACGTGAAGGTCGGGGGCTGCCTTGGCCACAGTAGACATGAGCTGGTGGAGTTCAGGATCCTGAGAGGAGGGAGCAAAGCAAAGAGCAGGATCACAATCCCAGACTTCCAGGGAGCAGACTTTGGCCCTCTTCAGGGATCTCCTAGGAAGAAGGCACATGGCCCTGAAGAGGCATCCAGGAGAACTAGTTGATTTTTCAAAGAACACCTCTCCAGCCCCAAAACTGGTCCATCCCAATGAGTAGGAAATCAAGCAAAGATGGCTGGAGACCTGCATGCAAGAACATGGAGCTCCTGACTAAACTCAAATATAAAAAGGAAGCACAAAAAAAGGCAGCAGCAGGCACAGTTGACCCAGGAGGAACATAGATACGCTGTCTGAGCATGCAGGGATGGGTTTAGTGGGATGGAGCTGAATCTGGCAAAGGATGAGAACAGCAACAAGAGAGGCTTCTACAGGTACATCAGCAGCAAAACGAAGAACAAGGAAAATGCAGTCCTGATGGGGCAGAGGATCTGATGACAAAGGACACAGATAAGGCCAAGGTACCCAGTACTTTCTTTGCCTCAATCTTTGAGATGACCAGCCTTCAGGAATTCCAGGCCCCTGAGCCGAGTGGGAAAATCTGGAACAAGGCAAACTCACCATCAGTGGGGGAGGATCAGGTTAGGTTAGTATTTCAACAAACTGGACAGACATAAGCCCATGATGAGATGGACCCACAAGTGCTGAGGGAGCTGGATGATGCCACTTTCAATTATCTTGTCCTTATTATGCTGATGAGGGGAAGTTCCTGAGGACTGGAAGAAACCGAGTGTTACTCCTGTCTTCAAGAAGGCAGATACAGGGAACTACAGGCCAGTCAGCCTCACTTCAATCCCTGGAAAGGTGATCGAGCAAATATTGGAAACCATTTCCAAACACACAAAGGACACGGTGAGGAGAAGTCAGCATGGATTTAAGGGAAGTCATGCTTAACCAACCCAACACCTGCTATGAAGATATGACTGGCCCGGTGTACAAGAAGAGAGCTTTAATGTGGTTTATCTCAACTTTAAGAGGGCTTTCAACACTGTCTCCCGTAACATCCTCCTAGACAAGCTGGTAAGGTACAAGCCAGGCAGATATACAGCAAAGTGGACTGAAAACTGTCTGAACTGCTGGGCCTAAATGGTTGGGATCCCACAAATTCCAACTGGAGGGCAGTCATTAGTGGAGTACACCAGCAGACAGTAATAGGGCCACCACTGTTTAACACCTTCATTAATGACCTAAATGATGGGACAGGGTACACCTCAGCAAGTGTGCTGAGGGTACAGAACTAGGTGGAGTGCTTGATACGTCAGATAGTTGTGCTGCCATTCAGAGGGACCTCAACAGGCTGGAGAAATGGGCTGACAGGTACCTCATGAAATTCAACATGAGGAAATGCAAAGTCCTGCACCTGACAGGAATAACCCCTTGTAGTAATATGTGCTGGGGGCTTACTGGTTGAAAAGCAGCTTGGCAGAAGGAAAGAAAAAAAAAAACCACACACCCACAAAAAAACCCTGCCACACACAACAGATCCTGGTGGAAAAGTTGACCGTGAGCCAACAATATGCCTCATGGCAAAGAGGGCCAACAGCCTGGAGAGGAGAATGCTCAGGGGATCTTACCAATATGGATAAATACCTGATGGGAAGGTGTACAGGAGGTGGTGACAGACTCTTTTCAGTGGATCCAACAACACAATGAGAGACAATGGGCACAAATGGAAATATTGGAAGTTTCACTTAAACGTGAGAAAGAAATTTTACTTTGAGGGTGACGGGATGCAGGAACAGGTTGCCCAGAGGGATATTCAAAAACCAACTTCAGTGTCCTGGGCAGCCTGCTCTAGCTCACTCTGCTCTGAGGGGTTGGACTGGACTAGAAGATATCCAGAGGTGCCTTCCAGCCTCAACTTCTCTGTGATTGCCAGTTTTGTGTTCCTGTAGATTGGAACTGAGATTAACTCATCCATACTGACATTGTTTCACGAGTTCACCAACTTCAGTTCCTAACTTTCTGTAGTCCTCACTCTCTCCCAAGACTGAGAATTTACATCCAGCTTGCTTTAAGAACAATACATAGTGCTGGTCTAACAGTTCTCATTTAGTCAGAGAAGGAAGAGGTTTGTAGAAGCTCAGGCAGATCTATTTTAAGCTTTCAGATTATACTGCAAACTGGTTTCATCTGTGGGTGGATGAAGTTTAAGAGCAATAATTAAACTAGCAACCAAGGAGGCTGGAAGTAGAGCTCCAGACTCTCAGTATATTTTTTGTTGGAGAGCTGCCAGGCTCCCTTCCAGAATATGAGTGTTAAGTAAGAATGCTCCAGCAAACACACCAAGTATTTATACTTGATCGGGTGCTAATACAGGCCTAGGGTTCACCAGGGTGGTAGCTTGGAAGCAGATGAGCAAGGGCTCACACGTCAGTAATAGTTTTCAGTTAGTAACCAGAAGTTTGCAATAGGAGTTTTAACGTCCCTCTCCATGAATTAGCAAATTCAAGCTATGCATTCATTGCAAGCCTGGTATTCCACATCAGCTCTGCTTGATATGCTACCTGTAAAATAGCCTTGAAGCTCACTTCAGCTCTCTGGTGTTAACAGAGCCAAATACAAGTCATGGGCATCTTCAAAGAAGAAAAGCTGAACAGGTTATAGGTAGCTGGCCAGAAGTACAGTATCAGGTAGTCAGAGATGTCTTAAAGAGAACAAGGGAGTCTGAGCCCTAGGACAGGTGGGATATTACAGCTTTTGGAGTGACAGGCAAGAAACCAGTACTGGGAGTCAGGACCCTATCAGACAGCTGCCAGTCTGTGCCATCAAGGCACACCACAGCAAGAACAACCAACATCACCCTATTAGGAAGACACTCTCACAACACAAGTCTAGAGGGACTACAAAGACCACAGCTAGAGGACAGCAGGAGTAAGCCACGCAGAACACTTTCTATCTAATTCTGCACAGCCTGGCACTTCCAACACTTAGCAGCACACTATTAAATCTGCACAGCCTCAGTGGGGCTGCATCCTGAGTCTCATCATACTTCTACAGCCATTTGGATACAATCACACAGCAGAATACCATCTACTTCTCTCCTCTGCTCCGAAGCCAGTAACCCATTAATAATGCCTTTTCTCCTCAGCGTCGAAGTGTTTGTCCTAGTGCACAGAGCAGATTTGCTATCGAAAGTGACAAACTAGTGAACTGGAGTCACGTAGTCACATGCAAGCAGAACTTCCTTTTTTTTTTTTTAAAGGAAAAAAAGGAGAGAAATCCACACTGACACTTCACCGTTTGTCTTACCTTCCTCTGCAGAGGATCCGCTCTGAAAAGCGGAAGGCATGCAAGCTAATTGAGATCTAAGAGCTCTGTAAGAGAGCAAGAACTCAGTTTTACAGCTAAGTCTGCAATGGACCCTGCCATGCATCCTGAGGGATTGTTTCCTCCTGCACATTTCCCTCTCACCTGATGTCAAGAAAAAAAAAAAAGGGTCAGTACTGCTTAGGTTCAGCTTTAGCTGTCTCCTTATTTGGAGGCTAGCAAGGGTAAAGGGAGAATAAGCTCAATAAAGCTGATGGTGGTCAGGAATCAAGATAAACAATGTTTTATGCAATTAGACTTGAGGGGAACAGAAAGATCTTTACAGAAGATCTGGCCAATACAGAAATGCTTCAGAGACAAGAATCTACAACTGAAGTGTTCCATGTTTGCTGCAGAATCACTGCAAAAGCCAAGTACTTAGCCAGAAATGTCCATTTCATTTAAAAGGTTAGATGCTGCTCAGAAGTCAAGGTTTCCTGGCTCTTAAAACAGCTCCCTCCTGCAAGTCAGGATGAAGATGTTATTTCAGACAATGAAAGCTCTGCGGCCCTCTTCATAAGATTCAGAAAACTTGAGACTAGTCTACGTAGAGGGCCTCAGAACCACGGAAGCTACAGAGAACAGCACAGAAGGTTCTCCTTCCCTTTCTGGTCACCTACTGCTCTAGTAGCATTAGCCACTGTTCTCAAACAGCAACCAAAGGTTTATGAGACTTCAAAGTTAGACAGGGTCTAAGCTACTACATTACTCCCATGTTTGAATCAAAAACCAACAGGAGACACGCAGACAGCGTTCCTGTCCTCCAGGTTCCTCTGACTCAGGATAAAGTAGTGTTCTTACTCAGCAGCCCCAAAAAAACAAGGAAAGCATGCTTTAAAGAATGCAAAGCAGTGATGGCAGAGGTTCAACCACTTCAGGCTGCACATCTGTAGCAGTGGAAATTGAACCACTGCTTTATGGGCAGGCAGCTTCCCTTACTTCTGCACTTTCTCCCCTCAGAGGATTTCAGTCTTAGGTACTTTTATCTTGCAGCAGTGTTTAGGAAGCATTTGCTCAGAGCAGGTAAGAAGAACACAGAAGCAGCAAGTTATCCAGTCCATGGTGATGGGGCAGCCATTGCTACTATCCCTCAGCCAGAGGGATGTCCTAGTACAGGCCTGGTTATGGACAGTGGTCCTTACAGAAGCTTACTGACTCAGAGCCACTTTGAAGCAGGAGACTTCAACCCAAACTTCTCCTGCAGTGCCAATCTCCACCAGACTCTCCAGAAAGGCCCTTGGAAAGGCCAAGAGAGCAGACAAGCACAGCTCCTATTCAAGAATCAATAAAGAACAGTTGCAGAGCTTTAAGCCTGAGTCAGACCTGACTACTGACCTCCCTCTGTTACCCAACTATTGGAGCTATCCACACATTATTAGTTGATTAGTGAGCCAGCCTTTCAAGAGACTAATGACCCACCACCAGAAATTAAGACCAAGAGACATACTAACCACCTAAAATGCAGTTTTACCTGTTTACCTGCACTTACCATACTCGCTCTCTAGACTACTCAATACACAGTGCAAGCAGTTGAAGTTTATTATTGCCTTAAAGTTAGGAACACCTGTTTGTTCGCTGAAGTTTTTCCTGAGGTGGGAAGGAAGTCATCTCCTTTTTTTCTTGCTAGTGCAGAAGGTATTAAGCAGAAGAAGGGACATCCCTCACACAGCAGAGCTGTTGGACTCCTACCATCAGGAGGATCAGACGCTTGGCTTTTTCTGCTAATTCAGCTAGAAGGAAAAAAAGAATGCTGCTCTCTTCCTACTGGAAATCCTTTTTTTCTGCAAGGCTTACTACCCTAGTGCCATTTCCAGGTCAACCACAGAACTGCTCTTGAGTCTAAAAATCACTTACCTCAGCCCCTTTTTGCTCTCCCCTTTAGACTATTTCTGTGCTGCCAAGTGCCTAGAACAGGACAGTACTACATACAGGTACTGGAAGATGGGCTTCACCTGTGTTGCTGGTGGGAAAACTGGGCAAGAATCTTCCTACTGAGGAGGAGTTAATTGACACGGCCTGAGGCTAGAGAAGTATTTCTGCTCCTAGGTTATCAGGGATGCTGATACATTTCTCAGACACCTCAAAGCAGTAAAGCAGAGAGGAGCTTGCTTGCACTCCAAAAGCAAAAAAGCTCTTTAATACAGCTGAGGGTGTGAGCTGCTACTCCTCAGAACAGAGCTTCTCACCAGCTACGGAGCAGTGTGGATGGACAGTGCTAACAGAGTGAGTACAGTACCACCGCTGCACTCCTGAGCTGCCAGAAGACCCATGAAGGCAGCTGCCAACTCCTATTGCTACAGGCTGGTCAGACAGCAACCTAGTTACGTGAGTAAATCCAATTGGCCATAGACAAAAAACTCCACAATCCCTACTCCCACCTTACACACATACCCTCTTCTCTCAGAGGGCCATCAACTCTTTGACAAGTTTCTTAGATGAAGGCATATGTTCCCAGAGGGAAGGTAAGCCTGGCTTCTCACTTGAGCCACAGCAGGCAAACGTTCAAGGAGAGGGCTCCTTACACGGGCAGGAACAAGTGCTGAATCTGTACAGTACAGTTACACGGCAGCAGAAGGTGACACATGGAAGAGGCCAGACTACCTTGACTCATTGCCCTAGAGCATGGGAGTGTATCGGATCAGACACTGCTGGCAGCCCCAAGGCTTCTGGAGGCTCCCAGATCCATCCTGCCCAGAAGCAGCTCCACGCTCCCCAGGACAACAGCCATAGCAAGCACCTCTTGCCACCAGCAGCTCTGTAACACTTTGTACGCACACCAGCTGGCCCAGAACTGCTTATTATAAAGTTTCAAACCGATCTCACCCCTTGCAACCTCTGCTCCCGGGAAATCCTATCTTAACACATTCCAGGAAGTCTGCCCAGAGAGATACTAAGTCCTTGCAAGAGTAGTTAACGTTATCAGCAGCGCTGTGCTGCCACTACTGCTTTCACATTCAGGAATTATCACATCCAAGGCCCACACATAGGCAAAGCACTTTACAAAGCTGGCTAGTGTCCTGCGGACACATGCCAGAGCTAGGGAAGGGAAAGCAGGCACAGATACTCCTGCAACAGCATCCTTTCCATATTACACTGCTGGGAAGAAGCGAGCAGGAGCTCAGCTCTGGAAGGGACAATCACAGACAAGCTGATGGCAAGCTCGGTGATAAGGAAACAACGGCAGCTCCAAGCCTTCGCCATGAGGACTACAGGAAGGAGGCAGCGAGGGAGTTGCAGCAATTCCTGTTCAGACCCATCTGTAGAGGGTATGAGCCACAGGAAGATACGATCAGCAAAATCTTGCCTCTCGCACCCACTCCGGTGAGAGCGGGAGCACAGGTGTCCCAGCTGGTCCTTCGCACAGAGAGACACGATGCCTGCAGCCCCCACACCGGCTGCCTTCTTCCTCCCCGAGCAGCCCCGGGCTCTTGCAACGGATGTCAGCAGCGTACAGGGTTTCATTTCCCTACGGGCAGCCAGGGATGCAGCCGGGGAAGGGGATGTGGTGGGGAGACACGCAGCCCTTCTCCCTCCTCTCCGCGCTCCGCTTCAAAAGCAGAGACCCCCCCGAATGCCGCGCTCCCCTTCCCCGGGGGCCGTACCTTGTCGGCGACGCTGCGGGGCAGGAGCAGGTCGGGGCTGGGGGTGAGCGCCGGCCCCATCTCCTCGCTGCTGGACGTGGCCAGGGGATGCGGCATCTCCCGCAGCGACTTGGGCCCGGAGGACGGGAGAGGCTTGGGGGCGCCCGCCGCGCCGCCCGACATCGCGCCGGGGCCGGGCAGCGACCGAGGGAAGGAAGGAGCGGAGGCCGCGCCGCCTCGGCGGGGAGCTGCGGGGCCGCGGCCGGAGCCTGCCCGCCGCCACCGCGCTACGAGGAGGAGAAGGAGGCGGAGGAGCAGGAGGAGGAGGAGGAGCGGGAGGAGCGAGAGCAGCGCCTGCCCGCGCCGCCGCCGCCCGCCCCTTTACAAAGCACCATCCGCGCCACCTGCCTCCCCCGCCCGGCGGCGGCCGCCGCGCTGCCCGGCGCGCCCGCCCCCTGCCCCGGGCGACCAGCGGAAGGCGCGGGGCCGCCCCAGCGCGGCGGCAGCGGGCGGGGCTGCGGCGGGCGCAGGCCCCGCCTCCGGCAGGCCCCGGCGGGGCGGGGCCGGGGCGGGCCGGGGGAGGCGGCGGACGGCCGGTGCCAGCCGCCGCCCGGGCGGGCCGCTCGCCGGCAGGCCGGCGGGGTAGGCAGCGGAGCCCCGCGAGGCCCCCGGGCGGGTCGGCCCGGCCCGGCGCTGCCGCCCGCGCCCCGCCGTGAGCCGCAGCCTTCTCATCGGGCGGCCCCGACCGTGACCCCCGGCTGCAGCGCCGGCGCCGGTGTCGGAACAGCGGTTAAGCGCCGGAAAAGCAAACCAGCTCCTCGGCTTTTCCAGGCTCAGTTCGCCGACTTCAAACTATTGACGTGTTTGAAGGGAAACCGCGAAAACTGCGGGTCTTCGTGCAGGACGAGAGCCCGTGTCGGTCGCGATATGGGCACGAGGGTGGCTATAATGGCAGTGGGGCTCCGGAGGTGCCTCCCCCGGTCCCGCCAGGAAGACCGACCCACCAAGCCGGGCGCAGGGACAAGGCTCTTCTTCAGGGACCTCGTATTTACAACTGGCTGGGTGCACACTGCAAGTAGGCGTGCAGAGATGTCCTGCGCATAAGGCCAGCGAACTACGGAAATATGCTTTCAGCGATCGTCATGTGTTTACTTTCACCGCACTCGAGATATTTCACATTTTTGCAGAAGAATGTTTCATACTGAAGCTGCTTGGAATTCATTGCAGAGAATTCTTTTTATATTTGAAAAAGCGAATTTTAAAGAAGATGCACTGAAAAGTTTTACTCTGACCCTGCGTGGAAAGAACTTTCGTATTTTTTCAGGCAACCCTAAATTCAGGGTCTCTTACAATTTGCTAAAATGAGCTGAAAGATTATATTGTCTCCTGTAGAAATGATCCACGTGAATTTGTCTAACGGCATGTATCAATTACAAAAATTCAGCGATCTATCCACAGTTAACAATGTGAAAAAAGCGTTGATGGCTGCTGAATAATTAATAAATAGGAGAAAAATCATAGTCTGGTTTAAGATATTCCTTGAGCAGATAAAGCAGCTACATTTTTATAAAATTGTTCTTTTTGAATAATTTGCTCAGCACTAATTAGACGTAATAGAGTAACATGCTACTGGGGGAAGAGATGGATCACTGTGAGACTGTCATAATCCCTTTGGGCTACATATAGATATATCAAGATACGCATACAGATATGTGACCAAACAGGACTCCGATGCGGCAAACGTTTTTGCTCGTGTTTAATGTTTCCTGGGGAGTACGGCCCATTGAAACCAAAAGGGCAGCACGGCCACCTAAAGCTAAGCTGGCAAGTTTTACAGGTGTCAAGGCCAGGTGTCGCGCAGCCGGACAAACATGGGAGTGCAACACTGTGGACTTTCATTACAAAAGAAATGCTATTTATCACAGGAAAAAACTATGAAAAAATCAACCCTTACTTTAAATAACTACTTAATATTATGTAATGTTTGAACTCCGGGAACAATCAAAAGCCCCAACCAAGTCCCAGGCCCCAGTGCGAAAGAGGCTGTGAAATATGCCTTGTTCATTGCAATTAAGAAACTACAACCTATTTATTTGTCAGGAAAAGGAAACAATGCCAATTAGCCAGCATAAATACATACACCCCAGCTTTCTTCTAGACTGTCCAAATCTCAAGCGGCAACTTGTGATAAAGCCGCAGGCAGGTTGGTGTATCTGCTGCACTGCTCCGGAACCAGTTCCCTTCCGTTTTGTGAAAGCCTGTATCTCAAAGGCTTGGGGCTTACCAAGAGCTCTTCCCGCCTTTTCCCTTACGCATCCTCACCCAGCTGTGTTTCCAACTCAAAACCTTCTCCGAAGGAAGGCCATCAGGGACGCTTACACCAACACTGTCAAAACATGGAAACCCACGCACATTCTAGCTCTGTGCAGGTACAAACGACCTTCTACTCATTAAACCTATTGGCTTGGTGGGCAGAGAGCCGAGCATAAGCCTGCTGCATCCTTGCAGCAAAGATCACCAACGGTATCCGGGCTGCCTAAACAGCAAGCTGCACAGGCAGCAGATCGAGGGCAGGGTTTATCACTCTCCTTGGCACTCGTTAGACCTTACCAGAAATACTGCGTCCGATTGTGGGCCTCCTAATACAAGACAGACACTGGCAAACTGGAGAAAGTTCAGAGAAGGGCACCAAGATGGTTGGTGACTGGAGCACTTGCCCTGCAAGCAGAAGCTGCAGGGCCGAGGCTTTTTCAGCCTGGAGCAGACACGGCTTCAAGGGCACTTAATTGCAGCCCCCAGTACCCCATAGGGAGGGGATGGAAGAGGTGGAGCTGGGCTCTTCACGGCAGTGCATAGGAGAACAAGAGACAAAGGACATAAATTGAAACAGGAAATTCCCAATGGATGTTAGGAAGAACTTTTTCCCTCTGAGGACAGCCAAGCAGCGGAGCAGGTTGCAGAGAGAGGTTGTGCAGCCTCCACCCTTGGAGATTTTCAAGACAATCTGGTCTGATCTCATGTCTGACACTCCTTTAAGCAAGAGATTGGACCAGAGACCTTCCTAGGTCCCTTCCAGCCTGAATGATTCAGTGATTCAGATAATGTTTGTGGCTACGGAAGTCATAGGTCTAGTTTCTGAAGCGATGCGAGGTGACCTCAGTTTTCCTATACACAAGGATGAAGTTCCAAGCTCCAGTGATTCACTTACTGGTCTAGCTCCCCATGAATACTGTATGTACAGGCAATATATGCCTCTTTTTTTACTAATCACATTTATCTGTGTTACCTAGATGGTTTCTGCTTGCAGCTGAAACATGTCATCCTTAGTCTTTTCATCTGACACAAACTACTTAGAAACATTTTCAAATAACTAACTGGATCGGTATATGCAAAATGCAGGAATATTTGTGCACCTGTGAGTTACAAGCAAGCTGAAGTCTGGTTGGAAAAAGCTCAGAAGACATTAGTAGAAGGACTTTTATCCAGGAAAATAGACAAACCTGGTGATTATTACGGTGATGCTCCTAAATTCTGACTATGAGAGTTATGTTTAAATTTCAGAATTCCAACACCACAGCATGCTATAAAGTCAAGACGGTTAACTGTTGAGCAGGTCTCTTTCCTATATTGATTCCTAGGTCACTTCAATATAAATGTTCACTACAACTCATGTCTGATAATAACGTGCATTTTGTGAAACCAAATGGACAGGGTTAGGGTATCCGCAAATCCCTTAAGGACTAAAGACAGATGTCTATCTTCCTCTGATTTCAGTGAGTACTAAGTCTGTAAATATCCATATAGGCAGCAATCTATGTTTAACAATGATATATACCCTCAGTATCAGATGCAAACTATCATACTGAGAACCAGAAGAGTTCAAAAATCAGAAATCGTATCTCAAAATATATGAAACTTACTTTAAATTTGTAATCTGAAAAATCTGGACAACTGGATGGCCTTTTCTTTGCTGTCTTCTCTGCAAGTTCATACCACAGACTGAGGCGAGTTTTTAGCTTCCTCTTCAGCCATTTTGTTTTTTTAACATGGAAGATGACAATCTTATGTACTTGATTTCAAGAGCTGGAACTTCAAAAAGAAGATAAAACATTTTAAGACTTGCATTTGAGAAATTACAGTTAGGAGCAAATTCTTGTGCCTTGATTAGAACTAGTCATGCATTATCAACAGTGGCCATAAGCAACTCCAAATCTTTTGTGCATGAAACAGAAAAAAGGTATGCCATGTAGCTGACTTCTTTTTTCCACACACAAATAGAAAACTTCTAAATGCATCAGCATGTTGGTCAGCTGGCTCCAGCAGCAGGCACAAGAATGTACAGCCAAAAACTGAGGAAGTAAAGTGTCTATTTTTCTAATAGTAGCAATACTGAAATAAATAAATGTCTTAATTCTGCTAAGAAATTATGAGTGATTAAAAACATGGTAATGTTCCATTCTCCAGCTCCTACTCCATACCACCAACTGCGGTGGTATAATTTTATGACTGTAATATTTTCCTTGACATTTTTACTGATAGTTTTCTTTTTGTTAAACATTGACCAAGCTAAAACCAATCAGCACATGAAACATGCAACCAGCAGAATAAAATACACAATGAGAATCAAAATCAGTGACTGGCTGAAAAGAGACTGCAATTCAATGCCCACCTCTTAGTCCAAGTTAACCTGAAAAAACTGGCACGCTCTCCTAGCAAAATCCTAACTATTTATTACGTTTACATCATTTCAGCTGAGAAACAAGATACAACAGAATAGGTATGCGTATAATACTAACTGGGCAAGAAGACAAATGGTCAATTTGGGGATCAAGAATCTCAGCAATTCAAGACAAAGGTCACCAGTTTCACGTGTTTTTTTCTGAAGAGAATAGTTTTGCTTCTCTATCACTGAAATGAAAGTCCTACAGGCTGCCTCTTTGGATTGTTACTAGGACAAATAGAGAGAAGAAGGATCTACAGGTTGCCTTCTCATCCTGCCTTTTCAATGATACACTTGCACCTCCATTAAGGCAGTGTTAGTTCAGGACGTACTCTCATTACTTCTGCTGTTCAGCTGTATCTTCTCAACCAGGGCTGATATATATTATAGTTAAGCATCCGTGGCACCAACTGGACATCATTCTGCGTATGTTACGTCTGCTGTCATTTTTACTAAGGGTGGAACATAGGCCAGCATAAGCAAGAACAGGAATTTTGAAGAGATTCTATGCAGTGCTGTTCAGTTGCATTATGTATGACATACCTACAGTTGTTGGTATAGAAGCAGTTTGGTGGTGGGTTCTGAGATGTGGGTGCTTTCTCTATTGCCTGCCTAAATCCTCTAAAAAGAGCATTTTCATATTTAATACAATTCCTAATTTTAAAATACGTTGACAGATGTTACAGACAGCAGCAAATATACTACATGGCAGCAACACAATATTAGGTGGCAAAGTGCTTTTCTTCAAAGCAAGGATTGGAGCAACTCCTTAATAACAACGGAAAAGTCACCTGTAGGAAAACCTATTTACCAATTTAAAGATAGGCAGCACCAGCGGTTTACTGCTGTTCTGATCTGGAGTGCCAGGTACTCCAACAATACCACTCAGGATGTTTTTATAATGGCAGATGGCTTTGTAAGTGCGCAGTGTGAGCCTGAAAAGGACTCTCAGTTGTTTCCTAACATTGTTTTTGTAATGCATCATCTTCTTCAGATAATGAGACATAAAATGGCAATAGGGTTTACAATGAATAGCAGGAGGCTAACTTAAGGTTGAATTTAGTTACTAGGCCAGACATGTAAAACCCACCTGCTTCTCGTCAAGTATTCTATTTAAAGCCTAAATTATAGGATTCTTCTCTATAGCACACTCCAGACAGGACAGACCACAAACAGTAAGGTAGGCTTGAGGCCACACCAGCCAGACTGTCAGGCTTGGCTGGTTTGCCAGGTGAATGGCAGTAAAAGCTTTTTTCCTTGACCACTTTATCTTTTTCCCCCTGTGCTCTACCTGGAGAGGGTAACGTTTGTGTCTGTCTGTGCTAAGCACATACGAAACTAGTACGGAACAAGACCATTCTAGCGGATGTACAAACATTAAAATCCAGCTATCTTTTGAAAAAAGATCCTTCCTTCTCTATGCTACTACAACTCATGTCTTGTACAGCAGAGATTGAAGAGAGCAGACTTTTGGCCCGACCCAGGAAAATCTTACGCATATGCTTGTTGACTCTGTACAGGAATGGGATCACTTTCAAGTCAACAGCACTATCCATGCACACATTTAAGCTAAAGGGTAAGCTTTTGCTGCATCAAAAGCCTTCAAAGCTGTCAAGTTTGATGGGGAAGCAATAAACACGATTGTGGGAAGCTAGGGCACTTGTGATAAAAAGTGGAAATCTGTGCTAAATGACTATCAAATGAAAAATCAGAAGTCCGACCATGGAGAAGGACTACAACTATGGATACAATACCTTGAGGCAATTGGATATAAAAAAGTAATCCAACTAAAATGTTTAAAGACTCTTCAACACGTTCTAATTTGTTTGTTTGGGGTTTTTTTGTGTGACATGCACAATAAACATAGAAATAAAAGGAAGTGTTTAGAATGGATCTGTATGAGTAGCACTGCCAGCTGGAAGGAACAGCACCGTTCTGGAAGATCTTGGCTGAAGCCAAGGAGACATCCTGCACAGCCCATTTTCACAGGCAAAAAAAAACCTGAAGAAGAAAAAGTAAATCACTGTTTTACCTCAACTTTGTCAACTGCAAGCAGCCTGTAGTGAATAGAACTGCCCATGGCAATTCTGAAATATTGATCATTCAGTATCACATCCAATTTCACTCAGCTTTTGTTTATTTAATGAGATACGCAGCTCCCTCTACACCGAGATGACGAGAACAGCCAGCCTGAAAACCAGCATTTTATTGGCTCAAGAACCAGCATGGCCAGATTTGTAAGGCAATGTTCAAGAACAGCCTTTTTTTAAACTGAAGATTTTGTAATGACTTTCCAACAGACACGCTATAAATGCTGTATTTTGTAATTTTTTTATTTGATTATGGTGAACAGGAACAGGAATTCCAGGGAAAATGGAAGCATTCTGATGCACGAGAGATTAGACTCCATTCGTTTAAAGGGCTACATTCCTTCCTGTTTCTGCAACCCAAGGAGGAAATTAATTTACTGATGTGAAACTCCTCCCAAAGCCAAAGGATCATTGACTTGAAGCAGGACCATGTTTTTGTAGAGATGCTCATGGTTACTACGATCAATTTTCGTCACACTTGTGCAGACCTGAAGAATTAATGAGTCCCAACTTTTCTGCAGCTGAGTTTCCTTGCTGATGACTCCTCCTCCTTGCCCTGCTATCTCTTCCTTTTCTACCTTCCTTCCTCGATCCCCAGCCAAGGACCACTGTCCACTACTTAATTCTTCTTACCAGCATTACCGGTGTCAAAGAAGAGCCCAGCAGCTAAGCCTGTCTGTCTCAAACTGCAGCTTTTCAGAATCACCGACATCCTCAGTCCCGGTGTGACAACACAGAGAAATGCACCACGAAGGATTATTAGCTTGGGCACTGTGCTGCTCTTCACTCGCAATGCTTCTCAGCAGTTAAGGAATACAAGTGAGATGTCTAGGTAAAATGGACTGCAGATCATCCAAGAGAGAATAACTAAAAGGGAAAAAAAATAGCACATATGACAGTCCTGTCATACGAGAAATTACAAAAATGGAAAAAGAAAAGA
This sequence comes from Aptenodytes patagonicus, assembly GCF_965638725.1. NCBI lineage: Eukaryota > Metazoa > Chordata > Aves > Sphenisciformes > Spheniscidae > Aptenodytes > Aptenodytes patagonicus. Next base: position 78,425,475 of record NC_134982.1, on the reverse strand, counting down.
ACCAACAAAACATCAGAAGGAGGGAAGGCGCTCAATCAGCTGTTCAGGCAAAGAGAAGAGCTGAAAATCATTCCCGTATGTGGGAAAGGCAGCAATGTTTGCCTTCCACAGTATTAATTAACACAGCTTTAAAGCAAACAGAAAACTCCCTGAGACTGTCAGATGTTTGCTGGTTGCTCGGGTGCTGGTTTGGGTTTTCATTAACGCATACAAACACCCATAGCCCTCCTTTTACCAGGCAAACAATCTAGGTAACCAAATTCTAAACCTGGACGTTACAAGTCTCTAGACATAAATTTGTTCAGATTTACAATTTTCACACTTAGTGAGGCTTTGAAAAGTAACTATAAACCCATGGACAGACAGCGTATTTGGTTAGCAGAACATTCCCTATCACACAGAATTTGTATGCATAATACTAATGTACACTATTTTAAGTCAAATTAATCAATTGTAGATAGTGATAGGATTTTTATACATTCTGTACACTCTCAAAAATGTAATTTATTTCTGCATCATCTAGTATAGCTGGCTGCAGCAGAAGATCTTAAAAAATTGTTAATTGCCTTCAACAATGCATGTATTCGGTTGTCCAAGCTAACGGACTACTGTGGCATTCCGCACCGTGTACACCCTGTGTACGTTCTTACAGATATAAATAATTCCATCCTAACTAAAACAACACTTCTTAATAAGCCCTTTTTCCACTTTAAGCCTGAAGAGTGATGAGGTTAAGGACTTCTAAGACTTGATGGAAGAGGAAGCAGATGAAATGAAATGCCCTGCAGTGTACAGAAGGTTTGACTACCAGATCCAAGATCACCCTTGCCATTAAGTGTCATTTGCTCAGAAATGCCCGTTACATACACCACCAAAATCTTATTAAAAAGTTGAATATCCCGCAGTAACAGCCTATCTAACTAGAGACACCTTGAACTAAGTCTTACTAAAAAAAAGTAACGCATTTTCTGTACTTATCTTTAAATTTGGTTTAAAAAAAAAAGGCCTCCGTTTCATGAAAATTGTTTACTGCCTTAAAAAAACCCCTGCGTATAAACTTAAGTAGGCAGTGTGACCGATTTCTTGGCTAGCCAGGGGTCAGCGTTGGCCCCATCTGTTTGCAGCCTGTTATTTATTGCAGTTCTTAAGAACCGATTTTACTTCTGTATGATCAGAGGTGCAGCTGTTAAGGGCCACAGTTCAAACCACCGCTCAACTCGGTTTGAGTCAAACTGAAGTCTTTTAACCACAAGGGCGTAGAAGTCACAGACTGCTGCTTAAGACTAAGGCTTATCCTCCAGGACAGGCTCAGTCGCTTAGGAAAAGATACTCTCATTTATAAAGCTGCTACACGACATTTCAAAAACCAACCACGCATTAGTGACATGAACGCACAACCCTTTCTGGCATTCATGCCAAATCATCATTCCCGCTGCGTTCAAACTCCGTGCCTGTGATAAAAATTTAAACCACCCTTGCTTTCTTTTCTCTTTTTTCCCACGTAACTATGCCGATGCGTGAAGCCCCCTCGGCGTGATCCCAGGGTGACCCTCGGCGCTTGCTCCCGAACCCCTCCCGTACCCAGGCCGGTGCCCCTTGCAGGAGCCGTGAGGCAGAAATACAGCTTGAAGCCTGGACTGAACGCTCGCCGGGGCCTCACCGGGCCTCGCCGTGCACCACCCCGTGTCCCCCGGCCCCTTCAGCCAGACTCCGCCCCGCACGGCCCGGCGCGCAGGCGGAGGAGGCCTGCGGGAACGCCCGCCTCACAGCGCGGCCTCCCCGGGCCGCCATCCCGGCCCCGCCCGTTGCCGAGACACCAGGGGCGGCCCCAGACCGAGGCGGGGGCGGGTCCGCCTCACCCCCCACCCCCGCGATGAAGCGGACTGGCCACTCCGGACTGTCCGTCAAGCTGCGCGGCGTGACGCGTTTGGCCGCCGCCCGGGACCGAGATGGACGGGGCGGGGAAGGCGTCGTCGCGCAGTCGGTGCGTCATGAGCATGTGCCGTGAGCTCGTTGGCTGCGGCGGGGAGAGCCAAGTTGGGAAGGGGGAGGGGCGGGATGGCCGTGAGGCCGCCGGGCTGCGGCTAGGGGCGGGCGGGGAGGACGGGCAGGAGCAGCGAGCCCGCGGGCAGGTGGGTAGCGGGAGGACCGGGGCCGGGACCGGGACCGGGGCCGGGGCCGGGGCGGCGGCGGCGGGCGCATCCCCGCCGGCCCGGGGAGGGCGAGGGAGCGCGAGCGGAAGAGTCCGTCTGTGGTAGGCGGGGGGGGAGAAGGTGGGCGGGAGAGTCCACACGCACCGGGGGGAGGGAGGTGGGTGGGAGAGCCCATTCCCGCGGGCGGGGGGCAGGCAGCGGCGGGAGATCCCGCTCCCGCGGGCGGTGCGAGCGTGGCCGCCCCCTCCCCTCCCCCGCGGCGCCCTCGCCTTCCCGCCGGGGGGGTCTCCCCGCCTCCCAGCCCGGGGGACAGCCCCGGCCCGAGCGCCGCCCCGCCGCGGGGCTCCCCGCCTGGTGCCATCCTGTCAGCGGCCCGGCGGGGGCGGTCCGGGAGCCCGCCGGCAGGTGAGGCCCCGCGGACCTTGGGGCGGTGCCGGTCAGGCCGTTCCTCTTGGAGAAACACGCTCTGACCGGTGTCACTGCTCTTAATTAATTCCGTTGCTGAATTGCACCGTTGCTGCGCTAGCTTTGCTGCTCGGGCAGCCGCGGTTCGGGCGGGTAGCCGTTTCCTGGCCTCCTGTTGAAATCCGGCTGAGACTTCTCGTTCACCTTTCCCGCAGGATTCAGCGCTCCCGTCCCTCCCCTCCGCACGGCTCAGCTGGAGCCCTTCGCCACTGCGCTGGGCAGCCCGGCACCTTAATGGAAAGAGAAGTTGATGGTGGCTCGAGGTGACGTATGGCTGAGGAGCGGGCATCCCTTTTTGTTTTGCCACAGCTGTGAGGATGGTAACCTTCAGCAGGCCTTGTAGCTGGGATTTAAATTTTCTTTCCTCAAATAATCAGTTTTCTTGAGTTAAGAGCCTAAATTGAGGTCTTTTGGGGCTTTAGCATTTAAGGAGTATAATGCTTTAGCATGACTCTTAAGTGTAGTCCGACATACTTTGTCAGGAAGAAGTTATGTTACAAAAAAGTGTGTATGACTCCAGGATGACTCTAAAGGTTATTCTTAAGTGACTAGAATCTGAAAAAGAATTGATCGCAACTGTTGCTGTTTCAAGCTAAAAATTTCAATCAGAACAATATAAATAGTATTACATATTTTAAGCAGTACACATGCTGTATTTGGCTTATGCTTTGTAACAGTTGCCACATTTATGAAATCTGTAACAGAATGAAATCCAAGCTTTTCTTTAAAAGGAATATGTTTATCTTATATTGTGCCTGTTTTGCAGATATTTGTGGGGTTAAAAGATTTGAACTGCAGCTGAATAAAGCTAGGGCTGAAAATTGAAGGATGGCAGCAAATCCTTCAGGACAAGGTAGGTTTTAGTCTAAGTATTGCAAGGGGAAGGACTCTGTGCAAAATGTCAGTGAAGTCACCAAAACTGTAAGTTTACTTTATGGAAGGAGCAAAAAGGGGAAGAGAGGCAGGAAGGTGGGGCTGAAAGTAGCAGAATGTGAGCAAGACTTCTGGGAGAAGATGCACGCATTAAATGTTGAAAAAGACCACTGATGGCTGGGGAGCTCTGAATTACTGTTCATTCCTTTATGCTCAGGTGATGAAGTACCTATCATGCCTGTGGTGCTGTGGTTATTTCCTGAAGCATATTTCAGACACTTACAACGCTTAGCATTGAGCATGACTTGCAGCTCTTGCCCTCAGCATCAGGGAACAGCCAAAAGTCCTATATTCCATGTCGTGGTGGGAGCAGCAAGACCCAGGCAGTAATAGCTGTCAAAGATAGATAGCAAGTGGCCAAGCCTAGGAGGAAAAGCCAAATAAAATCATAATGCTAACGCGGATGAAATGTATCTTTGCATGATGACAGATCTGAATTGCATCCGTAAAATCGTTCAAGATGTGGAAGTGGTCCATCTGTCTAGCCAAGGCACATGCATTAGCGGGAGCTAAGGGTCTTGGGGGTGTGTCACACGGTAAATTGGAGGAGGGGTCTTAAATCGCCCTCTAGAGGTGCTTTCCGGAAATCTTAGTGGAACTCTGAGGCTTGTCTTTTCTACCGGAATTGCTGAGGAGAAAGAAGCTTCTCGGGTATGGCTCTTCACTTACTGTTTATGAGAAATGAACTCAGAATTCAGTTTCCCAGCAACCGGATACTTCTTCATGCACACTTGCGTGTGAGTGTCCTTATCCAGGAAAGCAGTCCCACAAAGCTGGGTGTAGTTAATTCTGAAGCGCTGATACTTTGAAGGGGTACCAGATAACTTGTGTGGTTTCCTCCCCTTCCCCCCACAACAGCCCTCTGCTTTCAAAACAAGTACAGAAGCAATGTGTTGGTCCAAAGGACAGATTATACTTGCTACTTGACGAAAGGAAGGTAGTTTTTGTCATGCTTGTTGAGCTTCTGTAAAGTGTTGAGAGAGGAGTACTGCAGATTGCAGATAGTTGTCTGTTTGCAAATTTCAACTCTGGGAAGTTTTTGGTACGCAATGGTAAATCTTGCTTTATTCTGTGAATACCAAGTCAGCATCATTGAAAGGAATAGAATGTTGTCATAGAGAGTCAAAAGCTACTTTTTCTTATGTGAGTTTACTGGGAAGTAGGATGAGATTTCAGTGCCAGAATGCCTTTGCTTCCCTCCAAATTCCAGAGGCTTATAATGTAATAGAGCCTTGGAATCTGCTTTTATACTTTGAGATACCCTTTAGAAACTCACTAAAGGAACTGTTTAATTATCATATGAAAACTATTTGCACTAAGCAGGCAAGAAACACTATCAAGTTTAATCACCCAAATGAGCCTATAAATAATACACCTAGGAAAATTGGAAAGGAACGGGTAAATACGAGCAACAGTTCAAGGCCTCTAGATCTTTCTCTTGGCCAGATGCAGTCTAGTAGTGAAAGTGCTTGAGACAAATACTGCATTTTCAGCTTGCTGCATGGCACACGTATTGGTACCGTTCAAGCAATTCATTCTCTCATTTCCCTCTTCTTGAACAAAAGGAATAGGGATTTACTGAAACACTCACTGAAAGGGTTATGAATGGTGGCGCTTACTCAGACAGAACTGTAAGGATGAATTAAACATTAGCCTTCTACACAGGTAGACTGTGTTTGTAATTTTTTGTACCGAGTTGTTTCTTTCCCTTTAATCAGTACCGAGTATTTTCCTAGGAGTTAATTGAGTTTTCTGTTAATTGCAGACTCGGACTACAAAGGTTAAGATTTTGTGGACTGGACTTCCTTTAATTCATTGGACTCCTAGGAAAGCACTCTTTTGATTAGAATTTCAAAGATAAGGAGCTGCCTATGAGTGCAGCAAAGCCAAATAGAATTGAACGAAATCCTTACTTCAGGCTGTTAGTACCACATGGAACTGATTGCATGAGACTGATTACAGCATTTAGAAGAAATGGAAAAGCTTTTAACATGCTGTGTATTGTCCACAAGATGAGCTCATAGACCGGAGTGGTACATTTTGGTGTGTGTGTGTGGGGGGGGAATCAGCTTCTAAATTACAGAAAATACTTTCAGGTGCTTGGTAATACACTGCTTCTGCAGCAATACTTTACAGTACTTACACAACATGCATTAATAAGGCTGCTCTTGTAATGCTTGTGCACAGCAAGGCCGGAGCATACCTTGCATGTTACTAAATTAAAGACTCCATATGTGAGTTCTCCTAGAGGAAGCCCTCTGAGATGAGAGAAATGTGACTGCTCAAGAAGGAACTCCTTTTAGGTCCCCACAGGTGGAAGAAATACAGGTCCTGCTTCAGACAGGGCTGAACTTTTCAGAAAAGAAGAGTTCTGGTACATTGGAAGAACCAAGCTCTTGAATACGTACAGGATTCTAAGCTTCAGGCTGTAGCAATTCTACAAAGTCTCTTTCTGTCCTGGCGGTTGTTTTATCCTTTTGGCCTAAAGGTGCATGAGCACATTCACATAACACAGTCTGACCAGCTAGATTTAGCATTCTGTTCACCAAGTCTGTGTTAAAAAGGAAGACTCTGCTGTTCTGCATTGAATTATGTCATCATCTGCAGACTTTGCTGCTCTGCATCTGAGTGATCTGTGTGCAAGCATAGCACTTGAGGGCTGTAGCCTATCTCTTCCCTGGAGAACATTGTGGCCATAAAGCAGTCAATGACTTACATTCAGCTATGTAGGTAGCTGTTTTCTGGAGGAACGGACAAAATACATTAATATATCTTTTAATAATTCAAGTTAATTTACTGAATTACCAATATGCCTTTTGTTTCATTGTCACACAACATATATGAAAGCATATCCGAATGTAAATTGTTACTGAAAAGAATTGATGTACACCAGACTATTAGATGATGTTTTGCAATGCCAGTAGTCATAAGCAGAAGAGGAAATCAAAATACAGTTACTCCATCCTTTTTCCCAAGAGTTGCATGTTTAATAAGGTCTTTAGAGTCTGCTTTTTAAGAGGTTGCTGCCTCGCTTCATGAAGGCTAGAAAGCATGCACTTCAGTAAAGAAATTTCTTTCTGAATTGAGCAGGCAGAACAGTGTGCAGTGACACATGTATAGACCTTAGAGTAGACATCCAGATTTGAAACCATTTTTCCAGGTAGAAGTGTATCTTGAACACAGTGTCGGAGGACTCTTTCATGCCATTACACATCTATGGACAAATGATAAATAATGCATATTAGAAAAAACTTAAACATACTGTGAATTTGATCAGGGAAAAGATACGAAATGAAAAGCAAGAACTTTGAAGTAGATAAAGGTAATACTGTTTCTTGCCATGCAGAGTTAACTAATAGAACTCACTGACATAGATATCAGTGAGGTAGGGTGGTAGGATTAGGTGTTAGGATTAGGTTAAAGAGCAAATTTTGCTGTGAGCTCTTAAAGCTACCAGTATTGCTCAGCAAGACTTCAACTTTCTCTAATTTTCTACCTTTCATATGCAAAACATCTGTGCAAGTAAACTGCTAGCTCCTCCACAGAGCACATAATACCATGCTTGATGTCAGAAGTAGAGGTGTCAGAAAGAACAGGTTTAAATTTTAAATGTCCTGAATCTGCTACCTTAGAGAGTAATCTGAGGATCCAGGTGCTCAGTGTGACATTTGACACTGCCATTAATCTATTTAGCTGCCTTGAAAGGGTCATTTTGTGTCAGGACTCTTGTGTCTGCAAAGCAGAGAATATTGATAAATTGCAATACTCATGAACTGTTCAAACTCAAAATAGTAGTGCAACTCAGCCCAGTTAAGGGAAGTCTAAACTTAAAAGCTTTATTAAGAAGTTGCTGCGTTTGAAAAATCTACACTTCCTTTCACAGATAAGAATCCAGTCTATACTAAGAATGGCTCTTCTTTTTTTTTTTTTTGCATGTCTGCATTTTTAGTACTTGAAAGCAGAACAGACATATCAAATTTACAGATGAAAATTTACTTTCTTTATAATTGAAGTAGGAAACTTCTGTAGCTGTTTCAAGTTGGTCTTTATGGAAGCACTTTGGGGTCCTGGGCAGGGAAGAATCTAAATGGAAGTCTCGCTTATGTATTGCCAGATGTGATGGATTATTTTCTAAGGATGCCAGATTTTCTCTCTAAAATGGATTTCTCGTGTCTCGCCCTCTCCATTGTTAACTTTCAAATGAACAGGTTTTACTTTGCATTTTAAAAAAGTTTAAAATACCTGTAGGAACTTCACATTGCTCAGCTGAGGAGCACTAACATGTATGTGTTGGATGTCCTCCTCCATTTTCTCAAGTAGGCTTTTTTCTACTTACCGTTAACAAATTCTCTTAAACAAATGACTTTTTAAGTACAGCAGGTTGCTGATGGGCACTGTCTGAATTCTAGAGCAAAATACTGCTACTTCCCCCTCCCTCCCTCCCCCCCCCCAAAAAAACCCACCTCTCTTAGTAGAGGGATAAGAAAAGGAAGAAAAAATACTTGGGTTTCTTTTGAATCCCTCTAGAGTTTCTGCCATAAGATACTCTAGCAAGACTTGTACTAAAATAGAAGACAGTGATAATCTTGCAGTTTCTGATCACAGTTTAAAAACAACGTTTAAAATTTTATTCTTACACGTCTCAAGCCTTTCTGAATCATACCATCTGCCTCATGATAAATGTAAGAATATCTAGTCTTTATTTTTAGCTGACAGCAACTTATATTAACAAGTGGTCTCCTTTTTCTTGCCTCAATCACCATATTGTCTGAATTCCAAGCATGCGTTTAGATTTACGCAGTTCGGAATAAACAAGTACTAGCAGAAGGCTGCTGAGTAATATGTCAAGTATTAAGCTTTTTGGCTGAAAACAATGTAGAATGAGTATACAGACATGATAAGTTTAGCTCAGACCCTCTTAGAGGTACTTCAGTCATCCTATTACAGCATTGTCTCCAGAATTTACAAGAAAATAAAGTCTGGGCTACCTGCAACTCAGAAATGTTGAATCTGAGCTTGTTAGCAAGATCTCTCAGCCTTTGTATCTCTTGGAGCACACATTCACCTGTGTTTTAATGTTTCAAACTCATTGCAAATGCAGGGTGTTCAAAAAAAGATGGTGTACAATACCTAAAGAGCAGAGAAACATTGAAGACCTGAATCAATACACTTAAAAAACAGAGTTTAAGTGTAACTAATGCCATGTGGGAAGGAGATTAACAGATGGGAAAATAGCAATTAATTAAATTTAATTTAAAAATCTGTTAACAAATGTAAAGATGATTATGGGTGATCTTGCATAAAACCACAGTAAAATGTAATCAAATGACTGCTCCTTTCGAGAACTCTGAGGCTCAGGGGTGTGTATGTTAGGCATAGTAAAAGAAGAAGGTGAGGGTTTGACAGCAAAGCAGTACAGATGCAAATTATTATTTAGAGTTGAAGGTTTCTACCTGATGATTGTCTCCTTCATTGAGCCATGCTGATGAAAGGAATATTGGATTATGTAATTGAGCAGCAACAGACAATCTCTCAAAGAGAATGAACTTTTGAGTGCAGCTACTGAAAATAAATTTGAAATCCTTTTACTTTGACGTGCTAATACTCCCCTTAAGAGTTACCGTGTCTGGCCTTCCTAATAGCTTGTGGGCTACCATTTTTTAGTGGTGTTACTAAAACAGCACTCAGGACGGGGTCAGGGGCACAACACACAGCAGTTTCCAATGGGAGTAATACTGACTTTTTGTATGGAGGAGATAAAGGATGTAACTTGACTTTTACATCTTTTTTTTATGACAGCGTAGTGGCTTGATATTTATAGAATAGCAGCAAATTAGAGATTAAAAAAAGTGTATATTCTTGACATGAGGAGTGTCCTTAGTGGCATAGAGGCCTATAAGAGTCAGCTCTGTAGCTGTTGTCCTCAACTGTGCTGTACGGGCATACTGGGCAACAGCAGGGACTCGTGTATCTGGTTTATTTGGTAGCTGCGATAAGATCCTTTACCATATAAGAGTCTTCTGTAAGTGCAGCAGTTTTGCCACATTTTCATTTAGAAGGCAACTTTGAGAATACACAAATAGCTGGTATTTTAGGCATTTTCTAAATTCCCTCAGTCACTCTACTTCCTGACCCCTTCTCTAGTATACAAGGTCCCTTTGGGAGAATGATGTACAGAGCAAATAAAGGCTGCGTTCTCGTAGTGTGCCCAGACAGTTTAATTTTGTTTCTCTATTCCAGCATTGTGGTCGTACTCCACTGTGGTCATACTCAGAGTAAGGGTAGTGTGTATATGTAAGGACATCACTATATTAAAACTAAAACCTTTCTGCGTAGATTGAATAAAAGGTTGTAATTTTTTTATATAAGCACATTTGCAAGCTTAGTGGTCGTCTCATTCTTACCTGTTACATATGTAAAACTTGTGTTATAGTTTTGAGTTCACTGGCATGAGAAATTAGGCCCCATGAGTATATTACTCCATTATTATTGACTTGTATGTTCAGTGACTGCATTTTAAATCTAGAACCTGGTAAGTTTACTTTTTTTTGAAAGGAAAGTATTTGATCATGTACCTTGTTCATAGCTCCAGAGCTGGCTTGGGAAGGGGTAGGATCTAACTTGAGACAGAAACCTGTCGTTTAAAATGTATTAATATGTATGATAGCTTAAGGAAGCTATTTTATGTTGTAAAATGAGAAAAGGAAAAATGAAACCTATTTATTAATAACCTTTCAGATGGGTGCAAAGCTTTGAAGATTAGTGTATTCATCATAATGTTATATGGTTAGACAAGGTTAGAGTTGGGCCATAGAAATCAAGTAAATCTCTCTAATATTTTTCTGTCATTCCCACCAGGTTTCCAGAATAAAAATAGGGTTGCAATCCTGGCAGAACTAGACAAGGAGAAGAGAAAGTTACTTATGCAAAACCAGTCTTCCACAAATCACCCTGGAGCCAGGTATTTTATGTTCTTAGACCTGTTTGGACATCACTGATTACATCAAAGGAAAAAAAAAATAGCAAGTGAGCTGTAAACTTACATAAACACTTACCAGAAGTGTTTTCTGACCATCCTCAATAACCGGTCAGAGAGACCTTGCACTTTAGGAACATACTAGTATTTAAAACTGTTTACAGACCCTGAATTTTGGCTTACATAATTTCCATTTGAGAAGGGGAGAAGCAGATAGGCTTGCTCAACTGTATTAAAGACAACCTTAAAGAAGAATCAGGTAGCAGGCACTGAGAAGGCATTTAATTATTAAGCTAAAATGCTCTAAAGAATGGAAGTAGCAGACCATTAGATTCAGGGTACTGTGTGTTTAGAGAAGAACAGTTATAGCTGGGAGTGAGTTATCCTTGAAACTCCCTGTGTGCAAGACAAAGCCAGTTTATGTTACTGCAGATCTTCTTATAAAAGGCGCTGCGTTGTAAGCATGATTCTACACCATCAGGTGTAATAATCTAACCTGAGTTTGGGAGCTGTCTCTGGGATTTCTCCCATTTAAGACAAAAAGATTAGATTTTTGCCATGAATCAGTAACTAGAAAATCACACGCTGGTTTATGTGGAGAAATTGAGATAGTTGAACTTTGGGTTAGCATGAAGTGAGTGCAGTGCCATATTCTAGACACAGTGTGTTACATGCAGTATCTGTACAAGAGTCAAATACTCTGAATACAGTCTGAGTGTTGCCTGTGTCTTTTTTCAAGGAGAGTCTAGGTCACCTTTAATTGCTTCATACTGTCAAAAAGCGTGCAGAATATTTGAAATCACCTGAGTTAGATCTCTGAGTGACTCTGTATACAGTTACTATTCAAGCAAAATTATTGATTAGAGAAGAAAATAGAAATATACTGTTATGTACAACCCCTGACTCCTGGCTACAGTGTTTCCATACTTCATTGCAAGTCTGGCAGAGGTTCAGGGAGTGCTTGTTTGCTTTCTTTTTTCTTTAAGGAAAAATAACACTACATGCTAGTGAGCAGAATTAGAATTTACTAATTTTGAAGGTGGGGATGGGGGGAAACCTACAAAGCAGCAGTCAAACTCTCTGCTTTGGCATGGTGGGCTGATCTGTAATTTTTGAGAAGCTGACAGTTCTGTGGCGGGGATGTTGTGGCAAAGGTTTTGGACCACAGAGTTGTCAGAAGTGAGACCACAGAAATTCTGCAAACTTGACAGAAAAAAGCGTGATGTACCTGAAGCACAATAGTGGCGTGGCCAGCGTAAGGGTGAATGAGTTAATTGATTTCTGGCCTTGACATATGGGAGTCCTCTATCCAAGAACAGAAGACCTCTCTTGAAAAGTGTCAGCTTATGATGAAGCCTTAAGATTATCCACAGAAATCATGTTGAATAGTTAGAGGGTACAGAATTAAAGGCAAAATAAATACCTTCAAAATAACTGAAAATATTATGTTTTAAATAAACAGTAGTACTTTTCTCCAGCAGTGAAGCTTATCTTAATATTTGTTATAAAATCTGTTCAGAGGATTGTTACTTAGCTTTCATTATGCATTTAGGTGTAGATTTGGCTAAAGGTCTTTTCAGGAGCATGGCTGCTTTAGAAAAACTGATTTACTAAATCAGCTGTTGACATTGAAGCTGCTGGGAAAGGTCAGTTGATGAGTTTGCTTGGATCCCTTGCTGTCCTTAATAATTTTGTCTCTATGGCTGAGGGGAGCTGGGCTTTCAGCACCAGTCTCCAGAGCCAATTTCAGAGGTAGTTGTGAATTGTGTTGCGATACAGCTCTAATGGCAGTCTTCATTGATTTCTATCTGGAGGACAGCTGATCATGTTACTTATATAGAATTGGGGGAACAAAAAGTTTGCTTTTTATTTATTCTTTTTTGGTTAACAAGGTGGACAAGTCTTAAGATACAAAAGCCAGGAAAACCTATTTAGAGATTTTAATTTGAAACCTAATATATGCTGCACGGAGATAGATAAGCAAAATCAATTTTAGGTACTCTAAGCTATCCTCAGAGGATCGTTGTTTCAGTTACGTCAATAGGAAGCTCCTTTACCACAAGCAGTGATCTGCCACCCACCTGCTGAAGAACTGGTCTTATACTGAAGACTGCAGAGCTCTTGTTAGTGCTTCTGTTTATCACGGTTGTTTAGGACAGTCACTGAGTGACTGAGTAATGGTGAAAACACAAAGCTGTTGTTTTAAAAATTGCTGACATTGTCTGACGTTGCACCCCAGTGGTTCGACTGACTTCAGTGGGACTCCATCCATGAGCGAAATCCACAGCAGGCTTCAGGACTGTGGCTCTTCTGGGTTTAGTTTGGTATCAGTTGTTTATGCTAGGTCAAATGATACAGCTGTGGTGACTCCATTTTCCTTTTCTCTCTTATGTTAGCAAATAGTAATTCCAAACAATAGTTAACAATTGTCAAGCCGTGAGTCAAATAAATCGTGAGCTGTGGAACTCATGGAATCTGTGGCTAGAATGGCAAGGACACCTTTTTTTCTGTGTTACGTATCATACCATCTTGTTCTTTTTTGCAGCATTGCACTTGCAAGATCACCACTGAACAAGGATTTCCGTGATCATGCTGAGCAACAGCACATCGCAGCACAGCAGAAGGCTGCACTGCAGGTAAGCTGATACAGTCAGGTAGAGTTTAGCTTGGCTCTGTTTTAGATGTGCATCCCTTCAGAGAGCAGTCCTGCACCTAGGGAGAATGAAAAGCCCCTTTTAGAGGTTAGGTTTCGTACATTTCTGTATTGATCACAAATGAAGTTTCTTCTGTTATGATGAACGCTTAAATCTATCAGCTCATTCTCCCTTGATATGATTGTAAGAATGTAGCCTACAGTATCATCATAGCTGTTTTGTACACCTCAGTCAAGATTCAGTTTCACCATACTTCTGAATGTCTCATGGAATGTAGGGAGAACTAGCCACATGGCTTTCCTTGATTGAATCTGAGTAGATGCCAAGTAAATACCCTGCAGTTACGAGTGACAGGGGTGAAAGATTTGGAAAACTTATTTGTACATTTACAGACTTCTATTTGCTGCTATTTTGCTCATGTCAGGTGAGGCTGATTTTGGTGTTGAAATTGGAAATTGAGCAGGAAGGCCAGTGTATGGCCAGTATATGGGCACCTGCCTTCCTGGCACTCTAGACAGCATGATTTAGCAGTGAGCACAAGAATGGGAAAAATATTGAGATGCAAACTAGCAACCCTGTTCACGTATCCTATGCCTTGTTGTGTTTCTGTTACCCAGTAAAGGCCCCATATTGCTTCTCCTAAAATGAACAGGAGCAGAAGTGAGCTCTGGCTGGTGTCCTGTGTTGATCACAGAACATGGCAGGCTGGAAGGATCCTCTGGAGGTTTCTAGTCCAGTGCCCTGCTCAAAAGATGACTAACAGCAGTGCTATATCATGTTGTTCAGGGCATGGTCCAATCAAGTTTTGAAGCTCTCCAGGGATGGACTTCTCACAGCCTTTCTTGGCTCTGAGTCTGTCTCTGTCTTCTCTATATCCCGTCACTGGGTATCTGAAAAGAGCATAAGATCTCCCCTCAGCTTTTTCTTCTTACAAGAAGCTGAGTCCTCTCACATCCCCTTGGACGTTGAGAGCTCCAGCCCAGCCCCCAGCCGTCTCTTTGGGTCTCTGTTGGACTCCCTCCAGTTTGTATCTCAAACCAAACACAGTATCACAAATGCAGCCTCATGGGTAGCTTCCCTTGGCCTGCTGGCTCTGCTGCTGCTGCTGCAGCCAACTGTGCTGGTAGCATTTATCGCTGCAAGGGCACACTGCTGGCTCAGGCTAAATTTGATATCCTCTAGGGCTTTTCCCTGGTGGAGGAAGGAAGGAATATGCAGGCTGTCTAGCTTACTGGAGTCCAGTCTTTGAACTGGGAAGGGCAACATATGATTTCACAAGGGTTGTCCAGAGCCATAAGCAGCAGCTGCCCTCCTCAGGTGAACAAGCATATGTATATCACATGAGCAGAAGACTGGTGTTCCATGTTGTCCAGGAGTGTGTCTGGTCACATGTCATCTGTACATGCAGCCTCAGGTTGCGCGACACTACTGATGCACACTTCTGGCAGTCATATGTGGCAGCTGTCACATACCAAGACCTGTAAGTTGGTTATAGATAGAAGTATGGGGTCTAGGCAGAGGAGAGCCGTCAGGAGTTCATTACCACTCTCCCCACCTCCATGGGACTTGCTGAAAAAGGAGCAGCAGGGAATGGCCAAGTTAACTCCCTTGATGGGCCCTGTTCAGATGTGGCTGATCTAAAATGCTGGTTTTTGAATTTGACTATCAGAGTTGAGGAGCAGACTGGGAGAAATAAATAATTAATGCTGCTGAAGCTGTAAAGTCTTTAATTATATCAGTGCTGCAGGGAGTTATGCTTTAACAAATGTTTTTCTCTTTCCAGCACGCACACGCACATTCCTCAGGATACTTCATAACTCAAGACTCTGCATTTGGAAATCTTATTCTTCCTGTCTTACCTCGACTTGAGGCAGAATGAGGAATGTTGTTTCTCAGAACTGCAAGGTCTGATTTTTGTCCATAGCAGGAACTGACCGACCTTTTAATTTCTCTACTTATCTTAAAATCTACTTTTTTCTGGATTTTTGTGGTTGCCTTTCAGGAGTGTGAGCTCTAACGATGAAAAAGCAATGTTGTTGAACAGCAATTTTTATCTTGTATTTCTGTTCCTCTGTCAGATCAAAGTCAGACGTAAGACTTCCTTGGTGTGTGAAGTGCATAGCGCTTGCTCTTCCCTGTTTCTGTGCTTCCTTTAAATAAATGTCCAAACCAGAATCATCAAGAGATGCACACTCTGTCAGCATTTTTGTTTCTTATTATTGTGTACAGGTACTATATTTGACTTTAATGAAAGACAAAAGTTACTTTTGTCCATCCAAACAGACATGAATTTATCAAATGCATCAGTCAGTCTTGGTTTTGGTTTTTTTTTCTGTATGCAGGAACATTGCTAGTGTACTATTTGCTGTTGTAATATCATCTGGTCTCAAGTCCTTAGATATAGTGTGCCTGCCTCTTACCTTGTTTTGTGAGATATAAAAATGAATTAAAGTGGGGAAAAAGCAATTGTTTCAAACAGTCTTTTAACAGAAAAAATAAAAGAAGTCTTTTAACTTCTCTGGACATTTCAGATGGAAGATGTTGTCTGCAAGGACAATTCAGTTTAAAAGGTCATATTTTTCTAGTCATACCTTTTTCAATGCTTAGTGTGTTTCATTTTGTTTGCTTTTTTCCTTCCTGTTTTTATCTGTGGTAACCAATTCCAGCTCCATGCTGAAAGGAAATCTGTTGATCTTAAGGTAAATTATTTTGGAATTGTGATCATGCTACCAGGATAAAGTAACTTAGAGTGAAAAACAGTCCTTACATAGATGTTCTTATATCTCCACAGCTTTACTAATACCATTATACTAGTACATTGATTGCTTTACCTGTGGAGGCAAGTTCTAGAACAAGAGAACAAAAAGAACAAGAGAACTTAAGTGAGAACCAGAAATCGGAAAGCGTCTGTTAAATTGGTGCCCATTTGAGGCAGCTCTGTCTTTTGCAGAAACTTAGCTGTCCCATGAGGTTTCCAGGATTGTAGTCTACAGATTTTCTTAGTGACATTTAGGGTATCCTGTTTCCATCTGCAGGGGATTGCCTGAACCCAGTAAGCGTTACTGAACTGTAAGCACCGTTAACAATTCCATTCCTCATGAGTAAGAAAACAGAGCGAGGGCCAAGAGATCAGTGCAGGTATGAGGAAAATGCCACCGCTTTCATATACCTCAGCTGAGTACGGACCCTTGCAGAAGCTGTTGCATACTGAAACATTTTCAAGGAGGAGAATCTTGTGGAGGAGGCCCGATAGAGCTTAAAGGTGCGCAGTTGTAACATGAACTATTCATATCGTGCTTTTTTGAGGGGTCTGATGTGGTGAGTCATAGGAACGATGATGGTTTTTGTGGGCAATGGAGAAAAGAGTACTGTCATTTCTGTTTTCAGCAGTTGGCTCTGTGTAGCTTTTTCTTTTTAATTACCAAGAGTAACTTCATCATGAAGCTGTCCTGACTACTCATTATTCGGCAGTGTGAACTGAGTATCTTAGATGCTTTGAAGAAAAAGATCTGCAGATCTGTGTGTAGAAGAGGCAGCTATGAATCAATCCAAGCTTGGAAGCATACAAAGAGAAAGAAGGTAAAGCAGATATAGCAGGAAGTTTGGATTTTAGATTTTAGTTGAATTTAAAAAGTAGGCTAGGCATTTTAACATTGAAGGAGCTTTTTTTTTCCTTGAGAAAAGTGGCAAAAGAATGTCTGCTTTCTCTATAGAAACAGACCCTCTGTGCTAACAAATTGAATGATAGAATCTCACTCTTGCTGCACAGACTGCATATGATCCAGGCAGTGAAACGGTAAAGATCCTTCTCCTTTGGAAAGCTATAGTTGCTCCACTGAAAGAGTTAAACTTGCTGGCTGTGTTGTTTTCATCTCGGGTATTGAAAGATCTGCTTTTGGAAAACCAGGGCCTGGGCTCAAAGGTGGAGGTATTTGAAAGAGGGGGAAAAATTGACACAGCTGTTGTAATATTTTTAAGTTATAATGCCTCAAATTGTTCTGTGTAATCGTGAGGGACTTGGTGATACATGTAGGTATAATTAGCTGTCAAAGATACAAATGTTGTATATGGAAGCTTCTATCTTAGAAACCACAGACTCTAGCAATTAGTGTCAGATGCATCAATTTGTCTTGCCACTCTTACTTTTTCTTTTCCACTATTAATCAGTGTTAAAACCATTAATCTATCCCTGTACAGTAATTTCAGCAAAATCTTTTCTCCTGTTGGAATTGCATGTTCAAATTCAAATCATTACTAGTTAGAATATACCCGAATCAGGGAGTGTCTGGATGTCTTGCTTCTGGCAGTAACCATTAACTTGATTACATAAAAGCAGAAGGCTTGTAATCTAGTGCTGGCCTGTGTACCTAAAAGTATCTTAACACACATAATCACTCGAGTAATTTTATTTCATTTGCTACAGTAGTAATCGGCCTTTCCACTCAACACAGGTAGTTGGTGTAGAGTCCACGTCAGAGCTAGATGGTGGCGTGAGAGCAGGTCACAGTACTGGGTAGGTCTTAGACTAAACAGATCAGATAGATGAGAGGTGGGCTAACACACAGTGAGGTCAGACTTTCTAAGTGATGGCGGAGCCATAATCTGTCAAGAACAGATGAGGTAAAGAAGTCAAAGATCTTGAACTGAAGCACTGAAAGAACTGAACCACAGCTTCTTTCTTCTTAGCTCTGTGGTCTTTTTCTTCTACTAGACAAGTTTTCTCTCCACACCCTTATTTTCCAAAGTCACTCGCAGTCTCCCCACCATTATAGGCTCTGGAAAATGCTCAGTTTTAACACAAGAAGCCTGACCTGTAGAACCACACGTGGTTTCCTACCACTACAGGGTTTTAGTCTCCCTTTTTTCTTAGTATTTTCACTCTACTGATCTCTTAAAAGCACTGGTATGAAACTAATCAATAGTACCTGACATTATATTTGCACTTCATGTCAGAACACAGAATACCCCATGAAACTCGTTATTGGAAAGAAATTACACCCCCTCATGCCACTTGCCAGGAACTTCCTAGTTGCTTTGGTGTGTTCAATCAGTTAAAATAGCTAAATGCGATTTCTGCCTTCATGTGCAGTCAGCACAGCACAAGCCAGCTGTAATTTGCAAGTCCTATGAACGCAGCTGGGTACCACTTTGTTCGTGCTGAGGAGTCCTGTCTGAGGTAAACACTTTGGATGGCTCTAGTCTTTTATTGGACCACCTGCGTCACTTAAAGGCTGGAGGTCATTTATCATCTTGCTGCCCAGCAGAGGGGTCAGTGTTCTGACCCTGACCTTGTAGAAATGCATTAAGAGGCCAGGCTTTTCCCATCTTTAGAAAGAAGAGGAAGGTACCAATTATCAACCAGGTAACGGGGAACACGAGCTTGAACTGGTGGAAGGAAATGCAGAGAACTATGTCTTGGAGAGCACAACTTTCCGTGGCTTGACTTACTGCGTTTGCAGTGTTTCAGGGACAGAGCACGAGGGCTGAAGGAGGACGGTGAGCCTAGACTAGTGTGGCATGCAGTCACAGGCATGCGAGCAGGCAGTGACTATCTCAGTGCATCCTTCTGAGCGTTATGATAGTTAAAACAGGGCTTGGTGTATTCACCAGGAAGAAGCATTGCTAAGAATAGCTGTCTTAGGCAGGTGATACTCTTTCACCTTGTGTCTGCTTAAATGTATATTCAAAATCAGGAGGATGCCTGAGAAAGCAGCTGGATGATTCCTATTGGTCAAAATCATGGCACTTATGATTCCTCCTGTCAAACCAGCTCAAACAGTAGGTTTTCTTGAAGGACAGGGTCAGTGCAATGTGCTATGGACTTCATCTGAAACCGAAGCTGATTCCCATGTCCTAGGGAACAGGTGGTAACCAATAAGATACACAAATCCTAAGGGAAAAGCTAAGAGGAGGCAGCTCTCTGCTGGGTGGTCTGTGTGCACAGATGCCGCTGAAGGAGGAGATGGAGAGAGAGGGAAGGATTGTCTGCACCCAGCTGGAAGAGTCTTCCCATCCAGAGTTTTATGTGCCTGATTTATGTTAACACACGGGGAAAATCCTATAGCATCTGCTAGTAACACCCTTGTGTCTGGAAAGTCTGGTAATCAGTGTGTCTGAAACACTTTTGGAGGCTGTAGGGAATCCTTTTTGGACTAAAATACACTGTGTAGAGCTTTCTGAAGTTAACAGTAATTTTGAAGACTAGTGGGTGAAGTGGATTTCACATACTGTTGGGTTAAAAGCTTGCTCCAGTGAGTTTCTGCATTTGTTGGAACCACAGAGCTTGCCCCAGACGTTTTACGACAAAGATAACACCTTCTCCTTGTTACCTGGTTCTTGGTCTTGATAGAAGGAATCAAGTGACATACCTCCCTGGGGAAACCATTTTTACACTCCTTCCTTGAATACAGGTTTTTCAGGGAAGAAGAAAGGTTAAACGCACTAAGTGGAGAAAATTTGATTAGTGCAGTGGGACATTATGAAAAACGATGCTTAACTACTGGTGAGGAAATGGCTTTTCTCCTCAGTTACTCTACTCCGCCAGGTTCATTCAGGCATTGAATTATGAAAGGTGGTGGCACAGTTCTCAACTTGCTCTCATTAAGGCCTCTAATCTGGATACTTTAATGTCAGTGGGTGCTACTTTTGGCATGCAGGTTTTGTAGATTGTGGCTGGAAGTTGTTCAAAATCTACCTTATTTTTGACCCAAGAGTGGTACCGGTTCATTTAAACGTGCAAATCACAAGCTTGCACGCCACCTTCACTATTCACATACGTTGCACTGTCCATTAGCATATGTGTATTACTGATTGGTAGAGTGTGAGTTTCCCTCAGTAGGGAAAAATGTCTCATTGTAAAAAATATATGTAGATTTATGGACACTTTTACATCTTCAGAGGCTTTTTCAGTGCATTACCTGAATCCTCACATGAGGCAAACTAAGTTACTGTTATCTTCAGTTTTGCAGATGGAGAAAAATGCAAAGGGCTTGCAATGCCTGCAGGTACACAGAAAGCCTGTGGAGTTGTCAGGATTAGCTCCTGATTAGTGAGCTGCTGTGAGGCATCATCTGGAGACTATCACTCTGTATCCCGCACCAGCAGCTGGCCCATCTTCCCCTCCTAGAAGATGCTGAGCTCTTTGGTTTCTCATTTGTCTTTGCTTTCATGAATAGCTAAGTGTTTTGGGGTTTTTTCAGATGCTGAAGACAACAAAGTAGGGCAGAGTTTGCGCCTTCTATGTTTGAAATTTTGGGTAGTGAGGATGGTGATAGAAAGACAGCAGTATTATACTCTGTGTTTGGAAGCAAGGGCGAGTGTACTTCCTTCTTTGCAACAGTGACCAGATAAACTTGCCCATTATGCTGGGGTTTAGCCATCATTTCATGCCCTAAGTATAAGTACATTAGAGCCTGCGTCTGCCTGGATGACTGTAGACTTTCTCCATCTGTCAGTAGGTGGCCGCTTGTTGAAGTGGGAATGGCCAGATGTGGGCCCAAGCCAAAGCTGCCGTCTCCATGTTTCTCTGCGAGCAAGAGCTATGCGCAGCTGGCTGACAGCTGGGACGGGGGTCAGGGGGAACTGTATGTTTGCAGCCGTGGATCGTTACAGCCTGCCAAGACGAGACACACCAAGAGTAATGTGTTTTCATACTCTGCCCTAGGAGATGGCTTGTTAGTCGAAGGAAAGCAAAATGGCCATGCATTGACCTGTGAACACAACTGGCTGATGCACATGCTGCAGCACCAGCAACCCTGGCAGCCCTTCTAAGAACCAGGCGGTTTCTGTCTCATCCAAACGAAGGTGTATTGTGCTGGCTTGGCTTGAAGGTACTCCATTCTGAGTACAGCCCACTTCCCTGGACTTTGAGGTTTTCAAAGGCTAAATTACCCCCTGAGCTGAGCCTGGATGTAAGTCCTAGACTCACACACACATGCACGCAGATTCAGGCCTAATCACTTTCACATTTAACATCTTGAACTAGTCAGTTTGCTCTGTCAGCAAACAAGCCTGATTATCGTGTTGTTTTGGATAGACCATCTTTCATCGATGTGTTTGTTCATCACTCGGCACAGTGGAGTCCTGACATAAGACACCGCTAAGCACAGGAAGTCATTTATAGCGGCAAATACTGCTGTTGCAACCTCTGTTACTGGTCTTCCTTTCAGTTGAGCATTCCTAGGGCAATTGCAAAAAAATTATTCCCATTTATAGTAATATCCCCCGTCCTACTTTGTATCTTATTCCAATGATAAACTCAGAGACATGGTTTCAGAGACCTGCCAGTATGACGTCCTGATCCCCACATGGGGCTTTTAGCAGTGGTGCTGCAGTACATCAGGAGAGAGCACGACGCCAGCACCACTCGGCAGAGCTTTCTGACGATGCAGCCTGTTCGCATATGTTAAGGGTAGCAGGTGATATTCAGCCATCTAAGAGTGGGAAGTCTCAAATCTAATAAATGATTGCTTATCCAAAACCTCAGCTCAGTGATATTCTCCAGGTCTTAGTCAGCAAACTGCTTGCCTCAACACATGGCTGAAGACACCTCAGTACAGCAACTGAGCCCTAAAGCAGATGGGGAACATGGTGGTTCTTGTTCCTGTGATTATTACTTTTCAGCCTTTCCATGCTAATGTGGTCTTTGATTCTAGCTGACCTGTTTATTATACCCTGTTAGTCCTTTGGAAGTCTTTTCAGCATTTTCTTAAGACTTTCTAGGGTAACATCTGTCAGTGCTATCATTTATTCCTCTGCCACACACATTCATCTCTCTCAGTTATGTTGTGTTACTCCTCCGACTCCACTCCCTTCCTTGCAATATCCCTTACCTCAGCTACCTTGTTATACCATAGTAAATGTGCTTTAATGAAGCTCTATTTCAGTACTAAACAAGATGTAATTGCATTTCTTGACAGATGCAAGCAAGACTGGGATCAGAATGTTACTTCTGGGAACTCTGAGAGTGTGTTCAGCTGCGGAAACGTTCATGACACTGTTGAGAAAGTAGCTCAGCATCACCCTAATGCACTCAGATTCATTGATGAGGAAGTTGTCTTTTGCAGCACTTAAACAGTTCTGTTATTACTGGAGAGTGACATTTGATTGCCTAGAGCTTGGCAAGCCAAGTCAAAAGAAATACTGGTCGATTCCAGCCTGAGCCCAAGCCTGGTGACATGAGTGAGGGATGCTACCTGATTTTGGTGAACTTTAGATTAGGCAAGCACCAACACCACCTGATAAAGTTCACATCAAGCCATCTCAGCCCAGAGCTCTCTGGGGGACAGGTTAAGGCAAGGGGATGTAAGCCTTCCCTGCCTGTACCCACAGAGAGCACGTGCAGCCCTCGTGTGGGCAGTCTGCCTCATCCCCAGGCTCTGACCCGGTGGAAGGCAATTGGCACAGCGCTCGCAGAAACTTACTTTTGCCACTGGCTTGTAAGGGTCAGAAAAAGGGGGCAAAGCGTGTGAGTGGTGATTGGATGAAGGTTTCTCTTGTGGGCCTAGGGGCTGCAAGGTGAGATGCCAGTGCTGTTTTCCAACGTAGGTTTGCCTTGTACACGTGGGAGCACCTCCATCCTTTTAGCCCTGGAGAGATCTCAGTCCCTGTTTGTTCCCCAGAGACAGCCTCAAACTCCAGCTCTCTACGGGGAAGGGCAAATGTCACCTTAAATGCAAAATGATTATTAGTTGAGTGAGGAATACTTCTCCCTTTCCAAGGAAGCTCTTGGGACTTCAGAATATTCTTATTCTGTGCTGGTCCTTCTCAGACCATCTGAGAAAGCAACAAGAAACACCAGAGGTAAAAGTTCAGCACCCAGGAGCAGTCTGTGTGCTGCTCCATCCAGGCCTGGAGTACGAACCTGACCTCCATACCACGGGAGAGTGCCTGGATTCATGCTTACAAAGGCAGTGTGCTCTCGGTCTCCTCTGACGGAGCTCCTTCCCTTTGGATAAATGGTGAAATAATCATTGGAACAAGGACCTGACCCAGGGCTTTCCACAGGCCAGGTGA
The DNA here is from genome assembly GCF_965638725.1 of Aptenodytes patagonicus. NCBI lineage: Eukaryota > Metazoa > Chordata > Aves > Sphenisciformes > Spheniscidae > Aptenodytes > Aptenodytes patagonicus. Next base: position 78,402,280 of record NC_134982.1, on the reverse strand, counting down.
GAGCCTCACCCACAAGGTAACAAGACCAGTTTTGCTCCAAGTCAGTGAATATTCATCGTCTATCTCAACAGGATCAGTTCCAAAGAGGGAGGTTGAGAAGGTGGATCAGGAAAATGCTTATCCCGTGCTAGTGAGTATTTTTGTGCATGATCTTGAAAAGCATAATGGCAAACTGAAATGAGATGAGGAGCTACATGTCCTCTCAGTAGTTCACACCCAAATGGAATTAATACAGAGCTTTTCCCTCACTCGCAGGACACAAATCTCCATCAGACGACAATTCACTGCCTCCCAATTCTATGATGTGTGTTCAGTATGCATTGTGCATTCCATGTAGATACGTCATTATAGATGTCTTTCTTCCTTTTGATACTTAGAGCAGTGAAAGCCAATGCCTGGCTTCCTTCCCCCTCCCCGACTCTATCTGTTTTTCTTTCCTGTAGGCTATTTCCTACAATACTGGTTTCAAGTGGCAGAAGGCAATATGTCTATGGGATTTCCTAACATACACGGTATAGTGTAAATTATACAGCCTTCTATCTGACAGCCAAATTGATTTCAAAAATATCCCCGTAAATAATATTCACAGTGAGTTACAAAATGCACCTTGCAGTTCCCCATAAATATGACAGCTTTTCAAAACTGAAACCGTTTTGACAAGGAACAAAGCAAAACACTGAATCACTGCTGTGGTTCTTACCAGTCTGACGTATAATGCATTATTTACCAGCAGATGTTAGCTTTCCCGCATCTCATAATGTTGGTATTTCACATAACGGGTGGGAATTGTGTCTTTAATTCTTTTGTGTTCAGTGTCTGGATTTGGAAGTGAAAAGAATTCAAAACTCGGATGAGGGAGGAATCATCCTTTGGTGACTTAGGGATTCCAGTTGCAGGTAAATCAGTTGAAAGATTACTCTCATTAGTAGTCAGATGATGATCGACAATTATGCCATGGTGCTCTGCTTTATTCTGACGTGGCAGGGGAAAGGTGGGAACGTCTAGTCTCGCAGTAGAGCACTCCTTGCAATCAGAGTGTTTGTTCCAAGTGCAGAGCACACCTTTGACATTGTTCTGTCCCCAGGTTTGTGGAAGAACGTTATCAAGCAGTAGCTGTTTTTTTCCTTGCTAAACAGAAACATAAACTGAGTCACAGAAAGGGGAAGTGCCTTGCTGAGGTCATCTAGTTATGTGTTGGCCGAGTACATGTGAGAACCCAAACCTCCATATACCAATGGCCCATCAACTGCCTTCTCTTCTTTTCGGTATGTGCCGAGGATGCCCAGCGTCTCATCGGATTGTGCCCGTTCCCTGGGGCTGGCAGATCTCAGTGGTAAGGTACCTCAAAAAGAAAGAACACACCACCCCCCCAGTATCCTCATTACTGCACGTCCCCCCATCTTGCATTGTAGAAACACGTGCATGTTTTTACAGTTGATAGGTTCTCTAATGTCTGTGGCAGGATGAGCTTTTAGTCATGCTTTCTATATTAATTGTAAAGCAGAACACATACAGTGCTCTACAAATGCTTACGTCACTGCAGTAGTGATATATTCACTTATCACACATAGCTCTGCTGTTTATCACACACCTTTAAGCTTCTCTCCCTGCTGTTCTCTCATCACAAACTGCCCTGGAGCACATTTGAACAGCGGGGTAAATCACCTCAAACAGCTTTTTTTTTTTTTTAAATTTCCTTTTTTTCCCCAATATTTTTTAATATCCCTTTCTGAGGACCAATCATCTACACTTAAAAACAACCTAGATAAAGAGGTAGAAAGAGGAATTTCACTGGAAGAGAGCTGAGAGCATTTCTGTAGGGGACACAACTGTAGAAGAGCAAAAGTGCAAAAGCCTCCAAAGATGGTGTATTTTTTTCATATCTCAAGAAACTGTTTTGAAGTGGTTTTGGCTCTGACTAATGATGCTTTTGGACACCTCATACTTGACTTGAGATACCGGTTTCCAAAGAAGCTTAGCAATACCCTCACTTGCCCAAGAGTGGCCCCAGACCATTCCTCAAGACACAGTCAAATCATTCAAAGCTTAGGTGTCAAGGCAGGAGGCACTTTAGCTGCTCACAGCATTTATCCCCGCTACCCTTCTGGTCTTTAACATCCTGCTGAAAAATCCCTGTGAGCTGAACAGCGCTTACAAGCAGCAACAGCACTGTGTGCTGTATTTTCTGGAGACGTAATCCCACACTGCTGCTTCATGCAGCACTGGGGAATGAAATCCTCAGTGTGAGTTGTAGGGCATGTTTCCATTCAAAGCATTGGGACCTACCCCAGGGAAAGATGAGTCCTGTAGTGATGTGTGGTAGTTTCTTCAGACCTGCCTACAGAGCTCTGAATCACACCAAAAACAGGCCAAGAGCCCCACTGCTGAGTGTTGGCACCTGGCAGGAAGGCAAGTGCACACAGTGCAGCTGAAATTCAAAATGGCTTAAGGCAAAAATGTACACTTTTCCCTCCCAAGCGCAGGGCTTTCCTTGCTCCTCAGCCTGTACCCATATGATCTCAATGGGCTTCCTCTGAGCCCTTCACAAACTTAAACCTGTACAGGTCTTCTCTCTCTTCATCACATGGACAGTGCTCAGGATTTGCCATGGAGCATCAGCACCGCGGATGGTGTGGGGTATTCTTTGCTGTCACTAGTTGTCCCAATCTACAGCAGGGGAGGGAAGGAGGAGCGCATTTGCATTTGTTCACTGGGTTATTATCTACTGCAGGCCTAGGTCCGTGGTTTCGGTTTGGTCCTTAGCAGCCAACAAGCAGAAGTCCCAGTCCTGCCAGAATGCCTAAGTGCTGAACCGACTGTTCCCCTGCAGATACCACGAGGCACACGTTATCACAGGAGGTGGCTAAGGCCAGGCCTCTACTGCTACGGCTTTGGGGACAATGTCTCTGATGTCAAAGCTCTCCATATGGACCACAGGCTTCTTTCATACAGCTCTTGGAGCTGGATGGAGCACATTCAGATCTCCTGCAAGTGTCTCAGTCGGTGAGCGATCATGAAATATCACATTGTTCCAGCGCTCAGAAAGGCTCAGAAAAAAGCCCAGCAGCTAAAGCCCCCACCAGGGCTGAAACAGGCTGTAGGTGAAGACATTACCTTCCAGAGCATAGGTCAAATGTGAGACCTCTCAGAAATTGAATCCAGCTATTTGAACAGTCCCCTAGGACCAGCACTACAAAGAGGAAGTCTTACTTCTCAATGTGATTCAGCTTAAAGACTCCAAGGTAGTGATTCTTCACGTGTTACAGAGAAGTATTACAAAGAGCACAAGAAGGCAATGTTGAAGCTATAAAAATAATTTTGCTGTAATAGGATTTTTATAGAAGTCTAAGGTAGGCAAGGGACATTTCAGGATTTTTATTAAAGCAAGTTAACATCAAAAGTACAAACCGTATCAAGTGCAAAAGCCAATGCTATTGGTATGGGAAAAGTGAATCTCCTCCAGAAGTGTGTAAAAAAATATGTGTTTGTCCTGTCATTTGGCTTTCCTCACAACTGCTGTATCTCTAGACATAGTAACTAAATAAAAGACACCTAGTAGCCAGGCAAGTTTTCATATGGTGTGATACAGTGAACACATTGGTATCTCAGGCTGGCCTCCATTTAGTATTGCAGCAGTCTGCAGTAATGACTGTCTTCACAGAGGTCACCATTAGACCCCATTAACCTCTGTAACAGGCTGGTGGCAACCAGTCAGAAAATAATCAAGTGCCTGACGAGAAGGGCTACAACGCCTTGACATGGACTTCATGTCACTAGATCAGAGGGCAGTGTCCGACTTGGCAGCCAATTACATTTCATCCAAAAATAAGAATGCCAGCACTGTTGGGGAGAGATGCACTGTCACCATGACTTGCACAGATATGAAGGAATAGGTATGGCCAAAGTCAATCAAGATGCTCCAGGGTCCCGTCAGGCCATAAAAACGACACTGCCTCAATAAGGAAGATACCAGGCACAAGGCCATGATGGGAGGCGGATCAAACACTCATTACGCAGAGAGACTCCCACCAGGGAAAACCAGGCAGCAATGTCGCTGTGTGGCAGAGGTGGGAAATTAAGGATTTGATTACTTTCCTCAAAGGGGAAAAGAGTGCAAAGGACCCCCCCAGCCCATGGTAGCCTCAGGGCAAGGGAATGTTCTTCCTTGCAGGAGCAGGGTTGCTCACTGGAGGGGCTCTGCAGCCTCGGGACAGGGCCAGCCCTCGCTAGGGTGCTCAGGAGCCCTGAGAGTGCTTCGTGCCAAGCGGTTGCTGAACAGCAGAGGGTGGCTCTCCCCTGGGGCCAGGGCTGATGGGAAACACCAGGGAGCAAAAAGTCTGGCTCAGAGACATGATGCACCCAACAAACATGTGCAGGACGGCTCCTTGCGCAGCTTTCAGTGCCACTGTCAAAAGGACTTAGGTCTGAAGAGTGAAGACTTGAGTTGCATCTTGGACCACTTCTTTCTAGTAAATCCTTGCTTCTGACAAGCTGGGATTGCTTCTGACAAGCAAGAGCTTGCTTCTGAAGCTGATGCCAGCTTCAGCACACAGGTTTGTCATCTCCTGTTTGTCCCCTATTTTCTTTTAAGCTTTGCTCAGATGTGACTTACAGCTGGTCAATAGCTGTTCGTGTGCTACATGAATGCCTGTTTGTAACTTCAGGTGTATCCTTCATGAAAAAACCAAGGTGACCAAGTAGGAAAGGAAAAAGGAGTGGCATATTCCTCCAAGCTCTGACCCCAGGTTGACTCAGCTTGCATGTTGTGTCAAAATGATGCCTGGCACAACAGATTGTTCCTGCGGGGACACTGTCCCAGCCACTCTGCTGTATTCGAATGAACAGCAGAGTAATCAACATGGCATTGCTCAACTTCACAGTGAACCCCCTGCTCACGTAAATAGCAATCCTGCCCCTCAGATCTACTATCCCAGGCTTCACGACTTTGTTTTAGAGTATCTGCAAGTGTTTAAAACAAAGGTGTGCTCCTTTAACTACCCAAAGCACAGGCAAGTGCCCCCCCAGAAAATGCCACTGCTTTGAAAAGCAGTCATGAGCTGGCCTCTCAGTTTGTACACATTTTAAATAGCCAACATATAATACCAGAGGAGCCACTCAAATGTCATGGTGTTCCCGCCAGTCTCTGTTAGCATCTTCTTCCACCCTCATTCCCAGAAATCTCCTCCCCACCCCACAGCTGCTCTCCCTGTTTGTGGCTGCAGTTGCACCTCAGCGATGCAGATGGTAACCCTAAAAAGCAGAAGGTGCTGGAGCAGACCGACAGGCCCTGCTGTTGTTAAGGAGGGTCTTTGAGCCAACTTGGTGACTATCTCGCCCTTGGGAAAGACGCTACTTTGCAGCAGCACAGACAGACTGCAGAAAATCGGGTGAGGTCCTGTCCTCCCTACACAGAGCAAGGAGGATCTCAGCAAGATGCTGGAGGTCTTGGGTGAGTTTTTGCTAGCAAAGTGAGAGACCCTCATAGGGCACAGTCAAGGGCTAAGCTTTCAAGCAGAGCAGAAATCCGCCCCATGGACTCATACCAACTGGCTGGGCCTCACCCAGAGCTGCTCCCAACTCACAATGACAAATTGCAAGTAAGTTTTAAAAAGCAACAGCTTTATTCAAAAGCCTCAGATTAAAAAGGTCCAGCCACATTGTGCAGGACTGTTTCCAGCTAGACTCTCCTTCCACACCAGCAGCAGCAGAAGGCAGAAAGAACCCAAAAGGACAGAAAATACTCCAGAATTGTCTATGGGAATTCTTCAAGCAAGATCATGCTCAACAGCTTGTTCTCCAACTACCAGCACACCTATGACCTTGGCCGGCAGATCCGGGATAGATTCCTCCAAGCTCCTGAGAGATCAATGACTGATACAGTTTCCTCTGGGATTATGTTTTAACTAGGTATGAGAAGCTCTATTTTGAGAATAACCACTGTGGCTCAACCTCACTTCTCTCGCTCCAGCGTGACATGACTTGATCACACCTCCTCTCACTGTTTTTCCTCAGACAGGCTCCATTTTCCCACAAACCCCATCAGTGAGCTCAGCAAAAGCAACCTCATCCACCATACATATCTACAGAAGTCAGATCAGGCCCCTTCAGGTAGGTCCTGAAGTGTCTTGGCAGGACCCTAAGGAATGGGCTGCTCACCCAGGGACTGGCCATGCTGCAGCTGTCCTGAGGATGACTAAAGGCCCTCAGCCACGTGGCAGGGACCTTCTCTGCAGCTGTAGGGCTTTCTCCATCCCCTGTTCACTTGGTGTCTCTGGGAAGGGCTGCTCTGACTACCCTCCATTCACTCCTGGAACCCCTGGGAATGGGACCACTGGGAATGGTCTGTGGTTCTCTGCTCTGCTTCCTGCATCCACGTCTCTTCCTTAATGCCATGCTCTCTCTCTGCACTTCTTGATAAATTGTCTGTTCACCCGCCTCTTCTTCCACAATTGCCCAGTTGCTTGTCTCACCCTAGCATTAGCACCAATAATGAGAGCTCTTGTTTCTAGCAGGGAACAAATTATTCAGGGAGGTGTAGAGTTCAAGGCAAGGTTTTCCTTCAGAGCAGAAAAATATTCAATAATTAGGATATCATATTTGATTGTGGCTCTTCTTCTCTCATTCAGACCCTTCCGCATCTCGACTTGGGGCTGCTGGTTGAGGCTGGGAGGTATTTCCCTGTCTCCTGGCCTGAGTGTCGTTCCAAGCAGTTTTTTCTAGGTAACATCTTCCTGTGCCTTCACGGAGATGTGAGCGTAGGATTTGCAGCTCTCTGCCTCCCTTCGCTTCCCTAATTTTGACCTGGTGATCTGCAGTCCTGATTAGTTCACGTTTTGTCTCTCCCTTGCATAAGGGTGCTCACTCTAGGTCATGGGGTGAGCCAGACATGCCCTGTGGACGCTGCAGTGTCTGTCTTCAATAGGAGTGAGTCCTTCTCACTCTGTGTAGTGAATAGCCTGCCTATAGCAAAAATCCCAATTACCCCTGGGCCACCATGGCGGTTAGAGACTTCCAGTCCAGCAAAATGGACCACGGCCTTGCCACCCAAAGCATTCAACTCCTTTACGTTGGGGGCCCCCCCCCCCAAGTCATCAGATTGGCAAAGAGACAACAAATGGAGTAGAAAAAAGCACAGTGCATGACATTTTTTTAAAAGTAAATGATACATCTTAAGCTGTTACTGTTGAAGATTATCTTAAGTTTTACTGAATCTTTCTATGTTTGGTTGTGAAATAATCAACTATAAGAACATCTTGATTTTAATAAGTTAGTTTTTATGTTAGCGTTATGTATGGGTGCTGTGCTACTTGTTATCCGGGGCTGTGTTCCTTGAAGTTCCTATTCTCTGGACTCTCTAGACCATAACCAGAGCACCTGGGTTCTATTGTATATAGCACCTGGGTTCTGTTGTATATAGGATGAGTTATTTGACAACCTGGCAAAGTAGATATCTGGTTGGCCAACTTGGCAACAAAACTTATTTTTAAGGTGTCCTGAAGTGAACTGCCTTCATTATAATACTAAAAACCACACCCACAGGTCAAGAAGACCCTTGCCCAGGTGAAGACCCTTCCCCTGCGCAAGAGTAGTAACAGAAGAGAATGACACAACCAATATTGTATGTAAATCACTAACCAGTCATTGTAACTGGGAGTGTATTACCTTGTAATTCTTGTGTATAAATATAACGATGATCTAGCCATAGGTGTGCTTGATTTGTGGAAATTCCACCTTGCACCTGGCGCCGTAATAAAGAATGCCTACTTTCTAAAACTCCAAATTGAGTCTTAGAGAGTTCTTCATCTGCCGACTTACGGTAACATTACTATTTTCCCTTCTCATTCATCTTTGAGTCCATAGAAACGTGGGTGGGTTACAAACACAAGGTTCTTTGGACTCTGCCTATGCACAGGTGTAATTTGGCACAGCCTGGCTCAGGACTGCGGTATGCGGTGGGTTTTGTTTTGTTTTGTTTTGTTTTTCAGGAAAGCTTAGTGACTTACTAAATAGTATTGAGCAGATAAGGTCTGAAATCAATGTTCTGAGTAACTGAAAGTCTGCCAAAGAATGGAACGCTTTACTTAATTGAATTAAATGTATTTCTTACATTGGCTTGAGAAAAACATTTTCTTGGAGCAAAATTGAAACATCACCTAATTTCAACTTAAACCAAGTGGACTGAATGCACCATGCCAGATGCTCTGCCGGCTCCATGCCCTTGTAAGTTCAACTGTCAGGAGGACACATTTCAAAGTGAAGATACAAACACACACTCTGACTCTACTTACCTCTCTGTTCTGTTTAACAGGAATGTCTGCCTCCCTCACCAGCACACAAGAGTGTAGGAGGGTTGTATTAATCATCCATCCTGATGACAAAGAATGTTAAAACTAAAACATCAGTCCTGTCTGCTATAACATGCTTAAGTGCACAGCCCCACCCTGATAAGGAGAGGTGTATGCGTGTCCCCTTTCACCCATGCCAATGGTGGTCATTCTCAGCTGTGCCAAGGTCTTCCGAAGCAACTGGCAATCATGACTGCCCAACCCAACACACTGCAGAAAAGCCTCAAAGGCCTCAAAATCATAAGCCCTGAAGTCTTATCATGCTAGTCACTCAGCTAGGCAGTATTTTGATAATCTTGGGCATAATTCTGTAGCCTGCCAGGGTGAGTGTACGCCTCACATCGTAGGTGTGTTTGGTCTGGGGTGAGTGGGGAGGGAATGCAAAATAAAATCCCTGCAATTAACAGCAAATTCTGAATGAACCGTAATCCTACCTACCTTAGAACCCAGAATAAGGAATAATGCTGTGCCAGTGTTGAAGATTGTCATAAGGTTTTATTGAACCTTTCTATATTTTGTGTTTGATAGTGAATAAGCAACTATAAGAACATTTTGATTAATCTTTATGTTAGCGTTATGTAGGGGTTGCTGTGTTACTAGTCTTTATGTTAGCATTATGTATGGGTTGCTGTGTTATTCACTGGACCATGTTAGCCTTAGTCTTAATTCTCTAGACTGTAACCAGACCACTTAGGCTTTATTGTATATGGGATGAGTTATTTGACAACTTGACAAGGTAGATGAATATCTAGCTAACTGGGCAACGAAACTTACTTTTAAGGTAACCTGGAGTGAACTGCCCTCATTATAATACTAAAAAACACACCCACAGGTCAAGACGACCCTTGCCCAGGTGAAGACCCTTCCCCTGCACAAGCGTAGTAACAGAAGAGAATGACACAGCAGATATTATAAGTATATAAGCATATAAGTATATGCAAATCACTAACCAATCATTGTAACTGGGAGTGTTAATGTAACAGTGATCTAGCGATAGGTGTGCTTGATTTGTGGAAATTCCACCTTGCACCCGGCGCCGCAATAAAGAACGCCTGCTTTCTAAAACCCCAAATTGAGTCTTGGAGAGTTCTTCATCTGCCGACTTATGGTAACACCAGCGTAATCTCCATGGCCCACAAAAACTAATAAAGTCGGGATTTGCTAAGTGCTCTGATTCTGCAATACGAGAGGTACTTTAAAGGAAGTTGTTGAGTGCAAGAAACACCCACCGAATAACGTATGCCTGGCTGGAAGCGTGCAAGAGCTAGCTTCTCAACCAGGACAGAGCACAGCCCAGCGTGTGAGACATGGCTGGAAACTGAAAACTCATGGCCTAGCTCTCCAGTGCACTGCAGAAGCACAAGGCTGCTATCAACCCCATCTGCCTGGAATTTGGGTGTTTGGGCACAGAACAGACGATACCTGCTGTGGCTGGAAATGGGGCCGCGCCAGAGATGTAAAGGGGGTGTTTCTTTGTCCTTGGCAGCATTCGATTATTTGCTAATAGTCAAAAAGGGGAAGTGCCGCTCTTGACGTATCGTGATTTTCTTTTTGGCTAGGTGATTCTTGAGTACCGGCTCGTACAGGACTCCCAGCAGAGTTGCATTTATCAATAATGGCCTTGCAGATGAGGGGTGCCCCGAGTGGACGTGGTTGAGACTTTGGCCATACCCTGCTACTGACCCGTGTTGTGGCCTTTGGCAAGTCATATCACACCTCTTTTGGCCTTGTCCTTTTGCCTTTTGATAGGAATTGCTTCACGAGGAAAATGGCCTCCTCCAGATAATTAACCACTGCTGAAATACAGAAAATTATATGCTGAGCCAAAGAAGTCAAATGAGTTAAATATTGTTAGATAAAACATAGGTTTCAAGATTATGGATTTGAGGAGCTGCCAGAAAAAAACCGACCATCAGTACTGAAGGAAGAAGTTTGGCTAGTAGGCAAATATTCCTTGTGACAAAAATTGACAGTTAAACACCACATGTTCTTCCCCACATCCAAGTAATTTCTGTAACAGTTCAGTTCGTAATGGTTCCACAGTTTACAAAGGTGATACTGCTTTTATTTCAGAACAAACACTGCTTGGAAGTGAGAAAAGAGACATCAAATTGTTAAACTCAAGGACATCAGACAAAGGAGTAAGACATACTGTGAGACAAAATCAGGACCAACTCTTCTTCACAAAGAAGACTTTTTTTTTTTTTCTCCTTTTCACTCACTTTATGTCACTATTAAAAAAAACCCCTCATAGTACTACTGATGCACTGTGAGTATTTCCTCTATGGTATCAGATGCCACTGCAGGAGAATGAGAACAGGACAACAAACAGGGTAACTCAAAATCAGTCTGAATTGTATGATTCCTACCAACCCTGGGAATTTACTCAGTTTTCATATATAGAATATTCAGTCCTTTGCAGAACATGGAAAAGGGACTATCCTTCCGCTTGGGATATTGAACATGAGCTAAATCCTTTCCTTGGATATTTATTGACTCTTAGAAACAACACACGCATGGGCAGAGGAGTGCTGTTTAGTTACTGCCACTGCTCCTAGTGCCTTGACACTGTTGGGGGAACAGGGAGAAGCTTGCAATTGTTGAGAGAATCCACAGCAGTCCCTATCACCATGCCTTGAAGCAACCAGTCCTACTGCTCTATATGTTCCCTCTGCTAATATATTGAACAAGTTGTTCTTTTTGCAGAGGTCTGAACCCAGGCAAGTGCCCACCTCTCCTGCAAGGCCAGGTTTCCCCTGGGCATATGGGCAGGGGGTACACACAGGTCTTCTCTAGGAAACCCTCCACCCTATGCTGCCACAGGGCCAGGACTCTGGACCCCACCACAGAGCATTCCTGACCCACCAAATACAGCCACATCAACTGAGCAAAGAAATTAACAGCTAAAAACTTCTAGAGAATAGAGGAACAGCCACTGGGCTTTTGTACCTCCTATTCGTGCCTAAGGAAACTTCATCATGACTGCTTTTACTGGCAACAGCCACCAGAAGGTCCCAGCCTGGGCACTGCTTGGTGGCAGTGACTGCAGGAGGAGCTCCAGCAGGTCAGCACCTCTGAAGAACAGGTTCCCCTAGTTACCAAAGAGTCTGATTTTCTGGGTGCACTCAGGTTTCAAAATGGTTTGTGTTAGAACAGCTTCTTCTCCTTTCAAAGACAAATAAACCCTATCCCAGCCCAGCTTCTGCTTTTCCTCAGTCTTAACTGGTTATTTGCTCTGCAGGACTCAGAATGGTATTTTTTAACAGGGAATGCCCTTTACCACCATCCATGAAACAAAAGAAAATGATGACAAATAGCATTTTTCCTCTGGGAGCAATGCCCACGATGCACACCTGAAACCCTGTTCAGGCAGAAGCTCCTCCTTCCATCACATGAGCTTGTCTGGAAATCCTGAACATCCTCTGCCTCCTTCAGCAAAGGCTGCCAAGGCTTCCCAGGATCAGACTCTTAAAAAAACGCCCTGACAGTGGGAAACAAAGTCCACAGCCTGTGGGGGTTGTAGGTAGCAGCTTTTCCTAGCAGATGTTTCCCCTGCTAAAGCTGTGTTTCAATATCCAGCGAATTACTTCCTTAAAATTAAAATAATGCTGTGCAAAAGCATTTAAAAGACAGGAGCAATACAATATTTTACAACATAGAGATCAAATCAAACTAATATTTAAAAAAAAAGAGAATTCAAGCAATTTGGGGGAGGGAGAAGCTGTCTTTCAAAAAAAGTACAACTATATGTCATTATTTATCTTTGCAATCATGTACCTATTGGACTGAAGCTGTGATTTCAACGTGTTATACAGTACTAGAAAATTAATGACTGTATAGTGGGCTCAGTAAACCTCATCAATCCTCTCACAGCCCTGCAACCCGGTGGAAGAAAACCAGAGATATCTTTCCATTAGAATAGAAGCAGATTGCACATTGTCAAATTGCATGTCCCCAACTCTGTTTTAGGTCTTCCAGGTTTTCTTTTTTGTGACTTACAGGCTTGCCACAGCTCCAGCTGAAATGAAGTTTTCCTCTCAACAGAAAGTGGACCAAGCCATAGCTGTAGAAGTTTAAGGCAACTATTTTTACAACTGACCACTGATTTTTGAAAATGACATCATTTGGACACCAGACTTGAGACACCTTAGAGTGCTTTCATTTTCAAAAGATGCTGAGCATTTGACTTCTGATATAAGACCCCTTTAAGATGTCTCAAAATGTGGACAGCCCCAAACTGCTGATTCTTGAGTTAGGTGCTCACCATTTATAAATGACTGACTGAAAATGCTGTTCTTTGGGGATGCTGTAATTAATTTCATCTATTTATTTGTTATTTGGTAAAGCCAATAGTAGTTTCTAGCAGTACCTACAGATCCAGTGTAAATGACCAGGTATTGAAAAGTATCTATATTTACAATACACCAAACAAGTGGAGAAAACTGTGAACCATCAAAAAAATATCGTTCACAGGAGAGTGACTTTTGTACAGTAGCTCTGAAAGAAAGCATAGGCACTTCTGCTTCAAGAGAAGTGCCTCTTATTCTACCTCTTCACTCAGAAGACCTGGCAGTGGTGAAGGAGACCATTGCCCCCCTGCTTTTCAGAACAAGGCTGTATTCATCCCCAAAATGGGACCACACAATGTGCAGTCCTCCTCAGGAAGAATTTAATGTCCTGTCTTTCCATTTTTTGCTCTTGTTTGAAAGCAGCTCACCCTCTTCACATCACACTAAAGCTATTGGGCAAAGCACTTTCTTGGGACGCTGGCTGGTAAGAGCAGACAGAGGACAGAATTACTGGTAGGAGTTAAGAGGGACAAACTTCCTGGAAGCCTGAGTGAAGGAGACAAAAGTAAAATTTTCACAGTGCTCCACCTTCACTGTCTTCGCCAGCTTGGGGACGACACCCCTGAGGGAGCGGAGCCCCATCCTCTGCTCCTCGTACCAGATGTTCCCCATGCCGCTGACCTCCTTCCGGGCCGTCAGGTAGAAGGGAGACTTGGCCTCCATCTGCGTCGGGGGCCGGTGTATGAACATGTACTTGTAGAGGAGGCAGTATGGGCAGAGCTTGTGCCCTTTTGAGTGCTCGTGGTAGATCTGGCCGTAACACGCTCTGTTCGCATTCACCCCGCTTTCTTGCTTCATGCTATCTGTTCTGGCAAAAAACGGCCTGTTCTGAGAGTCTTTGAGCAATTCAGTGTCACCAAACATTAAGTCCGCGTGCTCCTGTAAGGTTCGCATGTTCAGGTACTGGCTGTTGCATTTCACCACCATGGACAGCAGGGCTACGGGGCTGTCATCTCCCAGGCATCCCGTCCTCCACATCTCTTCCTCATCAGAAAGGGAGAAGTAGACAATGTTGCGAGAGCGGGCACCAGACATCCCAGCCTTGCTCAGGACCTTAAGCTTCTCCTTGAGCTTTCTGGTGGAAGAGCTGAAGGTGCTGCTGGTGATGGAGAAACCAGCACCAGCATTCTTGAGGATCCGATTCAGGCCTCGTTGGATAGCGTGGAGGGACGTGGCTAGAAAGTGAGATCCATCTGTTTTCTTCACGGTGATGTAAAAGTCCTCCAGGAGTTCACTGAGCTTCACTGCTGGGATCTGGAACAACATGAAGAGGAAAGATGTGTCAAGGTACTTATGGGAAGGAAATACGTCGCAGGTAGGGAAGACACGTTTAGGGCTTCTCCATGCTCTGTCTGAAGAGACCTGCAGCAGCTTCCACGCTTCCCCAGAAGTTTGTTTCTGGGCAGCCTTAGAGTCTTGGGAAGAGGCTACATGTTTATCTAAGCAAACGAGCTGTAGTGAAACCCCATGGTGTAAGGATGCTCAGGCAGACCAGATCCGTTTCACTGGCTGGCACCACTTTTGCACCAGCTGTAGAAATCCAGATTCCCGAGAAAGGAGCCACATTCCTGGCTTTTCTGAAGTGAATAAGGTTTCAGTCACACTGAGGTGTGACTGTGTGCAAATGTGTGATCTACCACTTAGGTGTAATACTCTGTACTTTTGCAGTAACGTGGTACATATGGAAACTTTTCAGGTGAAGAAGGAGGAGGAGGAAGAGAAAGAGAAGGAGGAAGAGGAGGAGAAGAAGGACGACAAAGGAGAAGCAGCAGCAGCTTCTTCTTTTGGCCATGAGATGTCAGTATTGCAGTCAGGCTGCCAGTCAGGCTGCTTTAGCCTGCCAATGTCTTAGATCAACCTAACAGAAACTTAGTTATAAAAATGTGAGTGGGGCTTTTTGTACTTTGGCCCTTAGCCACAGTCCTTATTTTTGGTGTGTACACTGACTTTGCTGGGAGTTCATTTTTGAAGAAAAGTCCTCGAATGCTCTGAATTGCATTGGCTAGCTCTGGGAGCAAAAATCATGCAAACAGTATGTCCTTATGGTAACAGCAGGGAATCTTGTCACATGGCAGCGTGAGGCCAAGGTTGTCTGCAAGTGTTATGTACACGGAAATCTTTAGTATCACCCTGGGTTTCCAAGCTACTGGCTCAACCATAAAGGCAACAGGGTGTGAATTAGAAAAGGTTACAGATTTATTAAGAGAAACTTGGAAGGTCCCCAAGACCACAAGGACGTAAAGAAAGCTGAAATACCCTCTCTTTTCAAACTTCATGATAACTTAATTTGACCGGGGGGGCTGGCTCTCACCACTGAAAGAACAGTATTTTGCTAAGTTTTCTGACCTTAGTGATGTCCATGTAATCTCTGAGTCCTTTGGTCATGCACCAGTATCTCCACACGTTGAGAGCATAGAGGGTGGCCTTGGTGGTGTTGGGGCTCACAGCACTGATACACAGGTACTTGAGGTCGTCATCAAAATTAAAGATGGGAAACTTGCTGAGCGTAGTTGAATACGCTAGAAAACAAATAAAGAAAGGGGATAAAAATAGCTTGTCCTAGTGACATGCTGCCACCATTTCTGGCTAAGAGCAACTTGGTGTTTTTCACAAAATGTGAGGAATTTAGGAAAGATGAGACACAGCACTTCCCTGATGATTTCCTATGACTTTGTGCGCTGAAAACTCACAGACGCGGCAGGAGGGGCACCAACCTGAAGTCACCCTATGGTTGCCGCAAAGCTAAAAATGTACTGCCACACAGGGCCAGTAATAGAGAGGGAGTAACACAGCATCTTCTACCTTGCTGCAGAAACAGTGGGAGGATGACAAAGGCAAAGGTTTTTCCTTTGTTAGTTGACTCAGGAGCAGGGGAAAAACTTGTCCTATTCCTGTACAGCCTGACTCTGTGCCACCAGTGTGTCACACCATCATGGGTGCCTGTGCAAGCTGGACAGGCAACGCTAACCAAGTAGGATTTTCCACTTACACACACTTTCTACTCCCTGTTAGGCACAACAGAATCAGGCCCTGTTGCTTCAGTGGACCAAAGGCAGGTGCATCTTGATGAATACCCTGAGTTAAGTGAAAACACACAGTGTGCATTTCATAAAAGGAGAGCCTCAGCCCCACAGGCAGGAACTGAAAGTAGAGGATTGATGGAGAACCTTTTTACAGATGTTCAGACACTTAATATCCTTTATGAAAGCGTAATACATTTTTATGATACCACTATAATTTTATTATATCCACTATACTTTAAGTCTACTTTTTACAGGGCTGAAGCTAATGGATTTTGCAGCCCAATGCATGTTAGCTGCGAAAGGTTGCTCTGAATGTCCATGCACTGAGCTAGTGATCCCCACAGCAGTGATTCCTCAGTGCAGCAGGAAAAGGGAAGAGATGGTACTCAAGAGGAGGGAGATGTTGGATTTCTCCTTCTAACCTTCAATCCTGCAGCCGCAGCTGACCATCCCTGCAGCCCCAGAGGTGTAAATCTGTACACTAGGAAGAGGTGATTTCAAAAAGACGTTTCTATCGTTGCAGCTTTTGCTGTTAATATAGTATATAAAAGGTAAAGGAGCTGCATAAACCCAGCTGATGAACCCACTGCAAGCAAAATAAGGTGGGAAGCTGAATAGATGCACCATGCACAGGCTAACAATGTAAGCGTGTTGTCTGATCCTCTGAGCTCTGGACACTTCTAAAACAGGAGTCCTCAGTCTGTGGTCTGCAGACCCCTGACAGCCCAGGGCCTCCTCCTGAAGACTCCAAGAAAGATTGCTGGAAATAAGCATGCTACACAGAAGGCACATCTGAAAAACGCACATTGCCATGCAAGC
The DNA here is from genome assembly GCF_965638725.1 of Aptenodytes patagonicus. Classification (NCBI taxonomy): domain Eukaryota; kingdom Metazoa; phylum Chordata; class Aves; order Sphenisciformes; family Spheniscidae; genus Aptenodytes; species Aptenodytes patagonicus. Next base: position 78,385,744 of record NC_134982.1, on the reverse strand, counting down.
CCGTCCCGGGGCAGAGGTCTCACAAACTGAAGGGACCTTCTCTTCCTTCTGCACGCTGCAACTAGCCAGTGGACAGAAATAGGACTTCTTTCCATCTGAAAGGTAGGCTGCAAGTGTTTTTTCTAAACTGAGCTGTGTTTACAAACTTTGCTCATTGCAAATGATGCTCCTCTGTCTGTGCTGATGACCACTGCCTGTGGTGCCCGGCAGCCGCCTTGCTCTCCTGCTAGCCCAGGGATGGTGCTGCAGAATGGGGGTGTTGTGACAACTTCAGGTGGCGTGAACTTGGGTGGAAGTTCCTCTGGTCACTGGCTTCACGAGCTCTGCGCAGTGAGTTATTAGGCAGACAACTCTGCTAAAGAAAGGCCAGGATGCTCATGGAAATGACAAGCTGTTCAGTTGCCAGCAGTCTCCTTGACAAGGGTTTGCCCTCAGGCCTTGCTACAACCCTCTCGCAATGACTGTTCAGGCACTGTTTGCCCCCTACCAATAAGCAAATCTTAGGTCAGTTCTCCATAAAGCCTCGCACCTCCCAGGATGTTTGTTTGCCCAGCCCATGGAGTGGTAACATTCACGCCACACCACATTTCTCCGCAAGCTGCTTGCTACTCTGCTTCTGAAATCGTCATCTCATGAGCTGCCACCGGCTCACGCTGCTGGCTCACCCGAGGACTACTTCTGAGAGCACCAAGAGCACTTTGGGAAACAGCCTACTAATATCAAGAGCCTAACCATACAATGCCAGTTGCCCTGGAAGATGTAACAGCACCAGCCCCACTGAAGTTCATATACTGCAATTAATCCTACACGGATTAATTAACTTCTGACAGGCCTCGGTTTGAAAATTATGGTGGACATTTCCTGAATCACAGTATCACTCAGGCAATTTATCGAACCACAACAGAAGAGAGAGACTTAGATTGCTTCTGGCTTCCCAAGGCAGGGTTTATCAAGTGCTGGAAAATTAAGTCGTAGTTCTTGATTTTGCTAAATTCCCAATTTTCAAAATTGGGCTATCTGGTTTGAGCTGAGCTCTGGTACTTTATAGTGCTAAGAGTGACAGCTTGTTACTAGTGCTACTTCAGTCCTGAACTGGGACAGCAAGTCAAGTGCTGCACCAGAACAGGATACACAGATGGCCATTCAGGGATGTTTCATACCTTATGCACAATGATGCCCATTAAAGTCTATATTACTTTTACCTTCTCTTCCCACTAGATACCTTGTCCTCATAAACTCAGAAACTACAAAAATTGGCATGAGTTGCTCTAAGGCTTGAAAGTGTAGCCAGATCAGAAAGTGATGGCTACTGCGACAGCGTGCAGCTCTAATACTTGCAGCAAAGGAGTCTTAGCATAACAAAATAAAAATGAAATAAAATAATGGCGTTGTGATGGCAGGCATGTATCAGCTACCATCTGTAAGGCTGTTGTATCATCAGAAGGCTGGAACAAGAATTACCCAGTTTTCCACTCCTGCAGGAAATAGATCATCCTTGCTTCTCTTTTTTTTATCAGCATAATGAATATTTGCTTTCTTTTGTCTGTGAGAAAACAGTTTATCTCTTTCATTCTCAGACAGTGTGGAGGAGTCCTAGAAAAGGCTGGGATCTCGGTTCAAAAGCACACCAGTGCACAGGCTCTGTTTAAAGACAAGGGTATTCCCATCCTGCCTTCATCGCTGACTTCAGCAGCTGCATACCAAACCACAAAGCTCTTTGCCCAACATCACCTGTCAGCAGCCGGGTGATGCTGTAAGAGTTTTAAATAATGTCTGAACACCTTGGGGAGTGCTTGATAGAGGTGTTGGGACACCACCAAGAGACACTAAGAAAACCTACACCCTTACCGACCGTGGACAGGAGTTCTCACTGGGACCTGTCAGACAGGATTTGGAAAAGCATTAAGCGGCCAGGAACACACATCCCATTTCCAGAAGAGCCTTGCAAACACCGGTGCTCTGGGTTATACTCACATCAACACTTGCAGGTTCTGGATCAAATCCCACAAGATTGCATTTTTACGTGTGTAACTCTCAGGCTGCCTGTGAAAGCAAGCAAGTCCTGACTCAGTACCACTGTAGGTACAGCATGAGTAACAAACAAACATAGAGGAGATCTTGCACCTAAATCTCAGAGTCCTGCTCCCTCACCCCTAATAAGCCTTTTGCCTCCCTCTCCCTGGAGGCTACCTGAGGGCTTATTTTCAAACAACATTTCAGGGGATGCGGGCTAGGATGTGAATATGCAGCACTTGAACACCTCAGTAGTGATGGTTCCTTTGAAAAAGTCATCTTTGTGTTCAGTTCACCTGATGCCACGCTCGCGGCAGAAACCCTGCAAAATCACACAAAACGGCCACCTGCGCAGGCACAAGCCCTCTTGCCAAACTTCCATCACTGAGATGATACATTGTGCAGGAAAAAAACAGTTCTATTTGTCATTGCTTGCCAAAACACGTACACACCCTACATCTATGCAGACAACCGTGCTATTATCTGATGGTTTGTAGGTGCTCCATGCCAGACCTTTTACGTTGAAAGGCACATGGTAAATGTCTAGACACCTAATGCTCAGCTCCATGCTGAGGCCAGGAGTTGTACTCTGTGTGTGTTTGGTGAGGGAAGAAGAGGAGGGTTGCCAGACAAGCTAGTAAGATGCCATCAAAACTGGTGAGGTCTCAGATCTGATTTCTCTTTACGTCTCTGCATTCTTCCCCTAAAGCAAAGGCAGTTCCTCACACAGCGCCTGTTGCTGTTCACGCTGCAAATTAGCAAGTCACTGTCTCAGTGGCACTACATCAGAAAAGCCAGGAGGCTGTATTCATCCACCCTCTATGGAAGCAAACATGCTAATCCCCACCCATCTACCCTAAATAGAGAAGGTAAAGATCTCTGCCATACCTGGATGTTCCTAAAACCTCCAGATTCTACCCATATTTAACTAGTCTTTACTCATTTTTGTGCTAGCCCATGCTGCGAAGATGCTGACACGTATCACAGGCTCCTGGCAGATAGCACTGTTGTCCAGAAAGAGCAGGGATTTTAGATGCTGTTTAGAGGCCACCCGGCTCTCACAATGTGAGCAGGGAGACATTCCTGTACTTCCTGCTGGCTTGCAGGCACCACGTGTCTGATACAGCACCGACATGGCCTGACCGATTTCTGGTCTGCTGAGGAGTTTGATGACCACGTTTTACAACCGTGTAACCCCTCTTCCAGAAGAGGCTCCAGACCCCGGAGGCTCAAGGACACAGATGATGTGGAAAGGCCACCCCCATAGCAGATGGCATTGCAAAGGATACAGCTTAGCTGTCTTTTGTAGGATGGGCAATGCTTGTCTGTTCAACAGTTTCCTCAGGCAACCTTCCGCACATGAGAACGTCTGGCCACCCTGAGCCTCCAAGAACGTTTCTGAGTGTCCCTCACCAAGGTCCAGACACACAGAAATCTCCCTCCAAACGCAGATGAATGGCATCATCTTGCACTATGGGGTTAACGGCGCCATGGCTAGCAGCATCCTATCTCCTCAACACTCAGTGCTTCTGCCTGTCTTTCCCTGGGTATACATTCGAAGCAGGTTTTTCTCCAGTCCTGTTCTGTTTGCCGTTTTGCATGGGGACAAGAATAACTAAAAATGTTGTACTTGCAAGTACATGAGGAGCTCTGAGGTGAATAATCATGCTACACACAGGATTTTGTCTTCAAGTTCTTCCAGGTATTGTTTCCTCACAGCTTTCAGAGGAGAAATAATAAGCATGTCTCATGTGCTGCCAGTCTTGCGTGTGCGTTCTCTCCCGGCTACCTGTAGGAATTTGGCCCTTAGAACAAAGTGTCCATATACAAATAGCCGTATCTTCTTATACATAGCCATCTTCTTTTTTTTTTTTCTTTCTACTTATTCTCTTTGAGAACTAATCAATGCTATCAATAATGAAGGTTGTAACATAGTAAGCCATCAGGCTACTCTAAAAAGAAGTCTTGCCAATCTTTCCAGGGATAGCTGCCAATTTCTCTTTGTCTCTGGTGTGTATTACAAGGTAAACCAACAGCAAGTTGCAGACCCCGCTTTGCCATCTCCAAGTCTATCTGAAGAAGCAACATGCCATAATGTCCCCGAGCAACTTCCGCACCAGTTGCCGTCACGATATTCTTAAGCAATGTCTTGAGCACAATGTTCAGATATATTCAGCTGCAACCAGGAGACTTCATCACGTTTGTGAGATCATCCCGGGGAAGCACTCCAGACTGCCCAAGCCATATTCCTCAGTGCTGTTTGCACAGCTGCCCAGAAGGCCTGAACCCTGCAAGACTGCACACAAGGTGTGCACACTGCTGCTCGTTATCCTTGGGTATGAGAGGAGGAGGAGAGGACACGCAGCCATCCCACGGGCTGTGGAAGCATGGCGGTTCTTAAAGTGGCAATCTGTGTTAAATCAGCGTACAAAGGGAAAAGCGAAAGCAGCTGATTTACCAAACTTTACCAATTTGCTTAGCTGATCCTGCATTAACCACATGAACCACTAACCATCACCTGCATACTCACTTTTAGACCAAAGCAAGTCACATTAACTTCAACCTTCATGAAAACAGCTTAATTCAAGCTATAGAGTTTAATCCAACAGGTTTACTGTGCATTTGCAACAGACAGCGAAAGCATCTGGTAGCCCCTGGCCATCATCTGTCCATACCTCATTTCTCTGTCTCTTCATCCGAAGGCCTCTGTTTTTTCTTTCCACATGTCACTGGGACCACGGCAGGACCTTTGACACGATGTCTTTTACATGCTGTTGTGCTGAGCAACAACACACAGTCCCACCGCTAGCACCAAGCAGCAAGAAAGGGATTTATTTAGCAGAATTTGCTAGGTGATGGAAATGCAGTCCCAGAATACCTGGTGAAAATCATAGAATCATAGAATCATTAAGGTTGGAAAAGACCTCTAAGATCATCAAGTCCAACCGTCGACCCAACACCACCATGCCCGCTAAACCATGTCCCTAAGTGTCTCATCTACACGTCTTTTAAATACCTCCAGGGATGGGGACTCCACCACTTCCCTGGGCAGCCTGTTCCAATGTTTCACCACTCTTTCAGTAAAGAAATTTTTGAAAGAAATCATGTTCCTCCATCCTTCACCCGGAGTCACTTAGCTCTTACTGTCCTGCACTGATGTCCTAACACCAACACAAACACATTGCTGTTCCCTAGATGGCAGTTCCCTGAGGGATTTTGCTTTTTCCTTTTTCTCATGTTCCTTTGGCAGAATCTGAGTCACTCTGACCTTCTCCAACACAGTTGTCATTCCATGAACAGCAGCTCAGTGGAATTTTGTTGGCACTCTCAAGGGATTTTTCCACTTGGGATGTTTCTCTTTCACACTACAGGGGCTCTATTAGCTTTAGTTTTCTGGTCTTTTAATTTTAAAACTTCTTGAACAGAGAAAATTCAGACCTGACAAGCAACTGTCTTAAAAGATGCATATCCTTGGATGCACATGTAATTCTATGCTAGATTAACATTAAAACAAAACTATGTGGAGAGCAGACCTTACAGCTGAAATTCTAAGTGCAAAATAAATAATTTCAAGCCAAACTGTGCCTTGGAATTGATGTAATCAGATCAGGTTCAGGAAAATGTCTTTAATCCAAAAAGGCTCTCAGGACGTAGGCTTTCAGTCCTACTGAAGTGAGATTAAATGAGCACATGGTTCAAGTTGAGCTTGCTTCTAAGTACATTCCTGAGCAGGGAAGGACTTAAGCAATTGTTTAAATGTTTTCCTGAAACACAACCCCAGAAGTTAAAGAGGGTATGACAACAACTATTTCTTGGTGAGCCTATTTGCACTCTGCTAATCGAAATGCATCACAGGTCCATGGGAACTTCCCAGCTACGCCGAGACTCATACTTGAAAAGCATGAGAGAAAGCTGTGCTTTTTTTATACAACGTGCTTCGAAATGCCAAGTAAATTGTTCTCATTTGATTAAAGAAAGCAGTCAACTTTGCAGAAAACAGTTTATTAAATACATGAGACTTGGTTGCTACACCTAATTACAGACAAAATACTGTGAATAAAGCATGCACTTACCACAGACATCACTGACTATCTTGATTATTTTTTAAACGGTCTTTAATTCTGTAAGTTTAAGGCTGTACCAGTACAAATTTTCAAAAATGAAAATAAAAAGTCACACTACAATAGTAGCAAACATTGTACGGACAGTGAAATCAATCTCTAACGCAGCAGAACTAGACTTCTTAAAGATTATCATAAGGGAATAAAAATGGAGCTGAAGTGCAATAAAGATCAGAATATCTCTGGAATTTGCAGATCAGTAAAAGTGAATGTCATACTCCAACTAGCACACAACTGAATCCATTCTTTTCAAAAGCCTGATTATCTGACAACTGAGCAAGGGATGAAACTCAGACACCATTTAAAAAAAAAAAAAAAAAGACCTCTTGGCTTTACTTTCTTCTTACTGAGGGCACTTTTGTACTCAAACACCAAAAGAGCATTTTTCAAGGAGACATCTGACTGAAGTGTGGCAGACAGCAGTACGACATACGTTTGTTTACTCCACCCCAATTAAAGAACAGTGTGCCTTGCAGTGGGGGGGGGGGGGGGGGAAGACACAGCAAAAAACCAGTTCTCAACTGGCACAAGTGACAGACAACTTTGTTGACCATATTGGTCTTCACCTGTGAAGGTCCTTACCCTGAAGGGGTTTGAATGAAGTTTGCTTCTTAAAAATACACTGCAGAAATAGCAATATGGCATCCACATGGGTCAAAACTTATCCAGCTGATGAGTAAAAAGATTACCAGCCCTGGAAACCCAGTTGGGGATCTGGGGCTCAAAGTAGGTTATGAAATCTTTCCTCATTTACAGCAGCGAAGCCTTTTTGCTCGTTTTTCTCAGGTTGCTGTGCAGCTCCAGAGAGAAGGTAATTTGAGGACAATGGGGTTGAACAGGTAGCTCTGAAAATGGACTGTAGTTGACAATTTTGCTCACTTTTTCAGAAAATGATCCAGTAATCTCTTCCTTCCCCTCAGATATTCTAGATTTGCAGCACTTAATGAATTAAAATGCATCAAAATATTACTTCTGCCTAATAAACCATTGTATATATAATCTCCCAAATGCTGGGGTAAGAGATCTGTGTAAGAAGGTGCCCTGTGTACAGAAAACTGCATTTTGAGTGGAAGATATGTAGCACTGCTCATGCTAAGATCTCTGCCTTAAATAGCTGATTACAGCTGGGACTTGCAAAGGGGTCTAAAAAAAGCTAAGTCCCCAAATTCCACTGGGGTTTGGATGGATAATTCTCTCCTGGCTCCTTTCAGCAGCACAGCCTAAGCTATAGTTTTTTTCTTAAAAAAAAAAAAAAAAAGAAGAAGAAAAGAGAGTTTGTCCTGCAATATAATGCACTTCAGAAAAAACGCAATTACAAGAGCAATTACAGGACTGACAACATGTACACTGGAGGTATCACAGTGATTGGAAGGTGGTATCTAAACCAGCATACCATTAGTGTCAGCCAGTTTGTGTCTTGAAACCAGTGAACCATGGTGAAAAGCAAACAAATGCCACTACAGACTCTGGCGCACCACAGGCAGCAGGCTAAATCCTAATGCCAGGTCTGCCCCTGTAGAACCATAACTGCATTTCCAGTGTGCAAAGTGCTAAATAAAGGATATTGATCACTTTCCTGATTCAAATCTAAGCTGAAGATAGTGCAGATATATCTAGCTTCACAACAGAAGAGAAGAAGATGGGGAAAAACCAGCTGCTGTGCTGCAGGAAGCTGATGCATTTTTTTTGCAAGTTGGGCCAACACATGGAATAAGCTAGGAAGACCAATTGGTAAGACAATTAGTGCAATTGGTCGGACCATGGAGACTCAGATCTAGGTATAAATAGAAGAAATAGCAGGAAATAAGACCGTGTATCACTGCCTTGCGTGTTTAGTATTAAAGCCACATAGGCAGGAGTTCTGCGGAGTCAAACCTCTTCACTTATACTAGTGGAAGCAAGCGTTCATGTGTAAATGGCTACTAGACAAGCAGAACAATGGAGAAACACATTGCAACTGGTCTCAGCTGGCTTCTGATCTGGTAGGAGGAGCCTGAAGAAGCTACCAATTTTTAAAGGACAATAAAAGGGCCAAACATTTCCAAAGAGAGCCCTGTTCCCTCCAAGAGATGGGAACTGAGGTGCTGCAAAAGGCTTCTAAGCATCCTAATCACTTGTGGAAGGTTTAGATCCTCACCTGGGGTTTTCAAATTCATAAATTTGTAGGGGACTGGCTTGCGCCTGCTACATGGGATGATTTTCAGTGTGTTCTAGGCTGCATCCTTTAATATTGCTTTTTGTAAGTGTCCTGAGTATCACAAAAAGGAGCAGCTACATTGAAAATTTTGGCATAAACTTCTTTTTTGGAAGTATTTTACATCACAAGGGCTGTAAATTGTCTTGCTGGGGAACAGAGATGGCTTTAGGGCAGTACCTGTAAGGATGAATTCAATGCACTCTTATTTTCTCAAGCACACAGTTTTTCTGGCAGCTTAGTTTTTTGATTTGAAAAGTCTTCTCAAGACGTATAACAGGCTTTCATCTCTCAGTAGAGACAGAAAACCGAGGGTTAATCTCTTCTTTTTTCCATACAAAATACTATTTTGAAGACCAGCCTAGGTACAGTTGACCATGCCTGGTGGCTGGGAAATGCACTAGATGGATGAATGTCTCGCATTTCCCTCCTGCCTGTTTCTGTTGTATGATTAGAGTATGGTATGATTTCAGCCTGTTAAAATCTTACCAAAATCAAAATGAATGTGTATGTGTGTGCGTATGTGCTATGCTGCCAGATTCTAAGCAGAGGGTGGAAAAGGAACTGAAAACGCAGTGTCAGAATTTTGATAAACAGGGCTTGTCTGCCATGAAAGCAGTTGGAAAGAACGAGACCAAAAATCTTGGGCTTGAATTTCATCCAAGTCTCATTTGGCAGCCATGTGTGGCTTCAGCGGAGGCAGAACAGGGACTGGAATCCACTGTTTGTCCAGGCTGACACGTGTTTACAAGAGCAGGCACACAACTGCTATGAGAGCTAACAGTTTCTTATGGTAATCAGAGGACTGCTTTCATTAAACAGCATTTCAGCATGCTCCGCCATGACTTGAAGAGGCTTGGCTAATCAGTGGATCCATTACCAACAGGAACATTTGGGTGCCACGCATTGCCTCATACCCCTCACATTCACAGGTGGCAGACTGCCGCTGCAGGAGGTGTAGCTGGGGAAGATGGCTTCTTTTCGGCTCTATTAAAGGATTTTTTTTTTTCCAAATGAAAATTAATGAGAAGACACTTTAAAGAAGGATGGAGAGTTCAAGATTTTCTTTTTTTCTTTTTACTTTTTTTTTTTTAAGCTTCAAGCTGGTAAGTGATCATCTGTGCAGAATAAGATATTAGAAATTTGGCACCTCCCGTCTACCACAACATATTGATTCTGTCTACAGAAAGCACTAAATACTGGCTTAAAACAGGAAATGAACAGCAGAATGCATTTTACCATGACGCACAAAAAAACCTGCTAACTGGCACAGCTTCGTAGTAGTTTTCAGTTACCTACAACAGTGGTGATTATAGCAGCAATGGTTAGCATTTTTACAAGTACCACATAAACGTACAAACGTCAGAACATCTAGAAAACATGCAAAATTTCAACAGCAACATCACTGAATCACACAATGCATAGAATTATTATAATATTATTATTATTATTATTTGGCAAGACAGTGAATCTTTTTCTTATAAAACAAAACAAAAGAATTAACAAAATCTACTTTTTTTACAAACTATTCTTAAAAAAGTTGAGTTGTCATTAAGGTCAGTGAGTGGAAGTTAGCCTTAGAGAAAGGTTTAACTCTGAGAATGAATTGGTCACTTAGAAGAATTCACATTGTTAGGTGGGAATTTGGTTACATTTAAGCAAAATATGTTTTTCAACTGCTGTTTTGGGAGAAACAGTGCTAATCTTGTGAATTTACACAACGGGAGAAAACACATTCACATTAAAAGATTAGAAAGATTAAACATTGCATGCAGGGAAAGATAAAAGCCTTACTTCAGCTGTTTCTCCCTAGCACTGTTCACCATGAGACCAAGGGTTGTCATAGGAAAAATGCTTTTCAAAGGCAGAGTTAAAGCCAGCAGATAATTAAAACAAATGGAAAAGATTTTCTAATTCCAGTGTAAAACAAAGTAGGATATTAAAGGAAAAGGATTATGCTTGCCTTCTTTAGGAAAAAAGACAAAAACTTCCACTGTGTTTGCCAGGCTTTCCCACTGCCTTTCCACTATCTTCATCACACTTCTGCCACTTCTTTTTCTTCCAGTCTTGAAAAATTTGGTCTACCCTGACAGGTCTCAAGATGACCCTGAGATAGACAGGTCACGCGGACAAAGAAAAGCACTGACTATGCAACTATGGCCGAGTGATGTCCTTTCCTGCATACTTCAGACCCATTTGTTCCAGTGGGGCTAGTCCTGCGCTTACAGCTAAGAGCAGTTAACAGCCCGAGCTGGGTGGAAGCAGGTGGCACGGGCATGCATTTCTCACAGTGCTCTGCAGAACTGGCACCAAATCCTCTCTGGCAGCAGCACCACCTGGCTTGCAGGCACTGCCATAAATGGGAGGAAAGTCAGGTTCTCACCATTTCTTCCCCTGACAGCTTTCAGACTCCATTAAGACGTTTCATGTCACATTTTGTCTGCACATCCCTGAATGCTCTGGGTGTTTCTGCACCTGCATTTCACATCCACGCACCCAGCCTTGTGCAGACAAACCCAGTCTTGCAAGCAGCTCACAGAGAAAGCTCCTGCAGAAGGCTAATCTTGCAAGGTCTGAACCATAAGCACCATGCAGAAAACAAAGGCCTCCTCAAAGCGATTTACACTGCAGTCATCGTTCAGTGCACCCTCAGCCTCAGAGTCACCAGAAGATTTGTCTTCCCAGACAAAAGTTACCAAAATCAGTTTGAAGCCAGTTACTATTGCCTTGCCTTCTGGATCTATACTTTTCATCCACTGCTGAAGATACAGAGGCTGAAGTGTGTCTCCTCCATTGGCTTGTTTTCAGGCTGGAAATTTGACATATAGTAAGTGTATTAAATGCATGACAGTAGAAGGGAAGGAGCGATGTGGGGCAGACCACAGACTACTTAAGGCTATACATGATTTAGGCCAGCCGAGAACATGCTATAATGTTAAGGAGGACAGTCTCAGCAAGATTACAGCCTTCAAAAAGCAGATCAAATTCTAGGCATGAGGAATGTTAGAGAGTCATCTTTGTTCACAAAAATAACAGCTGAAGTGGCAAAGACAGTATCTGTAAAATTGATTTTAAAAGTTTAGTTTTCTAGTGTAAGAATAATACAGTATTTTTGTCCAAAACATTTTGCATTTTCTTGATTCTTTTCCCCTCACTTGGCTGTTTCGTCATTTTCGTGACATTTATGGACTGTATAAAACAGTAGTAACCAAAAAACGCAAAGGCGGATTTCTGAAGCATTGTGAAAGAGCTAAACACCTCTTCTCATTCCCACTGAAAGTCCATCCCACTGAATTTCAATGATAGCACCTACCTCACCAGTCTCTTAAACACTGTGAAGAAATTTTCTATTAACAAAAGATCAAACTGAAATCTGAAAAGATACTATTTTTTCAGATACTAGTGACTGCTGTGTAATCAATGCTGAGCACAAGAATAAAAGATTAGGCAAAAGCATCCTAATCCCTTTGAAACAGTAAGTCCCATTTCCAATGCACAGACAGCTCATTTAATGGCATTTGTGTAATAAAACAAATAGAATTTTGTGTGCATTACCAACTAAAGTTAACCAATCCAGTGAGAAAACAGAGGAAATAAATTCCTCACTTGAGACCGAGACTCTAGAGACTATGTTAAAACCCATCAGTTCATGTAACAAGCAAATTGCATGCCAAACCAATTCTTCCCCCATCAGATTAGGTATTAAAGCTTTAGACATCACCACTGCTTTGAACATGATCCAGTGAATGGCTAGTGTCAAACTTTTCAACAAGCTCACAGGCGTCTCTAAGCTGTGAGGCCTTTTAGCTTTCCAGCATTTTACCGCTGTAAACGCCTCTCTGCTGCTTCCAGGAAGGGTTGAGGTGCTGGAGGACAACTTCGCAGAGCTTCGCGGGGCCTCAGCCAGAGACAGCGCAGTGGGGAGGAACAGGCTGGCACCTGGTTTGCACGAGTGGAGCTGGCAGCAGTGCAACCATGCAACTCGCCGGGGGCTCAGAGAAACCTGACTTGTCCTCAGAAGGGCAACTCCATCGCTGGCTGAAGTTACGCTGCTGTGGAAGAGGTGGAGCAGTGATGTCCCTGGTGGCCCTTAGTTTTCCAAAACCCTTGAGGAGGTATGGCGCAGCCCCACATGTCCATCATACACTGTCCATGGGGAAAGCACCATCATTTAATTGTGCTTACGGCCTTCCCCCTTCCTGGCTCACAGACACCTGGCTGATAGGGGTGTCCTTGACAAGCTACCCCCGAGCTCTCATTTTTTGGAGAGTGGTACAGCAACACCCATGCTGGCTCTTGCACAGAGCCAACAGATGTGCCAGGAGACACGAGCTGATGCGGTACTGTCCCCAACCACCAAGGCACACTCAGCACATGGGGACCATCACCAGAAAGTATAGTTCAAGTTTTTCAGCTAGGAATATAGCCATACTTTATGTTGGACTGCCTTCTCTCCACACTCCTCCTCAGCACTGAGAGTGCAGATTCAGCACACACATGAAAGCACAGAAAGAAAAGAAAATACATCCTCTCTCTTAAGAGCCAGAACAGCAACTCACCTTAGGCAATGCAGCCATCTCTTCACACTGACATTTAGCAAAGAACCCTTATTAAGAAGTGCCGACCCACTTCCCACCATGCTTGATAGTGAACAGCTGAGTCCTTCTCTGCCCTAACCCAGAGGCATGAATTGGCTCATTTCAGGCAAATCAAACCACATTTGTGTGTCTGTAAGCTCTTCTCCTTCCCACACATTCGCCCTGCCTCTGGGAGTTCAGAGAGTCATGGGGGTCCCAATGCCCTGTTGCTCACACCACGTGAGATGAACTGGTTTCGTGAGCTCATGACGGGGTGAGCCCAAGAGCTACGTACTGTTGAGGACCAGTTGTCTCAGTCCTATTTTAAGTATGTCAGCAGAAGGCCAAACAGCACACAGATGTGGGCCTGGTCCTCTACACAGGAGTGAATTTCATCTCATTTCGTGATTTGAAAGCTCTCTCACAAAAAGCAGAAGAGAAGACAGAGGGAGAGTGCTTCCAGCAATGAGAGTTGCAAGCCTCCAGAGTGCTTGCGTCCAGTATCCCACAAACCCCGCGTACCCGACGTGAGGCGGTCTGCCCTGAGCGCGTTATCCCCAAAGCACAAGGTCACTTGACAGGCAGGGAGCGAGCTCTCAAGCAAGCGCCGCCCTGCACAAAGTGGTCCCCTTGCCCCACAGTGCAGATGCCAGGAGAGAGGAATATTAGAGGATCAGGGATGGTGAGAGGAGCAGGGATGTCAGGGATGGGAAAGACCAATCGGTCAATCACAGTCACTTGCAGCTTATTGTCAGGAGGAATGATCAGCCCATGCACCACATGCGCTAGTCAGGTCAGTCAATGCACTTACGGGATGTACTCACACATGGTGAGAAGGGGGGAAATATGAGCGGGACAGGGAGGAAACCTAGTGCAACAGGAATCTCAGTTTCCTTTAAGGCTGTCTCAGTCCTTAGGGCAGCCCAGGCTCTAGAGTGACACAACACCTGCTTTTCGTGATCCCCATCTTCCCACCCCACATCACTTGCATGAACAGCAGAACAAGATCCAGTCACAAACATCTGAGACAAGCACGCGCAGCAGTACACATGTTGCTTGCATCTCATTCTCTAAACAGCTTTCTAAGAGGGCAACTACGCTGTAGACTGAATATAGTCTACAGTGCGCAGCAGCTTCTAGAAACAAAAACACAAAATAGCTCAAAAGCATTGATTTTCTTCACAAAGGAGAACGTGCAACAGGGACACTGTTTGCATTGTTAGATTGTCCTATATGTCAATAGCCTGGATGCTGCTATCATAGAATTATTGCACTATGCGAATGAACAAGGTATGTGCTGTTATTTTAGATATCCCTTGTAATTTAGTCTACAACGTAGTTCACAACAGTATTTCATTCTCCTGCACTTAAAAATACATTTTGTTGCATAAATACATATTTGAAAATTAAACAGGCAGTTTGCAACACCCAGCTATCAAAGACTTCAGTTCCAACTACCTGCATGAATACATGTACATTGTGCAAACCCAGAATATCGTAAATACATGCATGAGTGACTAATAAAACAGAGCTTAAGCCGTCCAAGTGCCCACAGCTCTGCCCAGCTAAATGTGCAATCACGTGAACAGATCCAAGTGCATGTATTGTGCACAGCTGCATCTAGATCAGTCCTGTGACATCCATGTATAATCCCCATGTCTGACTCTTGGTTTGGTGTCATGAGAAGGCCACGCGGGAAAGCCTGCGCTAACACTGGTGCAGACTCCTTTGCACTGTGTGCAGGCCTGTGCTTTGGCACTCTGTCTCTTTCTTAAGTTCAAGGCCAAATTTTGTTCTTGGTAGCACTGAGCAAATCTCCCAAAAGCTGGTAGATGGTTCTGAAGGCAACCAATACGTCTGCAAATGATTCAGAAGGGTCTCAGTCTGCATTACCCTTTTGATGGGTTTCCAAGGCTGCAGTAGCTGAGTCAGGCTAACGACTCTGTGATACTGCCAGGGGAACACCTTCCTCTCTCTCCACTGGCTCTGCACCTCAATTTGTGAGCAGATGCAACTCAGTAATCTGGCAGAAAATTATCTGACTTCCCCCTTTTTCTGCTGCATTTTCTGCTGGGCTAGTGAGTTGAAATGACTCACTGAAGACATCTTAACACCAGATCAAAGAAAGGTGAGTGGCAGGAAAAAACGGAAGGGCAAAAGAAAGGAGAAAAGCAAGCCCCATTTTGGAGCCAGCTACCCCCATCTTATGGAAATCACAGCCTGTACTGTGGGGCAAAAGCTTACCTTTTACATCGGAGCACAATATAGTCAGGAGCACAGCCAGCTCACTGTAAGCCACCCCACACAAGCACCAGCTTACAGGCTGTGCTGGACAGGAGCAGTACGGTGTTTTGCCAGCTGCCCTTTTGATTTCATGGTAAAAGGTACTCGGTGTCAAGAGACACGGTAGGAGACCCCAATCTTTTGCTCAGGCAGAGAGGAAGGCTTGTAAGAGTTGGCAGCACTAGCCCCTGGCCACACTGCCGTGTCTTAGCACCGGGGAAGCTGCGCACCATCGTGGTGAGCTTGCAACTTGCTGGTGGAGGAAGTTTGACACCCTCAGTCGGAGTACTCGGAGACAATTACAAGCAACTGAGTTGTCACCTGTCAGCTGAGCCACAGCGACTGGAACATATCCTCTCCCGCCAGCGTGAGACAAAACCATGACAGTGGTTTAAATCAGAAGTCTCCCTTCCAGTGGGTTAACAACCCTCCCAGGGCCTTAATACAAATGGTAATTCATTAAGCTGTGGTCACTCGATTCCTTGCAACTGTCCACAAATGAAGACTGGGTAATATGTTGTGCTAAATGCCCTTCAAAGCTACTAAATTTATTTTTGGAGTATGATACTACTTGGGTATCATATTCTGGCCATATGTGTTTAACTACTTCAACAAGTAGTCTACCGGGGGCTGCCCCGTCAGAATTTGCCAGGCAATCTGCCATCAGCACCAACTGGACGCTGGAGTTACTACAGATGTTGCAAAGCAGAACAAACCCACCCCTGTAATATTGAGGCTATTACAATAAGCACACATACTCCACAGCTTATCCCCCAACCAGACAACCAAAAGTTGCTGATGTGCCCTGCTAAGCCAAGGGTATCAGAGACGTTGCCTCACCCAGCACACAGGCTGGACATTACCACAATACTGTGGTAAACAACAACTCAGACAGTATGTGGAGTCAAGAAGTCATGGGAAATTCTTTTTATGACCTCCCAGCTCAAAACCCAAGAGTGCCCATCTTCTCTCTTCTGGTCACTCAGCATTTTTGGTTCCTGCTGATGGAGCCAAGGTCTGTGTTGGGGCTGAATTACAGCACTGATGCAAAGCAGCACTTCAAAGACCTGCTTACAGCACGGCACATCCGCAGCCAGTGATCTGCCTCCTCGGAGACAAGAAGAATTGTGGAATTACCACACTAATTAGCCTACACAAAATAGCCCACTCTGAAGCAACACGCCTAAGGCATACCTGCAGAAGATGTGAACCATTGCCAAGCTCTGAGCCTGATAATAGTATGAGAAGGAATTCGGTTATAAGGTCTGGTTTCCTGCCTTGTGGGGCTTGAGGAGAGACACAAGACAGCCACGCCGTGGGATGGCTTATTTCCTTTCCCCTACAAGCTCAAGGCAGCTCTTCCCAGCAAAGAGGGGTGGTTGGGCAGGGGAGGAGACATGGGAAGCAAAGATCTGCTGCTGCACAAAGGCCAGCTGATACCCAGCCTTGTGTTGCAGCACAGGAAAGGCAAGGTGGGGAAGTAGGTCAGAATCTGCAATAGCTGCCACTAGGAAGTGCTGAGATGAGTGCCAATGGGGGAGAAACAGATCAAAGACTTTCCTAGAGGTTGGCTCCATGGCTGAGCCCTCACCTGACACCCCTAGGGAGCTCCTTGGCATGGGACCCCCCATGCTCCAGCGCATACTAAGAGCAGCTGCCTGAGTCCTCAGTGGGAAACAGCAAAGAAATCCCACAGGGAGCAGCATCAGCCTTGCAAAACTATTTTTAACTATATCACATTAAAAGCACTGCCGTGAAAAGGCAAGGCTGTGCTAGCAGCAATCAGATGGCTGCCCTCATCTGGAAGCTGAGCAGCCGTCCTGCTGGCTGCACCCAAAGACTTTTTGTGCTTCCCTCTCCTTCACCTACAAGTCAGATTTGCCACGGCACTGAAAGTCATGGACACAGCTTGCACTCATGTCAGTAGTGTCATGATTTGGTCTCAAGCCCTAAAGCCAAGTCACAAAAGCATAGCTCTACAGTATGAATGACCGCCTGTGCCCACCAATCCACTGCCTACCCTACAGCCCTGAGAGACAGCGGCCAGTAACTCTGAGGTTGCAGATTTGGTGGTTACACTGCCACAGCATGCAAGACCCTGGCATAGCGGGTACACAGGAAACCCAGCCTTGCTATGTGTGGGGCACAAAGAGGTCAGAGCCAGGCTGTGTCACCTGCAGAAAGCTTCATGGGAGGACAGATGTTTATTATAGTGGAAATCTCTGCTCTTAGACCTTCCAGTGGCACATCTGCTACCTAGCCCATCCCCAAAACGAACCTTCAATAAGGCTTGTGAGGTGCAGGCATTCTTCCACCTCCCTCACACACAGGAACATTTCATCCTAGCAACACAAAAAACAGGTTTTAAATGGTGCCAGGTGGGTTATTTTTATTTCTGTCTACTACCTTTGTTTCACCCTTTCTTTGGAATTAGTGATTATTAAAGTCACTGCACAGTTGCAGATCTAAAGAATATGAAGGATATGCAGGAATGTAAAGGAATAAAGAAAAACAAGCATAAAGAAACACAACAACAACAACAATGACAAAACGAAAACAAAAAATCCCTCAGTAACAGTTTGATCCAACACCCATGGGAAGTCAGCTGAGGTTGACTCTTTCATTGACTTTAGTGGGCATTAGATCACCCTAGCGGACTTGTCTGAAGCCTCATCATGGCTCTAGGATATCCTAGTGGAACATAAACTAACCTGAATTACTTGAGAAGTACCATACATAATTTTAAAGATCAAGAATTATAATTGTTCACTGAAATACTGAATTTGTTAGTGTTTTCTTCATACTTAGAGAAGAAGAACAATTATGTTGCAAAGTCAAATGTTGGAACAGTAGCACTCATTATTTCAAGTCTTTAAGGACCAAATTCCGCCTTCAGATTCACATGCACATTTTCCATTGTCTGCAATGGAAATAGATGTGTAGCTGACTTAAACTTGTTTTCCAGCACTTAAAACTATCCAGCTTTTTCATTTTCTGTAGTAAATATGAAATTATCATTATACTCTCTATGCTGTTTTTTTGTGGATTTCAAATGATGGCTTAAGACATATCTGATGCATTTTTTCGGTATAGTTTGGGATGAGATTGTGGATTTTTCTGCACTGCTGCATTCCCCAGAATACTGAAAGAGTGGGTCTAAGTCAGTAGATTTTACATTAGGTATACACAGTGACAAAATACTAACAACCCATGCTTAAACAGTTAAAATTATGTGTACGACAGTGGTTTTGCCGTTATACTGTTGCATATTGTTGAAAACAATACTTTTTAGTCTAAAGCCCAGCAACATTTTGATCACAGAAAATCATCAACAAAAACAAAAGTTAAAAATAGCCTTTAGCTGACTTCAGGATTTTTTTCCCATCTGGCATAAATTAGCCTCTGGAAACAAAGTAAAAAACAGACAAAAATTGTTGTAAATGGTTTCATGAACTTACATTGATGTATCTCTTATTTCTTGGTCTTGCTGATCAAGAATAAGCCAGCAGGTAAGAAGCAGCAGCCAGTGATAAGTTTGCCTCCTCCACTCTGGGAGGTCATGTTAAAATAAAAAGTTGAAAAAATGCTTTAAAATAGAATTGCTATGTAAGCCTCCCTGGGGATATACACTCACTGATGTGTACATGTTAAAAATGGTATTTCCAGTCTATCTTCTGTTGCCTGAGAACCATTTTTGTCCTTTTAAAATCTGCATTTATATTATAACCCATAAGTACCTTTCATTTTTGTATCAACACTATAAATACTGTGTTAGTAATACTAAACTATTTCTATTGACTTATTTGTAAAAAGAAAAATATATTATATATTTATATATTTTTATAAAGTGAATTAACACTGGAGAGAGGGCTATGGGGGAATAGTGTACAATCACAGTTGATGTGTATTATTGGGCACAAATTCAATGCTTGAAACAAAAAGGAAAAGAAAAAAGTGTTCAGGTGATATCCCTCTTTCAAGCCGTGTCAGAGGAGGAGTCATAGGATGCTGACACTATGAAGTTGCCAGTATTGGAGTGGCTCGCCATGGACTGGGCAGCCTGCTGGCTCAAGTTATTGCAGATCAGCACCAGCTGGTTGCTCTGCGCTTCTGAGAGGGTGCTACAGCTCTGGTAGACACTGAAGTTGGTCTTCCTGCCGGGGATGTTGCCTTTCTCACACATCGTCTTTACCATCTTGGCAAGCTTGTTTTTCCCCAGGGCTTGGCAATTGTACCAGTGAAGCGCAGCCAAGTTGACGACGGGTTTGATGGACAGGTAAAAAGGCGCGTCCTCGTAGCGCATGGCTGGAGGCCGCCTCTGGGCATACTCCTTGTAGTCTTGCACGGGACAGGTCTGTGGGGAGTGCTGCGTGGCATACACCCGGGAGTCTGTCCCGCCTCTCTTGCTTTTGGCGTTGACATCTCCATTGTCCGGCCCCATCCACTCCAGGTACTCCAACCCAGTCTCTGTCACCCGCAGCCGGATGTCTCCCCACTTGAGGGTGGACCCATGGAAACCTGTGCAGTGTCCAAATGCCTTAGTGTTGTTTAGCCAGACAAGGTTCAGCAGCCCTTCGGGATTGTAACGGCTCAACAAGCCTCTTTTGCGCAGGATAAGCTCATCAGCAAAGGTGAGCTTCATGGATTTGTGTGGCTTGTTTCCTTTTCCTTTACACCTCAGCTCTATCTGCTTTTGCTTTAGAGCTTCCTGGGACCTCTTGAACTCCTTATCCCTCGTAATACTGTATCCATACCTGTGTTCTTTGAGATACCGCTCCAGCCCACATTGATAGTTGGCCAGACTGTTTGGCTCGTATTCAGACCCATCCTTTTGTCTGGCGTCCACAAAGAAGGAAGCAAGGTAGGCATCAAGCTCTTTGCAGGGGATGACGTAGATCTCCCGGGTCTCAGAGGGGTACTTGGAGATGAGGAACTCTCGGAAATTGCGGAGAGCCGTCTGCGTGCTGCGAATGGTCTTCTCGTTCTGCTCCCTGCTGAGCTCTGCTGCTCTCTCATCCTGCTCTGGAAGAGCGAGAAGGGGAAAGACAAAAGAAAGCAGAAGCAGTGAGTTTGCGCGATGCGCTTTTCCCCAAAACAAATTTCCTTAAAAAGGAAAAAAAGGAAAAAAATTAAAATCAATTTCACAAAGAGCACTGGAAAACATCATTACATACCTGTCATGTGACTGAAAAGCCAACTTCAGTTTCACAAATGATGTACTAGAGTATGGCACAAAACCCAAGTGAGCTCCTCATGACACTGGGGCACAGTTTTGTGCATGGAGATTTGTGGAAAACAGTGGGATTAGAGGCAATCTGCTTTTTAGAACAAATGCAAGGTAGAAGGTTTTTCTGTGGATCCCAATGCTGTGCGCAGGGCCCAATCCAAGTAATAAGCCCATTCTGAATTGCTTCATTTGTGAAACCAGAGTTTGTACTGGTTCCAATTTTTGTCTACAAAAAATAACTAAAGCATCATATTTATGACAGTAAAAATTATCTTTAATCAGACAGTTTTTTAAAGAGCTAAATAAATATAGACAGAAATGTACAGTACAAAATAATGCAGCACATCCTAACAAAGGAGTTGGCAGGTAAAAGTACTACAGAGCAATGTGTAATTTACAAATGTACAAGAGTAAAAGAAATAGTTAATATGTTCACATCAGAAGATATGGGAGAAAAACATGATTATACAGCCTCTCTACATAATCAAGCTGTACCTTGACAGTGGAAGTACAATTGTGACCATTTCTTTTCATTTTGCAGAAAAATCAAATTCTGGAAACAACTTTATAACGCTCTATAAGGCTATACTCAAAAGTCCTTACAATCAGTGACATATCAAACCACAATATTCAGATACTACTGCTAGGATGGTTGTTACTGACAACTGATTTTTGGGCTGATTGTAAGATAAGCATGAAAAGGATAAGCTTTTTACATGTAAGTGATGCATGTACTTAAGGACTGTTTTCTTGGCATATGCAAACTACCTGTACAAGGATGCAGCTTACAAGGACATAGGTGGAACTGTCATTATGAATGTGACAAACCTTAATGGTTTTAGAAAATGAACAGCAAATGCAGTGAAGAAAAAATTCAATGATTTGACTATTCTCTGTAACTGTGAACGGAACATTCTTTTTTCTCTCTTCCACTTAATAAGCAGAAAAGGGGAAAAAAGCAAGTTCTTTTTTATTCTATCTCATTGCAAACCCCATACATTTTGGTGTCCTTTCAGCAGTGCCATAGGTGTTTCCCACCCAACATACACACCACAAAGTGGTATGAGACAAGGTGAAGTTCCCACTGCCTCTCTGTCATTCAGGCCAAGCTCACGTCAGGCCACGTAGCACACCCATGCTTTGCAGCAGTGTTCAGATGCTTGCTCCTCGTGCCCACTGTGCCCTGCAAGCCTGTTAACAGTGGAAGCAGCAGGGAAAGGAAGGTGGCCCTATCTCCTCCCCTAGCCCACCTGCAATGTTTCATGCGGTACAGAAACATCGGTGCACAGCTGGGCAGCTTCTCCTTCCACCCATCTACAGAGTGACTCTGAAGAGACTTCATCCCACCTCCATACCACAGCTGCAGACAGAGGCACTGGGAGTGACTTGCCCCAGGACTTGCCAGCAGACCAGAAACAGGGCTGAGTTTATATCCCCGGGGACCAGGTCCTGTGTCTTCACTGCGAGGCACCCGCTGCATCCAACAGCACTCAGTGAAACCTATTGAGAGGGGTCCTCAAAACCTCTGCAAAGCAGAGAGAGGCGGGGGTCTGCAGCTGAGGCCTTTGGAGGCTTCTGCAGCCATGAAAAATGCTGCCACAGAGCACTGAGGTTTGCTCTAACTGCACTCAAGGGAAAAAAGAAAAGGTCACCAGCCTGTTTCAGAAACTGGTTTTAATATTGTTGTCAGTATCAAAGAGCTCCTAGCAGCCTGCAGTGAAGTCTAATGCTTTAGTCGGTGTATAGGATAGATCCTTTTATTATGGCTAGATGCAGGCTGGAGATAAAGAGACAATGCTGTTTGGAGCTCCAAAACAAACATTTACTCTGGTACCTTGTTCACTGCACCCACCATCACTTATTATAGCACTGTGTAAGTAATCAGTGCTTTGACTGACAGCCCACATTTTAAGCACTGTTTCAATACAAACAGCACATATAATGGCTCAGTTTCATACATGTCATCAATCACTACTTCTTAGAGGATAGCCTGTCACAACACAGCAGTGACACCCAGTCAGTCATTTATGTTATGGCATCTTTCCTTAATCTGCAAAGGAAATTGCCATATCTGCAGCTAACAGTTATAAAACCCATGCTGAATTAAAGATCCCTTGAAGTTGCATGAGCAAAACAGTACCCCAGAACCACTGCATTCCTGCAATGCTCTGGTGTGTTACTCCACAAGGCAGGTGGGAAATGTTAAAGACAATGGGTCAGCTTCTCATCCAGCCACATCAGGAGAGCTACGTCAATTTTGACTGTGAATCCAGCCTTCAGTGATAGTTGATTATTCTCTTCCTATGAGACCGCTCAAATATCATGGATGTCTCATAGCATGGGATGAATGCAGGGAGGCAGTGAGACCCAACAGACAGAGTCTGAGACAGCCAAAGTCATCAGATGTCAGCTGAGCCACTGTCATCATCTGCATATGCTCTTCATCCACAGCAAAAGCAGATGATGCAGTTGAGCCTAACTTAACTAAGACAGCTTTTTATAGCCTAGGATAGCTAAGGAAGGAGACATAATTCTTCATGTCATTAAAGTCTTACTTCTTCATTTAACCAAGGAGATTTCATAGTGCTGAAACGATATAATCCATCTCCAACTACCATGGAGACATAAATTGTATCCAGGCACGTTTTTAATATTGCCAAACTTTGTGTTTTCTGCTAATTTCATAATCTTATTTTCTATTAGTGTGGTGATTGACCCTGGTCAGCACCTAAGCACCTCACAGCCACTTGCTCACTCCCCACCCCAGAGGGACAGGGAAGAGAATAGAAAGACCAAAGGCAAGAAAACCCGTGAGTCAAGACAAAGACAGTTTAATAACTGAAGGAAAGAGGAAAAAGAAACCCAACCAACAAGTGATGCAAAGGCAATCACTCACCACCTCCTGCAAGTAGACCAATGCCCAGACAGTCTCTAAGCAATGCCCGCCTCTCTCCAAAAAAACCCTCCCTTCAGTTTTTATTGCTGAGTATGATGTCGTAGGGCAGAGAATACCCCCTTGGTTAGTCTCGGTCAGCTGTCCCTGTTGTGTCCCCTCCCAACCTCTTGCCCACCCTAGGCCTAGCTGCTGAGGGGACAGAGTGGGAAAAAGAGAAAGCCTTGACGTTGTGCAAGTCCAGCTCATCAACAGCCAAAACACTGGTGCGTCATTAACACTGTTTTAGCCACAAATCCGAAACACATCAGGGTATGGGTGGCTATGAAGAAAGTTAACTCCATCCTAGCCAGACCCAGTACAATTATGCCATTTGGATCACTAATAAAACAGTGCCCAAGACCAGGCACACTTTGATTCCTTTCCACACAACCTTTGACAAGAATTATTCTCTGGGTGCAGTCTGCAAATGGCCCTTGTAAAATACTTACAGCAAACCCATATACTCTACACATCTCTATTTTGCCTACAGGAAATAAGTAGAAACAGAATTAAAGACCTTACCACAGTCTGGATATTTGGCATTGATTGCTTCTGCTCTAACCACATGGCCTTGCGACCTTGTCAGAGAAGATTAGGCTGGTTGTAATGTAATTTTGTTCCTTACAAATCCACCCATACTGACAGATAAAGAAAGGCTACATAGAAGTAATTCAATCATTAAGAACTCAAGACTAAAAGGCATCTCAACTGCCATCACAGTGAATTTTTGAAAATGTGTGTGTTATGGTAGGGATCTGACAAGCTGGGAGAGCTGTTGCGGTACAGGACTTCATCTCTGGGTCTGGGTATTGAAAGTGAATGCTCTTGTCCTGAGGCAGAAGTGTTTCCAATGTAAGAGTTCCCAGATGTTTGCTTGATCTCACTTTGCTGCATCTTGCAGAGTAGAGATCAAAAGCTCTTTTGGCCAGGGCTTATTTTTTTTTTTTTAAATTTTCTGTGGTCCTGCTGGAAAATACAGGTGGGGATCTACATTAGTTCCTTGACCACTGCAAGCATAAACCTGTTTGCTCTTGGGCCTCCAGTGCTCACAGTATGATCAACTCTTCAGTGTGCATGGATTCCAAAACTGGGTAAAAGCACAGAAAAAAAATCACAAAGCGCTCCTCAATACAAGAAAACACCTCTGTATCACGAGGGCCCTGAGCTGCAAATTGCTGGAGGACAGGAGAATGGGGAGGTGTGATATGTGCTTGCACCTTTCTTATAGTCTTCTGTAGGTGTGTGTTGTTAGGCTCTAGGGAGACAGATACTCTCATGTTACGGTCTAATTTGTCTTGGCTAGTGAAACGGTCTGAACCAACCAACCAAAAATTACTGTCATCATTGATCTACCAAGCCAAGATATCCTTAATGCCTTTTCCTTGTCACAATGCAACATTTGGAGTTGGTAGTGCTGTTACACCTGTTTTACAGACTAGGACCAGAAACATAAAAAATAAATTGACTTGGAGACGCATCTCCTGAGGTCCTGCTCCCCCAGCTGCATCACTGCACAAAGGACCTGGTTGGAGCTCTTGTGTTTCCTATCTGATCCCACATCAGAGTTTCATTTCCAAGAAAACCAGAATGTGGCAGAAAAAGCTAGTAAAACCCACCCTACTGTGGGATCCGGGGTAAACTCCCAACTAAGAGTTTGAAAAAGTGCTGAATAGTTTAGAAGTCCCAGTTTAAAAGTAGCCAAAGAGATAAAGTGACCTGGCAGAGATTAAACAGACATCCTAGTGGGAGCCGAGTGTCCCAGGCTAGCCGGCAACCATGAGATGATCCCTCCCACAGAGCAACAGCTGTCTTCTGATCTTTTCATAATCTGATCTTAACACAGCCAAGACTTAACATTATCAGCAGAGTTGTCAAACTCAGGGTTGTTTTTATTTCAGCTCGCACATATACACACACTCAAACTCCCTGAAAAGGACATAACCTCTGTAATTATGTATGGCGGGGGGAAAGGCACTTTCTTTCACAACTGACATATGCAGACTGTTGATGTTCAGAGAGGGTTTGTAACATTAGTGGGAGTCATGAACCTGAGCTATTATCGCAAAAAATCTTAAACTCTGCTTAAGGTAGGCAGTGAGATCTCAGAAGAAATACATTAAAAGTAAGGTGGGTTTTTTGGTGATAATCACACCAGCAGCCAAAGTCTTCTCTGCCCAATTTGTGTTCTGACTAGGAAAATGCTTTTGCAGCAGACCTCTTTCCACCAAAATGCTTTCATTCAGGTGAAAAAGCCTAGTTAACCACACGCAAGGCACCATGGATCTCCATGCTGGAACTAAGTGCTCTCCCACGCCCCAGCACTTTGCAGGTTGGCTCTTGCCCCTGCTCTGCAATTACTGAAAAGCAGCTATATCCAACCTATGGGCCATATGCAGCCCAATAAAACAGTTAATGTAAACCACAGCCTGCTCCTACCTTTCTTTTCTCCTGTCCCCTCCTGTTTCAAGAAGGTATCTGCAGGCAAACAATATTTTCAAGTCAACAGCCACAGTGGGCAGAGGTCGTGCTGTTGCGCAAGGGAGGTATGGTCAAGTCATGGGGGGGAAAGGCTGGGGGACCTGCTGACAAACATGCCCTCCTGGAAGCAGTGCTCCAGCTCCCGTCAGGGGCAGCTGAATGCTACTGTCGTACCACAGCATCCCCGAATATCAGTCCTCCTTCTGCATACAAAATTTAGAAAGCTGGCAGCTGGTTTTCACTGTATCACAGGAATAACCAAGAGAAAGCCATTCTCCCGTCTCGCGCTGAAGAGCAAGGGTGAGGGTAAGAGCAGGAGGTGTCCCCAGAAGTGCCTCTGAGCATTCACAGAAACACACTGAGATTAAAAGACAGGGAGTGCTGAACACTTGGAGAATGATATCTTTGACACTTGTACTGTCTGGTACGAACTAACTTCCTTGGGGCAACTCCTACACACACGCAGTAGTCAAAGGCTTAAGTCAAAAATACGTAAGTTTTAATGTAATTTAACAATAACCATTTCTTTAGGAAGTCCTAAGGGCAAATAAAGTGCACTTCCTGTGCCATAATAATCATACTTATTTAAGCTTAGGCTTGGTGAGTCAGAGTCAAAAGAGGGGGGGAAACCCTGTGACTGCCTGGAGACTTTCATCAGGTTTTGACATCTAACAGCTTCTGAGATCTGCAGGATCAAAGGATTAACTTGTTAGCTGCAGATTACTAAAGTAGAAGAAAGTGCTTCTGCACTTTTTCTTGAATTTCTGCCCTACCCATCTGATGTTGCTACTAAATTCCGTTTAACAATTGAAGTTCCCTACTTTCACTACATTAAGTCAAAGTCTATGTAGTTTAACATTTTCAGAAAAGGCTTTCATTAGCATGTAAAATCTGTAGTATGATAGAAATTTATTAATTAAAATCCATTTATGAAAGATGTGTTTTCTGGCAAAAAAAATATGCTTCTGTTCAGTTAACCTCCTCCAACAAAATTATCAGTGAAATATTTTATTATTCTAAAATTAAAAAGCTTTAGATTCCATCAAAGAAAAAAGGACACAGATTCCAAGCAAATGAGCATGGGTATATTTATATATTGGTATCACCACGAAGTGAGAGTCACTAAAATAAATATTAGTCATCTGTACATTTTTTGCAAGGTATGGAATGGTCTGATAAATGGATGCTCGCTCAGACACTAGTGCTGGTTTTCAGTTTGCGTTCACTTTCACCACTTTCTCACCACAACAGCCTGAAAATATACGAGGTGCAATTTGGCTGCTGGCAAAATCAACAATAAAATACACATCAGTATTAATGGGACTACTGCATGATCCTCAGATGACAGAAAATTTGTAGCCGTGACAAGGGATTAAGAATTTATGTCCTCCTATGACTGACTGGATCAACCTTTTATGCAGTGGATACTAGCAATCACTAATGAATGGTGCAAAACAGCAGCACTCTGGGGACTTTGATTTCTACCAGGCTCCTTTCTTCTCTACCTGACTGTACGTGACATCTGAGCTATTTCAACACAAAGGTTCTAAAAATGCATTTTCTAAATCAAAAATGTTTTAATTTGTTCAAGTATGATCTCCATCTAGTTGTCTGGTTT
The DNA here is from genome assembly GCF_965638725.1 of Aptenodytes patagonicus. Lineage (NCBI taxonomy): Eukaryota > Metazoa > Chordata > Aves > Sphenisciformes > Spheniscidae > Aptenodytes > Aptenodytes patagonicus. Next base: position 78,358,298 of record NC_134982.1, on the reverse strand, counting down.
TGGTTTTGGTTTTGTCAGGGCTAGTGGAAAAGAGAAGTGTTGCATGCTAGTTTTACCTCACATTTCACTTCTTCCACTGAACACTTACAGTGGTATTTCTGGGGTATGAGACTGTATAGTTTCCTATCTCCTTTTGAAGCTGTTCTGTGATGCACTGGTGTGAATTGCTGCAATGCAAAATGGGATGCATTTCCTCTGTATCTCGACAGTGGGGCTACTTGGTTCATGTTTACCCAGATCCCACCTCCACTTGGCAGGAACAAATATACCAAGTCCAGCTCTCCCAGGCTTGCCTAACACTGCAGCACATCACAGTGGGACACTACAGCTACTCCCTGGGACACAGCATGGAGAACAGCAGAAGCAGAAGATATTTTGCAAGAGCACTGGAGAAACCAGTACTGGTTTCTTACCAGTTTTCTTACCAGAAATCTGGTACTTAGGATGTCCAGGCAAGATGTTCTCAGCTCACAGCTGGACTGGAGTCTGCCATTTCAGCTGTCCTGTTCCAGGTCAGTCATCTGGATTATAACCAAGCCTGGAACCAGCTCCAGGTCCACCTGCCCTGCCTCATCCCTCTCTTATTTCCATGCTAGCTATTACCTTTACAGGAGCTTTATAAAACCAAATTCTTTGGACCCTTATATAATTGACTGAGGTCCAGGGACCCAGCTCTTCATAGAGGTGGAGGATATAAAAGCCATGCTTGGAGTTTTCAATACTGCAAACCTAAAAACATGAGAAAACTTTTAAAAAAATGTGAAACCCCCTTCCTTTCAAAATAACTGACTAAACTTTCTTCAACTATGTTCACTTCTAACACATAATTGCTCCTCTTTCAGAGCACAGGTTAAAATATCAGGTAGATTGGTGAAATGGGAGTGCTGCTGGAGTTCGTAAGTGGCAGAACACTACCCACAATGTGAAGCAAATATCAGCTTTAGGTTGAGCATGCATCTTTGTATTCAGCCATATAATCTTCTAATAATTTCCAACCAATTTACAGCTAACTCCACTTAGAAAACTCGAAGTACTGATTTCAGTTTCCACCTTTACGTGCTCATACAGAGAAAGCCAGATTTACATGTGTAAACAGATCTTGCAAGCACCAATTGCTCAGCCAATAATTTAACTAGTGGGCTGGTTTGCACAAAATCACAGGTACAAATTTATACAGCATTTTGGAAAATCTGGCGCAGTGGAATTTTGTGCCTGTCTGCAGTTGCAAGCCCTGTGGAAGAAGAATGAGAAACAGGACACAAACATGTATCCCCTTACAGTTTACTCTTCTCTTTACATGCCACCCCACATCACCTGAGGCTTAGCATGTTCTCAGCTACGGCCTACCACCAGTTTTAATGTCATTGCATTTAGGAGCTAACTTTAACAAGCATAGTTGAGAAAGCAATGCAAGAGGTCTCGAAGGGATGAGCCAGGGCTATGAAGTTTGCCTGTTTTTGATTCGCTCCAGACAGCAGCTGAGAAGCCGAGTTGGGAAATATCAGAGGGAAATAAAGACAAGGGGGAGAGAAGGGAGAATCAGAACAAAGGGATGTGAAAAAAATAACAACACTGAAGAGAGAGATTAAAAACAGATGAGGATCCTCAACATCTGAAATCTAATTTACATCACTGTTTCAGAATGAGGCAGTCTAACTGGGGCAACAAGCAATGAAACAAAGAAAAGAAATATGTAATAAATATTTTATTACATTAATCATAATAAGCTGCACTTTAAGTCTTGGCCAAAGCATATTCTTAAATCAAGCTGAGAATGTGAGCAGTTTCAGACTTAAGAGCGTGAGGCCCACATGACTGTAATTAACGTAATAAATCATGCTGTGGAGCTCTCTACATAGGCTGACAGCACTTCATTGATATATTGCTTATTAGAGACTGCAGACATTTCTCCCTCTATTTTATTCAAGTGCCATTGGTAGTGAATCAAAAGGTACCCTTTTCTGTTCTGTATCTACTGCAGGTGTAATAGGAAACATATGTTGGGAGCTTGTGCCATTGACTTCTGATAACACAGACTGCAGCACATGCATCCCAAAGAATTGCATTTCAGTACCTTTTCTCCCACCCCCATCTTTAATTTAGCAAAGTACTTGAATTGCCTTGTTATTGAGCTTGCAGTTTTATTTCTGAAATTTTCTGTTGGTGATTTTGCCCAACCAGACCAATTTGCTTTTACTTTTCTGCACTGTGTATTCTCCAGTATGAGTAAAGCAAGCTATGAAGAGCACAAACTCTATGAAGAGCTCACAATTCACAACCTTGCCTAACTAGTTTCAATGCACACTTTTAACGCACATATTTCCTTTGTCTTCACTGGGTCAGAGAGCAGAATTTAAGGACCAGCTCTTTACGCAATTCTCCAGAGAGGATGAAGTGCAACACTTAAAGTGAAACAGTTCGTAAGGCAGACTTTTTAGCCTGCTTTTGTGTTTTGAGCCTGTGCTGAGAGTCCTCTCCTCGCACTCAAGAAAAAATGACAACTTTGAACTTCACTTTCACCTTTGCAAACACAACTCTCACCATATTAGGAACGGGTGGAAGTTCAAAGATGTAAAGGTCCTACAAGGTTGGGGGAGACTCAACAGCTGTGCAGAGGGCAGAGACATGAATACATCCCAACTTGCGGAAAGGCCACAGACCTCGGGTGTTAGATACTCCAGTAGGCAGCTGCTCACACACCCTGGCTGACCAAAGTGCACACATTTTGTTCCAGACTAGCCACGGCATGTCCAGGCATTTGCCAGGACAAGGAGTCCCAAGAGGCACAGGAGCAGCTGGAAATTCTGCACAGAGAGGAGACAAAGAGATAAGGAACGCACGTTCATCAGGAACCAGGCTGTTGTTCATGGTACAACTCCTTTATTTCTGTCCTTGAATACATGTTTAAACTTACTTTATCATAGTTTAATTGAATAGCTACTTAGTCACATTTTGCAGCTCTACTTGAGTAAAGTATCTTTAAATAAATTGAGCAGTTTCCATTTTTTTCTAGCTATGTACACACACAGAAAGCATACACACACATACATACCTTTTTGCTGCTCAGAATATTGTTATTATTTATATTCTGTAATTACATTGTCAAAATCTTCCTGTCAGGATTGTATTGTTATTTCCATAAAAATAATTTGTTCTTCTATATAAGATATAAACAATCCGTTCCTCTGCTACTGAATGAGTTCATACCAAAGCTGACACCAACTAATTCATGTAAGAGGTGACATGGGGTATAGTTTAATGGATATAATTATGGATGTATGTGTTATAGATATAAATATGGCTATTTTATTATGCACTAGCACAATAAACAGTCTGATGCATTTAACAACTATACAAGTGAATGGTAAATGGGACAAGTTATTTGTCGAACTGTAAGTTTTCTGAGGTCCATCTGAAATCAGGAGAGAGGAAACAGAGGCAAAAAGACACTTCTTTATACAGAGAGAAAAAAGAAATGTAATATATCAGCATGCAGGTATGAATGCCAAGAATAGTTTTCCTGTCTGTTAATTTGTTTTCTTGGATGTATAGTCGGTAAGAGAGAACAAGTCCCAAACAACTGGCAGCGCTCCATTTTGCAAGAGTTAATGACAGAAAAAAATCCCCATAACCTGGCACATCCACATGACTGAAGGACAGAGCTCACCACAATCAGAAGAGTGCTCCAAGCTGTGGACAATATTAAATTATTCCCCTACAAAAACATCATGCTTCTGTGGCTTATTCATACTGCTATCCTTGACCAGCCACAGTAGTAAAGCAGAGATTAGGCAGATACCCAGTTAAGAGAGAGGTGAGTGTAAACAGAAAATTAAAGCAAGCTATTCAAAGGTCAGAGATGAACATCCTTATCTTTCACAGGCTTGATCTCTGGGTACAGGTATGTCCTGCTTGAAATAATTCAGTAATACAGCACATTCAGCTTCTGCACTGGGGTGATGTGACCTGGGTCAGAATAGCTCAGAATCAATTTTTCCTTCTCTGAACAAAACAGAAGGCCAGCTTTTTTCTTTTTCCCTCGCCCCCTCAAGGACAAATCAGCAAGCGATTAAGTATTATTAATCCATAGTTGTATGGTTTCAAGTGATGTTTTCATCATGAAGACCTAGTTAATGAAAAGCAACAACAGACCACAGTGTCACTGCCAGTCTAAAGATATCCTGAGTTTAATCAACAGGAACACATACAGTATTTCTCCCTGTGCGTGTGCCCTTACTGTTTAATTAAAGTTAATGGGAGCAACAGGTATATGTTAGAAGTAAGATGCAGCCAATGCACTTAATGGTCAATGTATAATTAAGCACATAACATAAAGCTTTCATCAGACTCAGCAAGGTCCTCAGCACCACTTTTTACATGACATGCATGCAGGAAGCCCTGTTCCCGGCTCCCACCAGGGGCAGGATTTGGTGGCACCCAGGACCTGGGAACTGCTGCCTCTAACACAACATTCATGTGATCAGCAGCATCCTGCTGCCATTTTTGCAGGGCAGCATTGCTTGGATCCAGACAAATGCGGACTCATTTGGGAAACGAAAACACAGCTCTGCCCACCCGTCCCACATAGGCCAGTAGCCACATTCAAGCTGTTCAGAACAACCAATGCCGAAACCAGCTTTTGTGTGACCAGTCAGTGGAGTGCCCCAGCAAGAAAGATTCATCAGGGAAAGTAGGCGTTTCAATTTCTCTCTCTTGAGGCTCTGATTTAATAGCCTGGTTCAACACTTCCTGCAAACAGCATGGGCATATGCTTCATTTAAGCATACTTTATCAAAGAAAGATGGATTTCAGCATGTTTCAGTGCTTCCAGGGTCTGGATGTTTTAGCAAGCACTGCTCTGTGCTGTGCCAGCCATGATAAAATATCTACCGTCATGCTTCTGTTTTCTTTTCTGGAAAAATTCAAACAAGAATTTCTGTATTCAAAATTGTTATCTTGCTTAGATAGACAGAAAAAACACTCAGAAATTTTTACTGATCTGTTTCATGCTCAAGCAGGTACTAGGTTCACTGCAAGCACAAAAAGAAGATGACATGACAGAACAAGACTCACTAAGAGGGAAATAATTTAGGTATGAGGAAAATGGGAGAAATGAGAAGTCACTGTGTGCTGGCTTCACAGAACAGTTTATGCAAAAATGGCATGCTCCCATCATGGAGACAGGTGAAAACAGTTCCTCCCAAGGTTTACTGCTGCTATTAAAAGCTTAGACCTTGAATACATATGTGAATTAAAAGCTTAGACCTTGAATACAAATGTGAAATAGTTCTTCTGTAGATATATTTACTGAAGAACCAGCCTCATCCAAAGTGGAAAAGCACTCTCAGAAAGTATCCTGACCTAAAATGCCAAGTCCTGGATTCCCTTTCTGTTCCAGCACCCCACCCAAAGTGCAAAAGGAAAGTGCATGTCTAAGGGCTTTCCAGGGTCAGTGTCTCTCTCGGCTGCTGTGCTGCATCTCCTCTGCAGATCCCAATCTGATCCTGCCTTGTCTCTCTTTTCTTACTTAGAGACTCGCACATCATAAGATGAAAATAGCTCCAAAATTTAACAGAGCAATTGCAAAGACCACACAAAGAAAACAGATCTCTGATCAAAACCACCATGTTAAATAATCTTCTATTTCCCAAAAATAAAGTGAAGTTGAGTACAGACTCGTCCAGTTTCCTTTGTTGCTTCCATATGTTTTCAGGACAGCTGGAACCAGCAGACGCCTTATTTTCTTCCTTTATATACCAGTATCACGAAACACAGCACTTTGCACAGAACAGTAGTCTGTTTAAGATGCCTTTAGTGAAAGGAAGAGCCCAGCACCTAGATCATGTTGGTCTTGTAAAAATAACTGTTTTCTACTTCTCACTTGCGCTTTTTATTTCTTGCCTTTCTGCCTTTCATGTTGGGGTAATGGGGGAGAGGGTACATTTCTAAGGCTGAAATGAGCAGTGATGCTCCAGAACACAACCATTCATTGAAGTGGGCAGTTTCTTTTCTGATATGACACACCATCTTACTTAGTACTGTTTGTGCTATGGTACTTCGAACTAAAAATATATATTTAAATGAAGTGTCAATAATTCTTAGTGATGCAATTCCTCTATTCAGAACCCCAGAGAATATTCCCGACTGTTTGGCAGCTGAACTTGGCATGCTTTACAGACTTAATCCTTAATAACTGCTGGGGTCTGGCTGCAATAGATCTTTCTGAGGCTACAGCTTCAACTCCCTCCTAGCTACAGGCAAGCAACTTCCACAGACTGCATGGAAACTGCCATTCCTCACCTGTTATAGAGGATCATTAGGCCTATGCAACTTTTATTGCAGGAACACAACTCAAAGCCCACCCTCAAACGTCTCCCACACCAACCTGCTTTCAGTGTGAATACTCATTAATGGTTTCCTCCAAAATGTATATATATATCCAGTAACGCTGCTGCCACGAGATGTCTCTGCACACTGCAGGTAGTTCCACCTGGAGGAGGTCCATGGTGAACATGGAAACAAGTCTTGACATCAAGAAAAGCAGAAACCTGATCTCTTGTGTGCATAGCTGCTTTGATAAATACTTAATATTTAGGACAGCAAGAAGATTGCCCTCTACATGACAAGTCCACTGCTGGTCTTCAAGGTTGCAAAGAGGCTGGCATGAGCCTTCTGTGTCTGGAACAAATTTCCACTAAAGAAAATACATGTGGAATCCTGAAATGGTGATAAATACATTTCTTAAGTACAGTGAAAATCTAAAGATGTTGTAATACTTGATGAGTCTTCATTTCAGTGTCCTCCTGCAGGAATTAATAACTTGATAAATGCTTCTTGTAGGAACAGCTTCATAAAACATACTCTTGTATTAGAATTATTAGTACTATGGTTTCATTTTTTAAAAATTTGATTGTCATGCTGTGTACCCAGATGATAGAAGGAAATAGATGACTACTTTGCCAAGACTGAATTTGTCCTTTTTATGATACTGTCCTGCTTTTAAACAGAAGTCCCTTACAATATTGTAAAGATAAGTAATATCAGCCTCATTAGCAGAACTTCTAGAATAAAGCCCTAGAATAAAATTAGTTTATAATTTAACAGCATTTGGACACAGATAATTAAGAGTGAGAGTGGGCTGGCAAATCCATGCTGCAAGATCAGAAGGCAGTGGCAGTGCAGGAGGTGGTTAATCAACTCACTAGCTTCCTTTTTCTGATGATTAAAACTATAATGATCTAATTTTGTTCTTCTAAATAAGCCAGGCCCTTGCAACTTAAAAAAAAAAAAGTATTATGCTTTTTGTAGTTATGTATCTCAGCACTTATTATTTTTAGTTCAGCTACTAGAGCAAGAATAGCTATCAATTATGAGACCTAAAGAGTCACCAGTGGACTCTGAACTCTTTGGTCCAACACAAAGAGGACAGGACTGTCTCACCCCTACATACGTTTAATTGTTCGCTTGACCACATTCAGCAGCGTATGTCCCTAGAGGCAGGCGTCAGCAGTAACTTTAGCCAAAAGCCATCAATCTTTGTATGTAAATTACAAATACAGAGACCAATCAGCAATTATTTGAGTGTTCTTGGAAGAGCTTAAAGTTTTGTAACTTTCTTTTGACATGACTGTTTGCCTTGTATTACATTCATTCTTGGCACAGTTCCACTGGACTTGGAAGAATTACAGCAGGGATTAATTTGGCCTTTCTGTATGTATGGCTGATGCTTTATATACCTCTTAAAAAAGGTATTATTTTTTCTTGTTTGTACTTTTTTGGAATGTGCTAGCTCACACATTTTTTTTCCTTGCAATATAAACAGTGATTTACGAGTTTAAGCTAAACCTAGTCAAAACCGGCAGTTCATGAGTTGTGGGGGACTTCTTTGTCCTCTAAGTCCTGTAACATTTTGATGCTCATCTAACAGCTCCTAATCCATGAGTCTTATGATCACACGAGGATCTCAGCTCCCACTTAATTTAAACTCACACAATTGCAGAGAGGGGGGGAGGGAAGGGAGAGGTCCTAGTTCTTTTGATTGCAGAAAAATACCCAAAAATATTCCACCTAAAAGCTCTACATCAACACCAGACAACCCCCAGATGAACTGCATTTTATAACGGTCATGTTCAGATAGAGACACTATATGAACACCCGGAACCGACAGGGATGTCCACACTGTGAGCAGAGCGAGAGTCAACCCACTTTAGGTGCCAATCACGAAAGGCTGCAATCCCTGCTCGCACCTTCCCGTGATGAGAGCACAGGACCAGAACTAGATCTTTGCCCAAGTCACCAGGCTAAGCTGATCACCAGGCACTGATCTGGGATCCTGACATACCAGCTACAGGAAAGAAAAGCACAGGGAGGAGCTCAGAGTGGAGACATCAGAGTCAGCAAGGCTAAGTACAGTCCTCAGCACAGACCAGGGCACCATCCATCACGGCACGCGTTCAACTGCTGATACCATTTGATAACCACGGCAGAGGGACAGCATGTGGCACACTGACTAAGAAAGCAGTGGTGCTAATGGACAACCTGCTTTCCTTCCAAACTCTGCAAAAACCTGTACATGTAAAACATCACCCAGCAGCCCGGCGAGTTCAGCGATGGATATGCATGACGGCACTGTGATTGTACCCACAGAATATGATTTGCCACATCTCTGACAGAAGCAACAACCCTACTCACTTCATTTACAAGATCTTTTATTTTGCATGTCTACTCACTACTCTTTCCATTCTGCACATTTTGTACATATGGATTTGACATCTTTTTAGTGTATCCTCATGGAAGTCTTTGCTCCTGTATTTACAGTGTTGGACCAGTGTTGGACCAGAGATGTCTTGCTGCACTGTCTTGTTAATCCAAAGCACAACTTCATCCTCAGTCTTCAGGTGGAAAGTGAGTATTCTTCATAAATACTTCAGCAATTCTGCTTACGAAGTCAGTCCTATCTCGCTGAGGATCAAAACTTGCCTTCCTACCCAATAAGCTCTATCCTCCTCTGAGCTGTAGTCTTCCTCCATACCCCTGTGCAGTAACACCAAATCTTTTCCACTCATGATTTCAGACATCCAAATATCACTAATTTCTCTAGGCTGCATGTACTGCAACCTAAAGCGTCACGTTTCTTACTCACCTTCCGTCTTCACTGATGTGACCTACCTTGCCCTTGCTCGTTCTTGGACATAAAAAATGACCAAGTATTAGCAAAAGCAAAAGACAAAAGAGGCTGTTTGGGAAGTAGAAATTGCAGAAATTCCCTGCTCTCCACCATGGCAAAAATCTCTCTCCTATCAGCTGTAGGTCCTCTCATTTTTTCCACAAGAAAGAAAGGACTAAATAATACCTACATATATTCTTGAAGGCTTTGCTAATAAAGTGGTAAAGAACAATCTGAAAATTCACAGATGAATGTCCACTTATTAGGGCTGAAGTTTAACAAAAATAATTTGGTATAATTCAGTATGTTCCACAATGCTTAGATGGAGACCTGAACCCAACAGAAATCAGTGTCTAACCTTTATTGGGACGCCACTTCACTTTTAAGATGCAAAAATACCTTTGTAAAGTCCCTGCTTACACACTGAGTTGCCATGGTTTAATTAAAAAGAGTAAAAGAGGGAAAAAAAAAAGAAACGTTTGAAAGAGAAACTAGTCCAAAAGTATAATGTGGCTTAAACTGGCCTAAGCTAACATGTATCATCAATGTTTTTGATATCATGGAAAATCTCACTCAAACTTTCAGGACCTAGGAGATTACCATGCATGGAAACTATCAGCTGTGTCTGATACAAATGCAAAGATATGTGACTTAAGCTAAAACTCAAAGTAGTATTTCTTGCTGGTTGGATTGCACCCTTTAATCATAACTTACCATTTAAGGCCTTAGTCCTGCAAAGACCTCATAAACATATGACCAGTTCTAACAGGACCAGGAGCAAGGCTTCACATATTATTTTAAAATTAAGCAACACTTTGTAGGGGACAAGGCAGAATTTAAATTCCCTGCTCACTTTCAACTGTACCTTTGTTTGTCAAGCATCCACCAAGTCTATAAACTAACAAAAGCTCTAGGCTCCTTGGTATAATTATTTCCTGCCTTTTTTTTTACATAAGAATTATACTCATCCTTGTTTCTGCCTGTTTAGGACAGAAACATTTTTACACAGGATAGATAAACGTCCTCTTGTAGTTCAATGTTGCTCAAAGTCTATATATCGTGCACCACTTCCAGTACATTGCTCTTTGTTAAGAGACAACCTAACGAAATCACTGTACATGAGCAATCACCCTACTCTAGTCTTTAATCAGACCTCCACATTTTATCTGCAAGAATCTGCTGTGCAGAACTACACATCTGTAATAAATGCACTTGCCAACATTGCCCACTTCTCTGCAACTCTAAGATTTATTAATGCCAGCACTTCTTCCTCAAAGGAGCAGGCTCTATGGAAATTGGAGACTTCACTGACGCGAGTATCAAGTTTTAGTCGTATGTCAATCATTTTACCCTAGTTAAAATGCAGCTACCTCTGAGTACAGTAACAGCATATTACAGCACTATTCCAGGGTGAGGAACTGTGTAACACTTTTTGAGAACAACACAAGAAATTTAAGCACTGAGAACATAACTGACTGAACTGGAATTTGGACAGCACACTGAGATAACATTGCTGTCTATGCGAGAAGCGCTAGGAGGTTTTGCGGGTTTATTTACACAGTGAATGTAAATCCAGATGCAATCCCACTTTGTCCTCACAGTGAGACACTAGACATAGACCAACCCTGCTCTGGAAACTATGTAAATGTGAAAATGTGGCGTTGTGTCCATTCTTGTAAGGTTGAACCCTAAGCAGTAACAACTGCTGACCTTGTTTGGCTTCTGAGGACCTGGCAAAAGCAGTTTGAAAGGGTTTGGGTTTTTTAATGATTCTGTTGAAAGCAAATCACTCTCCCAGATAACACACACCTACATGGACAAATTCTGCCTAGGTTTGTATTCCACTGTCCCAGCTTGCAAGTTTGAGACTGAGCAAGTTGCAGGGACAGGTTGGTAGGAACCGGCTCTAGTATACACAGCAGTGATACGCTGTAAACTGAGGAATGCAGAATAACTAGGTTTACCACACAATTCAGATTGACATCGGGCATCCCATATCTCATATTTTGCTGAGCAGTCAGTTCTAAACCAGTTGGAGTTTTGTAAAGGAATTTCCACAAGGGATGTTACATGACAGGACTACTGCAAAATAACATCTCAAACATGCAGCCATGCAGAAATGGGTCCCAAAGAATACAATTATCATCCTTTCTAATTTCTAATGCTTAGTTGGGTTTTACTTAGCAAAACTGGGTATTTAACTTTGCCCATTGTTTTATTTGGCAACAAGATCTGCAGGCTCTTGCCAATGAATAGATTTACTAGCATTCAATCAGGTTTCAGGGTGTCCAGGTTGAAGTATCATCCAGGCTGTTAAAGTAATTGTTTTTAGCGCTTACAGTAGCTGCCACAGGGACTGCATATAGGCAATTTTTTTCCCCCCTCCACTGTTTGGCTCTGCTCTGTCTGACCAGACACTCCTAGGCTGAACCAGCAAGGGAGCAGATGGAGAACTTGCTCCTGCCTTTGCTTCCTCCTGGTATGGCACCACTCACCAGCTGGAAGAGCAAAGGCAGCACTGTCTGCACTCAGGTCCTGAGGGAGCTGGTGAGTCTGCTCAAGAAACAGATTTCCTCCGCCTTCAGAAGATCTACAGCCAGCACTGAGTTTTTCTGCACATGGGATAATCCTTCAGCAGAAGCACACTGTTTTCATATGCTCTTTATCTGATAATGTTGATCTGTTTGTGCCAATTCTCGGTGCTTTGGCAGCAGCGGGAGATGAAAAAAATGAAGGACATGGTATGTGAGAACTTCCACTGAGAACAGGGAAAAAAATATTTTTTTTCCCCTTGGATTAAAGTTTAAGTGTTATCAATTTCATGGTTAAGGTTGTAGTTGTCCTTCTCGTCTCTGCAGGCTGCTTTGATTTACAGGTCAGGGAAACCATTTAATAAAGTTTTATAGAAGCACAAACCTCTCTCCAGGTACTCTCTTTGTGCCCTCCTTTGCCTCTCCATGTCAAACATCACTCTTCTGATAGGGTGAAGGCAACACCCGACCCCCAACTCCAGGCTCCGCTGGCTGAGACCACTTCTTTCTGGTTCATCGAAAGAGTGCACGGCTGGGTTTCGTGTCCTCCCCACCCCGTGCACACAGCAAGGCGGCTGCATGCCCTCCCCCATGACACAACTGCACCCAAAATGGACCTCAAAACCTGTCCTAAAAGAGCCCTTTCCCTATGGCAGCGGTACACTTTCTCATGGGGGGTGCTCCTGGCCTTTGCTGAGTTGAGGTCTTCCAAATCCTCTTCCAAGCCAGGAGGGTTTCTCTATCTACAGACTTACGAGCTGGCGGGACCAGGGCACCCTCGCGCAATGCAGCACCTCCTCCCTGGATGCCCCCTCACCAAGCCATGCCTGGGGGGCCACCCCAAAATGACGATGCCCCTCAACTCCCACCCAGCATCCTACCTGGCATCGACTGTGCCGCCGCCTCGGGGGTGGCGGCAGGGGCAGCGTGGGGCTGCTGCTGGCTGGAGCTGACCTCCGGCTCGGTGCTCACCGAGGGCGAGCCGGCCGCCTCGCCGCCCGGGGCCAGCTGCGGGGTGGGCGGGAGGCTCTCCTCAGCGGCTGGTGGCTCCTCCTGACCGGGCAGCTGCAGGGCTGAGAGGGGGATGCTGATGGGTTTCCCGGCGGCGGCGGTGGCGTTGGAGCTGGTGGCTGGCACCTGCAGGGCAGCCACAGGGCCGCTGCCTGCCCCCCGTGCCGGGGAGGCCAGGGGGCCCCGGGGTGGCCTCTGTGTGGCCAGTCGGGGCAGGCCGGGGGGGGAGGCAGAGAGGCACTGTGGGTCGGGGTCGGGGCCTGCGGCCGGCTGGGGCAGGGCCCTCATGGGGCCCAGGCAGGAGGGCCCGGCCTGGGCCTGTGGCTTGGGCTTGGACATCTGCGTCAGGGCCAGGGCCGGCCCGTCGGCGCCGGCTGTCAGCTCAGCATTGGCCACTATGTAGTAGTCCTCAGGGAGCTCCTGCTTGATCTTCTTGAGGAGCACCTCGCCGCCGCCCTCGTCGGCAGGCTGGGCCTGGGCAGCAGTGGGCAGGCCGGCAGCCGTCCGCTTGCGGGGGCCAGCGGGGGCCCGGTGGGGGTGCGGCTCGAAGTCGCTGTCCTCATCGGTGACAGAGGACTCGCAGACCATGTCAAAGAGGGTGGCCTCATCCTCATACTCCTCCACGGGCTCGCCCAGCTCCGATGGCTCGCTGCAGTAGGAGAAGTCACAGGAGTCGCGGGTGCGGGTGCAGTCCAGCTTGGCCTTCCCCGGCCGGCCCGGGTAGCGCTCCAGGGGGCTGGCCTGTGCCTCCGAGGGCACCCCCAGCATGCTGGGGCTGTCCGAGTTGAAGCTGCGGCTGTCCTGGAAGCAGACGCGCTCCTGGGAGCCGGCCCTGCAAGTGGCGGCCAGGGGCCAGTGGTAGGCATGGCCAGCGCTACAGCCCCACATGGCCGTCAGGTTGCCATGGGCCCCCTCAGAGAGCAGGTGCTTGAGGTTGGGGATGAGGCTGCAGATGGTCCCATGGCTGTGGGCCCAGCTTACCAGCTTGGAGAGGTTTTCGGAGGAGGTGTGAAGGCAGTCCTCCATGGTACAGGATCAACAGCGCCTCGCCGCTGGGAAGTCAGCTGAAGACGTGTTTCAGATCACAGGGTCCTGATGCTCACGGTCATGTGTTGCCAAGTTCATGCTTGCTGCTCGCCTGCAAACAGAGAGCAAAACCCTTCTCTTCAGCACTCCCAAAGCAAGACCACATTTGCATGGGCAAGTGAAACATTTGTAAGCTCAGCTAAACCCATTTCACTGTCATTGTATGTGCTGCAAAGCACGTTTCTCAAAACAGTGCCTGCTTTTAAGCAGCCTCATTCCTCATTCTGCCTGCAAAAAATCTGCCTTTAAGCCCAAGGCAAGAAATATCCCTGCAATACACAACTAAAATAAGATAAAACAGCTTTTTAAACAGGCCAGTTCAGTATCAGTGGCAATATGATTTGAAGCTTAAATCTCTGACAAAATGCAAACGCAGCCCAAAAGATGGTGATTGTGTCTTCATACTTAGGAAATGAAAATTAAATAAAATCTTAAAGCATACAATTTATCTTGAACATCAGGGCGGCAATCAAGCACCGACTCAGACACTCCCTCTGCACCTGAAACTTTATGACATTTTACATCATTTATGCACATTTCTCAAATGCATCAAATATCTTCTTTTCAACTGAATTTGAGAGGCATCAAAATGAAAGCCAGAAACTTTAGTTTTCAATAAGGAAAAAACAAACAAGTTCACCTTTCCCTGTGCTATATTGACAGTCATCAGTTGTCCAAAGGCTTACGAGAAGCTCAAGGGACCTGCAAGGTTTAAGTCATAACCTACCTTAAGATCTGAGAGTTAACCTTCTGCTTTTTTACCATATTGCCTATCTTCCCAGATCTAAATCATGATTCTGTTCAAGACAAACACTTGCATTTTCATCAACTATTTAGAAATTTGCAGCACAAGGCACGGACCTCTGGGGCCAAGGCCATGAATCCTACAGTATTTCAGGTCAAACATAAAAATACAAAACCTGTCACATGTTCATCTTTTCCTGCCAGAAACTGCTTCCTGCTCAGATGGTACAGATACTTTCCAGGCAAGGTCTCATTCCACACAAGACCGCAAGCCCTCAACTTCTCAGAGCTTCAGCACTAGGACTTTCTAGGAGACCTTGCAGTTGTTTCTCTGATCCGCATTTCTTTTATCACCATAAAAAAGACAATGAAACATGATGCAGGAGATGCTTCATTCATTTAAGTGAATAGAAAAGAAGGAAAAAATAAAGTAAATTTAAAGGTTAACCATTCTTTCAGTAAACAAGGAAAGCAAGGAATTGTAACATAACTCAGCTAAAAATACTGAAATTGGTTACAGGTAAGTTCTTGGACCGTAGCTTTCTTTTCCCTGAGTGGTTTACCAAGGTATCTGGTATCACAATTCAACAATCTGAGTAGTAAGCTTCTGATGGTACATAAGCATGGCTATAAGGTATGTCTGGAATTAATGGCGTGGGGCTTGGTCACTGCTTGACGAACATCAAGGCACTGCTGGGGCTGCGGGCCAGGCAGCTGGGACAGCCCCAGCCCCAGCCATTGGGCACTGGACTGACAGACCCAGGCTGAGCTGAAATGGGGCTCCTGGGCCAGGGGCAGGGGGTGGGTGGGGGTCCCAGGGCAGGCTGGGCAGAGCTACTAAGGCCCATGGGTGCCCTCAGGGCCCTGACAAAAAATTAAGGTTGCAGTGGGAATGCTCAGTTTGTATATGTCTGGGGGCCTCTCGTATCTGCTCTAAATCATCTGTCTAAATCATCAACTGTAGGAGGTTATTCACAGGAACATTTGCTGTAAATAATTATTTTTTAACTTTTATTTTGCTTGTAATGTTCTGTATTCCACACACTTCCAGATTTAAGCTGCAGTCAATGCCCATTTTCCTGTTATTCAGGCATTTTAATACTTAACTACTGCAATAACAATCTTCTTTTTTTTTACCACAACGAAATGAGATACAGTTAGTCAAATGTCTGTACAATCCTAGAGCAATGATCACACTGAGAAAGACGGCACAAACCAGTTTTCACACAGATCCCACTACTGGGATACTGGACCACTACTGAAACAGTAGTCTGTTTCTGAGGTGGGAAATTATTACCCCCTACTGTAAAGATCCTCAAGGACCGTGGCTGAAATAGATCAAAGTCAACCGTGAAGCTCTAGCTGACTTCAACAGGTCCAGGTAACGCAGACTCCAGAAGTCTGTAAGAAAGTCAGCACTTCACAGATGGACCCCGACATATAGCCCTCACCCAGGGTCCTCAGTATGACTAATACAGAACTGGACAGTCTCTCTTTCTTTACACTGTAGTCTTACTTTTAAAAATGAAGGTTATTTGAGTTGCTGAAGAAGATCAGTAATAAAAGAGCTCAAACAACTCAAAATTTCATGGTTGCTGGGCACAGGCTGGGCTGAGAATGTTTTAAGGTTACTGCTCAGCTAAATTAATAGAGATTAACTGTACGTTTATATTCCCCTAACTATATCCATGGTTCCTATCTCGCCAGCTGTTACCTGCTAGCGGTCATTTTTTCAAACTAGGGATCGCATCTCAATACAATTCAATTTGGTAAATATATATTTTAAATTATTAATCACCTAAGTGGAACTTTTTTCATTAAAGTAATCAGGGGATGCCAAGGAAACTGCAGCACTGTCAGATGATAGCAAAGTCTGAGCATCTCTCTGATGACAGAGCATTCTCCTCCAGTGACTTTCTCAGACAGCTAAACGTAACTGGGAACTTCTGCTCATTTCTGCAGGCCTGTTTGGAGGGTGTCCCTAACCTTCTCCCTCCTGTGCTTTGTGAACATGACCTGCAAGGCTTGGAGCTCCTGTTGTTCTCATCTCACTTATATTTTCATATAGGCAGAAAAGCCCTTTACATTCTTCCAAACAGAAATGCAGCATTCACACCAATGTTACACCTCATTTTGTTCCCTGTCCTCTTCTACAAAAGCACTTTTAGATGCAAAATGAACTGTGCCATGGCTCAAAAGACAGCTACATGCTGGCTAACGGTCCCTGGAGAATGCTTTCCCTAAAATCAACACAAATTACTACCTGCCTACTCACTTGGTCTTCAAAGTCGCCTGCCAGCTAGCTGCATATAACCATGTTTGCTGTCACCTCACCGGGAGGTGAGGAGGCTGTGTTTCAATGGTTTTGCAGCCTACATATCCCTGCCCACCCACGCTCGTTCACCAGGCAAAGGGTGGCCCGTGCAAACCAAAACTGGAAACAGAATGGACAAGTACTGCCTACGATTCCCTCCATGAGGCTCGCCATGGGTCTTTCCTCCCCACCCAGGCGCTGTCCCTCACTGGTGGGTCAAGAATGGAGCCAGCACGGGAATTTCTAGATCTTTTGCAAACTTCTAGGTATTTTTCCAATGTCTTTGAAATTAAGCATGACATGGAGGGAAGTCCTGGATAATGGATGAACAGGAAGAAGCATGTCATTAGGAAACAGAGTAAAAATGGTGTAAGATTCAAGCTTGGTTTTGCAGTAGCTCAAGCCAGGGTGCATGCACAGAGAACAACTGCTACAATAAATTCCAGCTTCTGTTATTTCCCACGTGAAACCCCAGCAATGGTACAGATCTCACAGCATCACCTGCAACACAAAGCTCCTTGAATGACCAGTGCCTCTGTGCAGTATAATAAATGCAGTAGGTCCCCACCTTGCAAGCCTTTTAGGCACTGGAGAAGGCACCCCTTTTCAAACATACAGCTTTTAAACATCTAAAAGTTGTTTGTTATATTTGGTTGTTTGTTTTAAACCTCTTAAAGATACACTGTCAATCTTGACAGGGGTCAAAACCTCCAGGGTATCCACATTTCTGCTGACTGGTGTATTCAAAGACATGGACATACAATGCACCCCGCCACAGAAGAAACACCAAAAGATGTGACAAGTAACACCATACTCACACAAGGCAAAGAGGCATCTGGAAAACGAACAAGGGAAAGGAGGGAGAGCTATAGTCAGGGCTATAGTCAGAAGCTACATCAGTGCAAAACCATGGGAAAGCATGGAGCTGCTCAGTTGCTGCACAACCAGGGATGTATCTTGGGAAGACAGAAAGCCCAGTTTGGCTGAAGAACCATTTTCCGCGCAGGGAAATGAGATCAGGTCAACTGCCACGGTCTGGATTGTTTGTGCAGGGCTGAAAATCCAAAGACATCAGTTATTCAGAAGCCATGTGTCTTTGGTTCGCCAACTGCAGCAGAAGCTGACAACGGCACTTTGGCAGGGAGAGACTCACCCTGTAGAAAGCACAGCAAATCCATCATTATCTGCCTGGTTTCCTGAAGAGGAACCTTGTCTGCTCAGTCAGACAGCACGCTGCTGGCTGACAGTCTGCTCTTGTTTGCTAAATCACATTTTAAAGATTATAGAAGTCATTCATTCAGACTGGAAAGATTCAATAGATGACTCATGCTTAATAACCTGCTAACATGTATACTCTGAAATCATACAGTAGCTGGCAAAAACACGCTATAGCTTCAGTGTGAATAACACTGGTATTTTAACTGCATTACAGATGGTGAAGGTTTACCCTTCCACAGCACTTTTCTGCAGTTCAGAGCCTAGCAATATCTAATTCAGGGTGAAGCATGTCTAGGTGCTGGAAATTCACTGCAGCTATCAGGACCCTAAATTAAGAATTCGATGTTATGACTTGTTTAGCTTTTATGACCTCATTTATAACATGTTGCTGTAGTGACTAATGTGTACAGAATACGTGCTATGCCAGAAAGCGTTATTGTTGCAAAACCATTCCTTGAGATCCATTAATGCATTAACTGGAACATCACTTGATTTGGGAAAGGGAATATTTTCTGTATCCAGAACCAGAGGTTTGCCATAGGAAACCTACTTGGTGACCAAAAGGTAATGAAAAATAGCAACCTCTAAAGAACATCCCATGTTCTAGGACGGGACTTGGCCTAGCTAGTTTCATGCAGACAAAATTCTTCCTGATTTTACACACAGCAGTAGGAACAAGTCCTTTGTTATGACCCAGAGAAGAAGCACTGACACCAGGCAAGTCCCAGAAGCAACAGCAGTTGGTAGCTGTGGCCACCTTGAACCCTTTCCTTTATCCCATGCAGAGAATGAACGAACACTGGTGGTGAGCAAAGACCTGGCTACCTCAACTACCTCTCCTCCTTTCCCTCCTTGCACATGAGAGTGTTGCAGTGGAGTTTTGGTTAGGACCTTGTGGGAGGTTCTTCAGGACAAACAGGGAAATCTGTGATGTGGCTCCCCCGGAAAGGAGGCAGCAGAGGTGAGGATGCAGTGAAAGAGCTGAATGCAAAAAAATGGGATGAAGCAAAGGTGTGCAGTGGGAAGCACGTGTCTTCCAGCAGCATCTGCACACTGGAACGTGCATTTGGTGGACCTACAGCTCAAGGAAGGTGACGGGTGCATTTTGTTGTAAAGAAGGCAAGAAACCTTGTTGGGATCCTGTACTGTCACAGACTCACAGGCAGTTAGCAATGGATTTCCTCCCCAGGGTAACATTAGACAAGTCGACACAGACTACCTTGCATCACATAATCAGCAGCGATAATAGAATTTCAAAAATACATTTATTAGCATTTCAGGAACTTCCACGCTGATTTTTGTTCAAGGGAACAGTATAGCCATGGCTACATTAACCAACTCTTGGGACATGATACCAAGGCTGATACTACTGAGAATTTTCTAAAAGCCCAAGGTTCTCAAGTAAGACTACGATGCAAAAATTACTTTTGTTAATAATAAAACGTAGTCTTTCTAATCTCACAGCTGTATAAAACCTCTAAAACCTGAATCCTAAAACACTAAAAGACAGGTGTAAAAACCCCTGCATTTACTCATTTTACATAGCATGGATTTCAAACCAATCTTACAACAGCTGAAACCTGACTTTTAAGTGTATTTATGGAAAAGCAATGTTTTATCAAGCTTCTACATTCAGAGGTCCCAGACCCTTGTGTGTTGGGCTTTGATTTCTCATACCAGCAAAAAAAGCTCAGAATGTTCTAAATCCTCTTTGTTTTCATAGAATAGAATCATAGAATCATAGAATCATTGAGGTTGGAAAAGACCTCTAAGATCATCGAGTCCAACCGTCAACCCAACACCACCATGCCCACTAAACTATGTCCTTAAGCGCCTCATCTACACGTCTTTTAAATACCTCCAGGGATGGGGACTCCACCACTTCCCTGGGCAGCCTCTTCCAATGTTTAACCACTCTTTCAGTAAAGAAATTTTTCCTCACGTCCAACTTAAAGCTCCCCTGGCGCAACTTCAGGCCGTTTCCTCTTGTCCTATTGCTAGTTACTTGGGAGAAGAGACCGACACCCACCTCGCTACAACCTCCTTTCAGGGAGTTGTAGAGAGTGATGAGGTCTCCCCTCAGCCTCCTTTTCTCCAGGCTAAACAACCCCAGTTCCCTCAGCCGCTCCTCATAAGACTTGTTCTCCAGACCCCTCACCAGCCTCGTTGCCCTTCTCTGGACACGCTCCAGCACCTCGACGTCCTTCTTGTAGTGAGGGGCCCAAAACTGAACACAGTATTCGAGGTGCAGCCTCACCAGGGCCAAGTACAGGGGCACGATCACTTCCCTACTCCTGCTGGCCACACTAGTTCTGATACAGGCCAGGATGCCATTGGCCTTCTTGGCCGCCTGGGCACACTGCCGGCTCATGTTCAGCCGGCTGTCGACCAACACCCCCAGGTCCTTTTCCGACAGGCAGCTTTCCAGCCACTCTTCCCCAAGCCTGTAGCGCTGCATGGGGTTGTTGTGGCCGAAGTGCAGGACCCGGCACTTGTCCTTGTTGAACCTCATACAGTTGGCCTGGGCCCATCGATCCAGCCTGTCCAGGTCCCTCTGCAGAGCCTTCCTACCCTCGAGCAGATCAACACTCCCGCCCAACTTGGTGTCATCTGCAAACTTACTGAGGGCGCACTCAATCCCCTCATCCAGATCATCAATAAAGATATTAAACAAGACCGGCCCCAGTACTGAGCCCTGGGGAACACCGCTCGTGACCGGCCGCCAACTGGATTGAACTCCATTCACCACAACTCTCTGGGCCCGGCCGTCCAGCCAGTTTTTGACCCAGCGCAGAGTACACCTGTCTAAGCCGTGAGCCGCCAGCTTCTCCAGGAGAATGATGTGGGAGACGGTGTCAAAGGCCTTACTGAAGTCCAGGTAGACCACATCCACAGCCTTTCCCTCATCTACTAGGCGGGTCACCTGGTCATAGAAGGAGATCAGGTTGGTCAAGCAGGACCTGCCTTTCATGAATCCGTGCTGGCTGGGCCTGATCCCCTGGTTGTCCCGCTCATGCCTTGTGAGTGCCCTCAAGATGAACCGCTCCATAATCTTCCATGGCACCGAGGTCAGGCTGACAGGCCTGTAGTTCCCCGGATCCTCCTTCCGGCCCTTCTTGTGGATGGGCGTCACATTGGCAAGCCTCCAGTCGTCCGGGACCTCCCCCGTCAACCAGGACTGCTGATAAATGATGGAGAGTGGCTTGGCGAGCACCTCTGCCAGCTCCCTCAGCACTCTCGGGTGGATCCCATCCGGCCCCATAGACTTGTGAGCATCCAGGTGGCGTAGCAGGTCATTGACTGCTTCCTCTTGGATTACGGGGGGTTCATCCTGCTCGCCGTCCCTGTCTTCCAGCTCGGGGGGCCGAGTACCCTGAGGATAACTGCTCTGCCTGTTAAAGACTGAGGCAAAGAAGGCATTGAGTACCTCAGCCTTTTCCTCATCCTCAGTGACAATGTTCCCCCTCGCATCCAATAAAGGATGGAGATTCTCCTTGGCTCTCTTTTTGTCATTAATATATTTGTAAAAGCTTTTTTTGTTGTCTTTAACGACAGCGGCCAGATTGCGTTCTAGCTGGGCTTTTGCCTTTCTCATTTCTTCTCTGCACGACCTCACGAGATCCCTGTACTCTTCTTGAGTCGCCTGCCCCTTCTTCCACAAGTGGTAAACTCTCCTTTTTTTCCTGAGTCCCAGCAAGAGCTCCCCGTTCAGCCAGGCCGGTCGTCTTCCCCGCCTGTTCTTCTTACGGCGTACAGGGACAGCCTGCTCCTGTGCCTTTAAGACTTCCTTCTTGAAGATCATCCAGCCTTCCTGGACCCCTTTGCCCTTCAGGACTGTCTCCCACGGGACTCTCTCAGCCAGCGTCCTGAACAGGCCAAAGTCCGCCCTCCGGAAGTCCATGGTTGCGGTTTTGCTGCCCCCCTCCTTACTTCACCAAGAAGTGAGAATTCTATCATTTCATGGTCGCTAAGCCCAAGACGGCCTCCGACCACCACATCTCCCACCAGTCCTTCTCTGTTTGTAAACAGCAGGTCGAGCAAGGCACCTCCCCTGGTAGGCTCACTTACCAGCTGTGTCAGGAAGTTGTCTTCCACACACTCCAGGAACCTCCTAGACTGCTTCCTCTCTGCCGTGTTGTATTTCCAGCAGACATCCGGGAAGTTGAAGTCCCCCACGAGAACAAGGGCTAGCGATTGAGAGACTTCTGCCAGCCGCTTGTAGAACACCTCATCCGCCCCTTCATCCTGGTTGGGTGGTCTATAACAGACTCCCAGCAGGATATCTGCCTCGTTGGCCTTCCCCCTCATCCTTACCCATAAACACTCAACCATACCATCATCACAATCGTTGAGCTCTATACAATCGAAACACTCCCTAACATACAGGGCCACCCCACCGCCCCTCCTTCCTCGCCTGTCCCTTCTGAAGAGTTTATAGCCATCCATTGCAGCACTCCAGTCATGAGAGTCACCCCACCATGTTTCTGTGATTTTCAGCCTCTC
Organism: Aptenodytes patagonicus; assembly: GCF_965638725.1. NCBI lineage: Eukaryota > Metazoa > Chordata > Aves > Sphenisciformes > Spheniscidae > Aptenodytes > Aptenodytes patagonicus. The sequence continues at coordinate 78,335,725 of NC_134982.1, read as the reverse complement.
TGCCCTGGCCAAACTTACTGGGCTGTTACTCCATCACCATCTGAGGGGGAAGCACTCCTTCATTTTGAAGGATCTCTGTTTTCATACTTACAAGTAAGGAAACACAGTTGCTAGCTAACAGATTGAGAGCACTGTGAATTAAAGGTTTGGCCACCATGGTGTATCTATCTCATTCAAGATTTTAGCCAATGGACAATATTAGGGCTTCTTTTATTATTAGCATTTCTTAAGCCAAATGCTTAACATTGCTAAAGGGCTGAAGTCAACAACAGCAGAAATCCAAGTGTCCATTCATCAGAGAAGGCAGAGCAGTACTGAGGTCCCCACAAGTTCCCGCTGCAGTCCCACAGGCCCCGCTAGCCGTCAATCCAGGACTGCAGGCAGTATTTCTCCTTCCCAAAGCAAGAGGCTGAAGCAGACTCAGCAGGAGGTGCTGCCTCCCCCAGATAACGCTCTCCAAATGCCAGAGGCCCCAGCCATGCAACAGAGCACCCAAAATCATGCCACTGCCAATTACCTTCCCTGCTATCTCCTACGAGAGGGCTGCTACTAACAGTGGAGTTAAAGCTCAGCCTCTTTGCCCCAGTGTTTTGATTTCTTCACTGATATTGCTAAGGATGTCATCAACTTGTCAAAGGACTGGGATGGACAACCGCTCATTCAAAACAGGCCAGCAAACTGGAAGGGCTGGGAATAAGTCAGTGCATTTTCTCTAATTTTAGACTTCAGGAGTACAAAACTTCTATGTCAACTCATATTGAATTTACCTTCTGCTTGACAGAAAGACTACAAAGAAGGAGCAGAGAGGGAGAGAAACAAAGTATGCAGAAAATAATGGCATCTTATAGGCAAGGTATGAATCAACTAGGTGTCCCACTTTACCATGGGGGAAAGGGGCAGACCTCCATCTCTGATACAAACTGCACATGCGTTTAATTGAATGTCTCTCTAGGAAACAAAAGGGTATAAATTACAGAGGAAAGGCTCACAAATTCTGGCAAGTTCTGCAAGCCTGTGAGATAGCTTGGCAATGTCATGTATCCTTAACCTAGAGAATAATTCCTCAGCTCTGCTCATTTGTCAGTTTCCTTATCACTTTTGTACAGTTTCCAGCTGGTGTCTTCAAGGGAGTAACAACCTCTCACCTTAACAAAATCACTGACTATTTCCAAATTATGTGAGCTTACACTATTTGTTCATGTTTTTAGCTCTGTAAGAACTGATTTAGAAATAATTAGGGATGTACAGTAGGAACAAAACAAAACCTCCATGCTAATTTTCTACCTCCACAATTCTAGGCTCATCCCAAATTTTATATCGATTCAATCATTTATGTGTAGCAAGTGCCTTCCCTTTTGTGTGTCTCAGAGCTTCTGTGCTTATATCTTGGTCTTTCTGAAGTCAGTAGAAGCTCAGCTATTGAATAAGCAGGCCAGGGTTTCACCCACAAAGAACCACAATTATCATTCCTATCACCAATGAGCAGCACCAAGAACGCTTTCCTGAGATGGGGGTGCAGGGTAAGTGTAGAAGAAAAAACATCCACACATCTTTCTGGGCAAGCAGCGCTGTTCTCCATTCAGAAAAATCTCATGGTTGTCTGTCACACTTGCTCCATGAGACCGCAGCTCCTCCTCAGCTGATGGTTAGTCTTCAGGGAAGACGCTCTCCTTGCCAAGTGTGGCACGCCTTCAACTGCAGCTGTCATCACAGCAAGCCTGAGGAAAGCAGCAAAACCTGTTTGCTGGTGAAACTCCTTCAGCTGGCTGAGAAAGAAAAGGATTTGGCTGGGACAGCGTTTGGGGGTTTCCTTGCCTTTTCATATGGAAGACTACCACAGGATTATAAGCCTCCCAAGAGCCTGCCTCATTCACAAAACAAAATGATCCATCCATTGACAGCAGGACGGACTGAGGAACAGTTTGGGGGTTCAATCCTTAATCCAAATGTAATGCTACAAACACCACTGCTCCTATTTTTGTATTTTTCCTCAGCACCCAGTAAACAGGAGTTACGTGAGCCTTGCTCCTGCACAGCATGGCTGAAGGGTCATAGAGGGACCAAAAGAGCATCAAAAGGAGAAGCAGGTGAAAAGGGAGCAGAACAGATGGTGCAGCAAATCTGAGCAATCTGAGCAGGATCTTGTCAGCTAAAAACCTCTCTTCTCATCCAGATGCCAACGTCTCAATTTAAGCTTCCTCAGACTGACCTGTTCCTCACTCCATTCCCCCCAGCTCACTGTGACTCTCTTGATAACCACTCAGACACATGAATTCCTTATCATGAATCCTCTACCAAGCCACCCCTGTGCTGGTGCTTCCCAGTCCTGAACGACAGTCCTCAGGAACATAGGCCTGATTTGGTTGTCCTCATTTGCAGTAAGTAGGATCATCAGACAACAGTACAGAAATGCATGGGACTGCTTCTTCTTGCTGAGGAAGGATCTTCCTTCCAAGGAACATGTCAGAAAGGGAAGTGAGATTTCTACAGTTCATGAACATATCTGCAAAGTTGCTGAGCACCTCCAGCTCCAGAGAAGTCAAAGCACTTGGCAGTGCTACACTTGATTTTTTTTTACCTTGCGTCTTCCTTGTATATCCCATAAAGGACATATTCTGCCATGCTCTTCCCAGAAGCTCTGTAGCACTAAGGTAATCCTGTAAAATACTAACCCTCCACACTGCTTACAACTAAGCAGTGTACAGCTGAACCCAGAAAAGATTTTAGGACTTTGAAAGCACTGAATAGTGTAAACATAGTTATAGTGCTTAAATAGAGTAAACATGAAAGACAGAAATCCTGCTTGTTCAATTCAGTATTTAGCAAGTGTAACCCTGAAACTTTCTCTCAAACCCTCAATGAAACATAACTCATTTTCTTAATGCAGACATTTCTCACTGGTCTGCAGTGAACACCTGAGAGATGAGATGGACTCTGTACCCTGGCTTGAAAGCTGTGTTTCTTCAGGCTGACAAATGAAAGCAAATTTTAGCACTAGCAGTTTTGCAGACTTACAGACTGTTAGATGAACTATCTGATGACCATTGTGTGCCCCCAGGTTAGTTACATAGGCTGAGGGGAACTTCAGGGACCTAACGTGGAAATAATTTCCCCCTCTACTTACGCTCCGTGAGCTGCATTCAGATTCGGTGTTTCACCTCACCAACATACAATGCTGGGCAGCATTTGTAGCCGCTTGCATCACCGGTGAAATCCAGCTCACCTGTCTCATCTCTGCACAGTCACTATCTCTGCCTCAGCACTCCAGTTCAAGTTGCATCTCCATGTCAGAATTTAATGAATAAGTACCTTCTTGCAAAACTGTTTGGGGCTCGTTGGTTTTTTTTTTTTTGCATATATATATACCACTGAATGAACACAACTGTGTGCTCAGTGCACATATGTGGATTTATTTCTGGCTATACCTTAAATTCCAAGCCTGGAGAGGGAAAAGTAGAACTGAACTTTCAAATCTTCATCATGTCACCAACCAGTTTTCAGAAGGTTGCTCCCATATAACGATTTTCAATGCACTTTTAAAAATGGCAGAGTTTTGATGGAGGGAAAACACAATCGGTTTTAAACGTCCTTGAACTGAACCCACAAGCCAAGTCCTGCATTACTGAACTGCTAAAGCATCAGACTCCTCCTGCAGCTAGGATGAATCTAGCCCTGCCTTACCTCTATTTGAGCTACTACCAAATTTACATTTACATTTCAGAATGCTGCCTGCTGCAGTCGCTAAAAATGACCAAATATATATATGATCCAACACACATATATGTTAGGAATGCTTCTATATAAAATAGAACTTTCAAAATAAAAATACACCAGCTGAACCAGCTCAAATCCTGCTTTTAAAAAATAAATGCTCCATCATCCTACAAGAAACAGTGATTTACTCACTGTTCACTCCAGGATTCATTCCTACAATGGTGGAAAGTTCTCCAGAGCAAACGCATGGAGAGAGCAAACATTTTCAGTTGCACTCATGGCTTTCTCTGCTAGAAACAGTGGAGAAGATGTAGCAAGAATGAAGATCAGGGCAAAATCCATCCTGGATATAAGCCCATGGAAAGCAGTGCAACTACCACTTGTTTGAATTTGGCTCTGTCTTCCTTTGAGGTTGTAATGGGTCTGACACTGAAGTTTTCCACACCTTCACACCCAATCCGTCCTTTTCATGAAGTGTCTTTCTACAGCAAAGTCAAAATGAAGGTTTCCAGCTCTGACATTTTTATTGCTGCACTGTTGCTCATTCCTTGAATACAGGTAGGACCAATGCTGCACAGAAAGAAACAGCTGTTGTGATGCAGCCAAACTATCCACCATCAAATTTGCTTAGGAGAGCTTGATCTAATACCCACCGAGGTGAAGACTTCATTGAGCTCAGTGGTCATTGAACCAGGCCCAAACATCTATTTTATGAGTTTGGAGTTGTCGCTGCAGCCACTTCCCTGGAGGGATGAATTTTGATTTCTGTTCTTTGGGGAGCCCGAACTGATTCAAATGTGCCTCTACACTCATATAATTCTTGTATCGTCATTTTTGATAAATGGCTTTTTTTAGCTGAGCCACCAGTCCTTTCATGCCTGTAGTAAGCCAGATTCTCTTGCTTTGAGTTCACATTTTGTCTACCAAAATTTAATATAAAAAAACAAAACAAAACAAAAAACAGCAGGACAAGTGATTTACCATGCTCTGGCTCCAACAACATCTGCTGAGGAATTCAGCATGAGTGGGTAACCCCACATACAGCAGTGCCTGCTCAGGGGTTTTTCTCTACAGCTCTTTCCAGAGCTTTTGTAAGCCATGTAAATATACAGGCTGTGCTCAAACACAGTTATAGAGGTGTATTACAGCTCTGGAAAACAGCCTTTTTGGAGCTGTTTGGTTTCTGGTCCAGGTTCAGATTTTCCCCAGGAATTTCCAACTGTTCATGAGAGCCCAAAGCCACCCCTGTAGCCCTCAGAGCAGGGCTGAAGCGTGGTAAGGGGATCAAGCCTCCAGGAGACAAGAATAAGACCTCTTGCTCCATTTCTCTCAATCCAGCATGTCTTATAAGTGCTAGAAACTCTTACCTCCGCTTTTAACGACTGCAAGCTATGCTTCATAACGGGAGCTGGCATCCTCACTCAGAGCAAGCTATAGGCGGTATCAACAGCAACACAGCTTTCCAGCACAAACACAATGTGTCCCTGGTTTGCTTTTGCCAGAACTGGGTCTTGCAATAACCAAGCAGGGACTCTCAGGTACCTCTAGTACTCGAAGCAGAGCCTCTGGGATAAAAGCTGCTCTGGCGAGGAGGCAGAAATTACAGTGACCGGGAACTCTGCACCCAGCCAACACCTGAATAGTTAAACAGCTCTGCTGAAACAATGCCGGGGTAAAGACCTGGTATTCACAGCGCCTCCACGAGCTTTGTCAATCGGACTGTCGGCAGCAATGACAGCAACGTCAGGGTAAATATGATGGTGACATCAACGTACACTGCTATACCATGTAACCAACGGGACAGCTCAGAGGAGTACTTGAGAAGATGCCTGTGCATTAGGAATAGGTGAAACGTGGCAGGGAGTTTTACTGTAGCCTTAAGTCAATGTTAGCCATCTCTCATCTTTTACTAGCTCTGTATTCAGTAAAGGACATTTTTAAAGAAAGAACATATTTTCTGGTAAATCATTTCTGAAAAGTATATCAACAGTAAGATTTTAAAGTGTTGAGTGTTTGAAAAAAGCCCAGCTTTTACTTAGCTACCAGGGGGCTTATGTATCATGGCTTGGTTATTTTGTGTTGTTTATTAAAATTTGTTCCAAAATTGCATCTTCACACTGTTTCTCAGGATGATTTGGATATAAAACCGCACTATATCAAAGACACTAGCATTTGCCTCAGCTTGCAGTTCACAATCATTCTCTAATGGAGAAATCGCACCACATGTTTGGAAAATCTTTAAAATATATAATTTCCTGAGTTTACAATGAAGTGTGTGTACCCTCTCTAATTTTAGAATTACAATAAGAATCAAGCACACAGTCTGCAGGCAAGAGATTTTTCCCTGGTCTTTAATTTTCCTAGAAACTGTATTAAGAGAAAGTCTGCACGTAATTTACTAAAAAGAAAACAGGAATATTACCGTTGACTTGCACACAAGTTATGAGGACCAAACTCTCCCATCTTCTTAGTAGAAAACCAATGCCTTCAGTTCCAGCCCAGACAACTTAACTACACCATGCTATTCCTCACAAGCAAACGCAAGCAGCTTCTGTCAATGAAAGACTTTACTGTGCCAGATTCAGTTTGTATTTTTTATTTGTAGGATTTCTCTCACTCAGGGCTTTTCTAAACTAAGGGAAATTGGAATAGTGCAACTACGGCAATATTGAAAACATGCATTATTTGGCTAAATAGTGCCAGTGAAACCACATTATTAGCCATCCACACAAAACAGAGGGGTTGTTTTCTGTAGAAAATTAGAACAATCACAGCAACTCAACATTCCTGTGCGAGGATAAAATTCCACTTTCTATACTAGAATTTAAGGGTTTAGGTTTTCCTTTTTTTTTTCTTTTAACACAGAGATGGTTTTGGATGTTAAATGATTTTCTAAGGACTTAATTCTCAGCAAGAAAAAACATTCCAAAACTGTCTTTACAGTGCACTTTTGTGTACTGTAAGTATCAACAATTATCCTTATCATTAAACTATTGGTATCAGACTGAGGTCCTGCCCTGCAGTTTCTTTTTAAAATCTTCAAAAAAACCCAAAACTTGGGAGAAAAGAGCTGCAAGAAAGAACAGACTTGAAAAAAAATACGAGAAACATAAAGACAGCAGATTATTCCATGAACAGGTTTGTATCCAACTGTGCATAACAGATCACATGCAGCTGACTCCCTAATAAAGTTCCTAGGCAAGACCTTGACGTGATGTAGAAAAAAGAGTAATATGAAAGCTGCCCTAGAGATCATAGAATCATAGAATCATAGAATCATTGAGGTTGGAAAAGACCTCTAAGATCATCGAGTCCAACCGTCAACCCAACACCACCATGCCCACTAAACCATGTCCCTAAGTGCCTCATCTACTCGTCTTTTAAATACTTCCAGGGATGGTGAATCAACCACTTCCCTGGGCAGCCTGTTCCAATGTTTAACCACTCTTTCAGTACAGAAATTTTTCCTCACGTCCAATCTGAACGTCCCCTGGCGCAACTTGAGGCCGTTATCATCTGGCGCAGATGAGCCAGTAAAAGCAAGGACTTTCATTCAAATGTAAGCCAGTCAGAAATACTGGGTGACACCCTGTAGTCAACAGCCAGTGGATACAAAAATTAGAAATGCTCCACCTAACTATGCACCAGTTTTTGTATTATCCCTAGAAACATTTCTAGCTGTGTGCCTCTAACATAATATAATTGATCAATTCAGATTATCCTAAAATTCAAACCAAGGTGTAAAACAGATTACATTTTAAGATTACTGAGATGGGTTCCCTGAAAGTGCCCAAAGAGGTCGAAGCCTCGTGATGCTGTACCTACATACAGGTGAGGAGTTGGTGGCAACCCTGCAGGGCGAGCAGCCTGACCTGCTGTTGCTCTTGATGGGGAAAGCAGGAGCGGGCCACAGTGCGACGCAGAGATCTCAGGGACACAGCCTACCGAGGCCATTCTGCACAGCATTTGGAAAGCCTGCAGATCTCAGTTCAGTGGGACTGGAGCTACAGAGGCTTAAACATACGTACATGGAAAAGGTCCCTTTGACCTTGGCTGGCTCAGTCAACCCAGGCCCCGGTTCTTAGAGGCATTTATGTAATCACAAGGATGGACAAGCACTGAGTGGGATTTTCAGAGATCTCTGTAGGCATGTAAACATATATAAAATCTTACCCCGATTGTCTAAAAACCTGTCAAAGCTTTAGACGGGCAAGTTCCAAAGCTTCGGCCAAAAGAGCTAAATCTGTGTTCTCAAGCAAGCACAGTTCTTATTAACATCAGTGCAAGATTTGGCATGTACAACATGGAGATTTACAGATGGTGCATGATTAAGAAACAGAGAGAAAGCCCAGAATATTCATGTTTTACATATAGAGGCACTGGTGGCTGGCACACAAAAAGAAGACTTTGGAAGACTTTGCATACAGCTGTCCAGGTCTCTGGCTGCAGGGAGTGCCTGAGCCTGTCAGCTGTACCGGAGGGCGGCAGAGACACCACCTGTGTGCGGTGTGACCAGGTGGATGATCTGCTCGGCCTGGTGGCAGAGCTGAAGGAGGAGGTGGAAAGGTTGAGGAGTATCCGGGAGTGTGAGAGGGAGATAGATTGGTGGAGCTGCACCCTACCGTCCCTGAGGCAGAGGCAGCAGAAGGAGGTTCCGCGAGAAGCAGAGGATCTCCTGCCTTCTTGCCACCAGGTAGGAAGAGGGGACCTAAGCAACGGGGGGGGATGGAAACGGGTCCCTGCTCGGCGTGCCAGGCGAACCCCCGCCCGGCCTCCCTCACCTTCCCGGTTGCCTTTACACAACAGATATGGGGCCCTGGAACTTGAGGGCCAGGCAAACGAGGATGTAGACGAAGGTCCATCCGGGGGGTTGCCTAGGGTGAGGCAGTCAGCCCCACGCATTATGACTGCCGCTGCTAAGAAAAAAAGGAGGGTAATTGTCATAGGCGATTCCCTTCTGAGGGGAACAGAGGGCCCGATATGCCGACCGGACCCGTCCCACAGGGAAGTCTGCTGCCTCCCTGGGGCCCGGGTCAGAGACATCACTAGGAAGCTCCCTGGTTTAGTACAGCCTTCTGATTACTACCTGCTGCTGGTTATACAGGCTGGCAGTGATGAGGTTGCAGAGAGAAGTCCTGCAGCGATCAAAAGGGACTTCAGGGCACTGGGGCGACTGGTTGAAGGATCAGGAGCACAGGTAGTGTTTTCCTCTATCCCTGCAGTGGCAGGGAAGGATACCGAAAGGAGCAGGAAAACACACCTGATCAACACGTGGCTCAGGGGCTGGTGCCATCGGAGGAATTTTGGCTTTTTTGATCATGGGGAGGTTTACATGGCACCGGGCCTGCTGGCGACAGACGGAGTCCAGCTGTCTCACAAGGGAAAAAGGATCATGGCTCATGAATTGGCAGGGCTCATTGAGAGGGCTTTAAACTAGGTTCGAAGGGGGAAGGGGATAAAACCAGGCTCGCTAGAGATGAGCCGAGGGGTGGCGTGCCGATGCCGGGGGTGAAATCGATAGCCCAGCTCAAGTGCATATACACCAATGCACGCAGCATGGGCGGCAAACAGGAGGAGCTGGAAGCCATTGTGCAGCGGGAGAGATATGACTTAGTCGCCATCACAGAAACATGGTGGGGTGACTCTCATGACTGGAGTGCTGCAATGGATGGCTATAGACTCTTCAGAAGGGACAGGCGAGGAAGGAGGGGCGGTGGGGTGGCCCTGTATGTTAGGGAGTGTTTCGATTGTCTAGAGCTCAACGATTGTGATGATGGTACGGTTGAGTGTCTATGGGTAAGGATGAGGGGGAAGGCCAACGAGGCAGATATCCTGCTGGGAGTCTGTTATAGACCACCCAACCAGGATGAAGAGGCAGATGAAGCGTTCTATAAGCGGCTGGCAGAAGTCTCTCAATCGCTAGCCCTTGTTCTCGTGGGGGACTTCAACTTCCCGGACATCTGCTGGAAATACAACACAGCAGAGAGGAAGCAGTCTAGGAGGTTCCTGGAGTGTGTGGAAGACAACTTCCTGACACAGCTGGTAAGTGAGCCTGCCAGGGGAGGTGCCTCGCTTGACCTGCTGTTTACAAACAGAGAAGGACTGGTGGGAGATGTGGTGGTCGGAGGCCGTCTTGGGCTTAGCGACCATGAAATGATAGAATTCTCGCTTCTTGGTGAAGTAAGGAGGGGGGGCAGCAAAACCACAACCATGGACTTCCGGAGGGTGGACTTTGGCCTGTTCAGGATGCTGGTTGAGAGAGTCCCTTGGGAGACAGTCCTGAAGGGCAAAGGGGTCCAGGAAGGCTGGACGTTCTTCAAGAAGGAAGTCTTAAAGGCGCAGGAGCAGGCTGTCCCTGTACGCCGTAAGAAGAATGGGCGGGGAAGACGACCGGCCTGGCTGAACGGGGAGCTCTTGCTGGGACTCAGGAAAAAAAGGAGAGTTTACCACTTGTGGAAGAAGGGGCAGGCGACTCAAGAAGAGTACAGGGATCTCGTGAGGTCGTGCAGAGAAGAAATGAGAAAGGCAAAAGCCCAGCTAGAACGCAATCTGGCCGCTGTCATTAAAGACAACAAAAAAAGCTTTTACAAATATATTAATGACAAGAAGAGAGCCAAGGAGAATCTCCATCCTTTATTGGATGCAGGGGGGAACATTGTCACCGAGGATGAGGAAAAGGCTGAGGTACTCAATGCCTTCTTTGCCTCAGTCTTTAACAGGCAGACCAGTTATCCTCAGGGTACTCGGCCCCCCGAGCTGGAAGACGGGGATGGCGAGCAGGATGAACCCCCCGTAATCCAGGAGGAAGCAATGACCTGCTATGCCACCTGGACACTCACAAGTCTATGGGGCCGGATGGGATCCACCCGAGAGTGCTGAGGGAGCTGGCAGAGGTGCTCGCCAAGCCACTCTCCATCATTTATCAGCAGTCCTGGTTGACGGGGGAGGTCCTGGATGACTGGAGGCTTGCCAATGTGACGCCCATCCACAAGAAGGGCCAGAAGGAGGATCCGGGGAACTACAGGCCTGTCAGCCTGACCTCGGTGCCATGGAAGATTATGGAGCGGTTCATCTTGAGGGCACTCACAAGGCATGAGCGGGACAACCAGGGGATCAGGCCCAGCCAGCACGGATTCATGAAAGGCAGGTCCTGCTTGACCAACCTGATCTCCTTCTATGACCAGGTGACCCGCCTAGTAGATGAGGGAAAGGCTGTGGATGTGGTCTACCTGGACTTCAGCAAGGCCTTTGACACTGTCTCCCACAGCATTCTCCTAGAGAAGCTGGCGGCTCACGGCTTAGACAGGTGTACTCTGCGCTGGGTCAAAAACTGGCTGGGCGGCCGGGCCCAGAGAGTTGTGGTGAATGGAGTTACATCCAGTTGGCGGCCAGTCACGAGCGGTGTTCCCCAGGGCTCAGTACTGGGGCCGGTCTTGTTTAATATCTTTATTGATGATCTGGATGAGGGGATTGAGTGCGCCCTCAGTAAGTTTGCAGATGACACCAAGTTGGGCGGGAGTGTTGATCTGCTCGAGGGTAGGAAGGCTCTGCAGAGGGACCTGGACAGGCTGGATCGATGGGCCCAGGCCAACTGTATGAGGTTCAACAAGGACAAGTGCCGGGTCCTGCACTTCGGCCACAACAACCCCATGCAGCGCTACAGGCTTGGGGAAGAGTGGCTGGAAAGCTGCCCAGCAGAGAAGGACCTGGGGGTGTTGGTCGACAGCCGGCTGAACATGAGCCGGCAGTGTGCCCAGGTGGCCAAGAAGGCCAATGGCATCCTGGCCTGTATCAGAAATAGTGTGGCCAGCAGGAGTAGGGAAGTGATCGTGCCCCTGTACTCGGCGCTGGTGAGGCCGCACCTCGAATACTGTGTTCAGTTTTGGGCCCCTCACTACAAGAAGGACGTCGAGGTGCTGGAGCGTGTCCAGAGAAGGGCAACGAGGCTGGTGAGGGGTCTGGAGAACAAGTCTTATGAGGAGCGGCTGAGGGAACTGGGGTTGTTTAGCCTGGAGAAAAGGAGGCTGAGGGGAGACCTCATCACTCTCTACAACTCCCTGAAAGGAGGTTGTAGCGAGGTGGGTGTCGGTCTCTTCTCCCAAGTAACTAGCAATAGGACAAGAGGAAACGGCCTGAAGTTGCGCCAGGGGAGCTTTAAGTTGGACGTGAGGAAAAATTTCTTTACTGAAAGAGTGGTTAAACATTGGAAGAGGCTGCCCAGGGAAGTGGTTGAGTCCCCATCCCTGGAGGTATTTAAAAGACGTGTAGATGAGGCGCTTAGGGACATGGTTTAGTGGGCATGGTGGTGTTGGGTTGACGGTTGGACTCGATGATCTTAGAGGTCTTTTCCAACCTCAATGATTCTATGATTCTAAGAGCTCTGTCTACCACGGAGGACTCTCAAGAGCCCTCACTTACTTCCTCTTGGAGATTCAAAAACAGAAATCTAGCCATTGGACAACTGGAGTTCAGAACAACATGCTACTTACACTGCTGAATGTTTGGCAGAGCAAATAAAAATAAGACTATATATCATGGGACCAGTAAAATGGAAGGGGGTGTATAAGAAAAACCATGAATATATTGTTGCATATATTGTTACATTGTTGCATTGCACATCTTCATTAAAGTCTGTTCTTGCTATGACTCATTAGTAGTGGATCTATTACACCAAATAGATAAGGAAATTCCTTCCAAAATTACCCATTTCTGCTCATACTGGTTCATTTCATTATTAGAGTGAGAAATGGCCCTGGAGAAAATGCATGCTAGTAAAACCAGCTGAATAAAAGTAATTACAAGCAGGATAGTAATTTATTTTAAGGTACACACCTCAAAAGTACACCACTAACCTCCTTCAAGAAATGCATCCAGATAAACTTCTTAGTCTCTCCAAAGATAACAGAAAAAAAAAAAAAAATATAAATCCTTCCATCTGTGGTACTCCAGACTTTCTCTTCTCTTGCCAATTAAAAGACAGACAATAAACCAAAATATTTCTTAAAACACAGTAGGTTTCAAAGATACCAGAAGATATTTTACTGTATCAACTTGACAGTGTTTCCAGCTAATTCTTTCTTGCGGCTGCATTTATTCCAGCCTTTGAATAGAGTTAGTAGAAAATATACAGCCATTGCTCATTCAAAAAAAAGAGAAAAAGAAACCTTTGTCCCATAAATATTAGCTGAAGTGTCATACCCTATAGTCATTCCAGGGACATTGCAATCAATATCTAATTTCTTTTAACTCTCTCCAGATATGAATAACCTATTAGCAACTAATTACAAACACTGGAAAACATGCCAATAACCGAAGATCACAGTCTAGGTAACACAGAGCTTTCTAACATATGTAATCACTAATCTAATTTTTGTAAACATTTTCAGCAAGGACATGCATACATTAGATGCTCATTCACCCAACTGTGTCCTGGAGCGTAGTTGCATTTGAAGCCAGTCAGGTCTCTTACACATAACTGTTCATGCAGATTCAGCAGGTACATGGACATGTCTTGTTCGGAGGAATAAAGCAGAACCTAGAAGGGCTATTTTGGAATTACACCGAGGAATGACACAGGCTCTTTTTTATAAATTAGAAACCAAACGAAAAGGAGAAAGGGTGAAAAAGAACATGCTGACATTAATATAGGGGCTAAGTGTATTGAACTGCCCTGACCAACTTTCTTGAATTTCTGCTGACATTTTTCCAAAAAGACTTATTTTGCAATGTGCTTGGACAGCTTCATCTCCTCTTCTCTCAGAAAGAGTGGCTCCAGTCAGAGCTGCTGATTACTCACTATTATGGCGAGCCCAAACCAAAAAAAATCTGTATTGTGTATTCTGGTATTAATGCCTTGCACCATTCTTTAGGTGTCTGCAAACATGGCTGGCTTCTTCCAATTGCAAACCGTTACCAGTGAGAGAGAGCTGGAGGGGGGAGCAGTGAAAATTACTACCACCAAACTCAGCAGTGATGTTGTTGGTATCTCTCTCTGGATAGCCCTTATTCTGACTTTGCCAAGGCAAGATGTCCTTTCATTCTGCTGCAAATTGCAATATCCATACTCAGTGCTGGTGCAACCTGAGAAAGAAGCCAGAAGGACAATTCCCCCCTGCCTTACACCAGATCTAATCCTTGAGCTGATTTTCACCCCTGCTTCGGACTGACAGCTTGTCACCTTTACCTGCATGCATCTCAAGAGCCACTGTGCCACGTGCAAGGCAGGAGAAAACAAGATCCACCATATTTGAAGGGCAGTCCCTGTCCTCTCCCCCCTCCTCCACTTCCACCTGCCCAGTTGCAAGTAAAAGGTGCATGCTGGCACCAAAGAGAAGGATGGGAGTTCAGATTGACTGTTATCACTGAAATCACTGAAAAAGTGACAGTGTCCCTGCTATGTGCAGCTTCCTAACCCTGCTGATGCTGCCAGTTCAGTCTAAGGTTTCGACAGCATTTGTATACTGAGATTACATTGAAGGGTCAGAGCAAGCTGGCACCTCCAGCCGGAGTCCCATTACATGTACAAAGCCAACAGCAATGCTGCAAAGCAGCCCTTAGCAAAGCAGCCCCCTACGTGGGGACTTTGCTGGTGTGCCAAAGGAAGGGCACATTTCACTTACTGTCCTGCGGGGGCACAACATGCCCCTCTCCTGGCTAGACAAAAGGTTGGAAGCAATTTCAGACCCACATTTTCCTGTAGTGACAGAAAAAGAAATGCTCCCACACCCAACAGATGAACACACTTAGTCTTGCAGGACAGACATACATGTTTTTGCTTACGTCATCTACAATATTGACAAGCTGATCTCTCTGCAATCACCTTTTCAAATTTAACCATTTCGCTAGAGTGGAAATGCAAGTGCTGAAATGCTGCTTCTGATGGGGCGTGAATGCTAGCACTTCTGTAACCATGCCTGTTCATAACCAAATTACTTAAAACAGCCAACATCCATGAAAACAACTGCACTGAAACAAAGCACTCAAAGGCTTTACAAAACACAGAGGACATCTGAGAAGTTTGGGCATCCCAAATTATATTTGCAAAGGGCAAGCTCCACATTACCAGCTTCATAAAGCCCAGCAGCAGCAGGAGATAAAGCTGAACAGCTCTGTTGCCCCTTTAAACATCTTTTATGTCACTGCTCTTAGATCAGTTAAAAACATAAAGTATGCTCTTCAGTTTGTCTCTTGGAGGTGCAGCCACCTTTGTTAAAATCAGGTCTCATTTCAAGCTGCACCAACATCACACTACAGTGCAGTCTAACCCTACGGTTGCTAAAGCAAGCAAAACATTCAGGGATGTCAGGGGAAATTTATCCTACTTACTGTCTGCCAGATTGGAACAAATGGACCTAGGAATACTTCTAAAACAGATACGAACAAAAATAAAGCCTCGCAGAGCATTTTAAAAGGCTTGTGTTTAGAATAGCTGTGCAGCATGAGAATAAATCTGCCAAAGACAGAAAGGCAAGAAATTAAAATCTCTTCGATGTACACTTTTGAAAGATGATAGATAGGGAAAGGGCAGTCAAAAGATTTCTCTCTCTGCAGCACAGTCACACAAATTAAACATTTCATAGCTAAGAGCACTGTGTTTGGTAACTAGCCATTGAAAAAAAAGTTATTTAAACATAAGGCTTCTGGTTGTTCACATTTGGAGTCCAATCCAATAGACAGAGCAAGGGGGGTGGGGGGGTGGCAAGGAGAGCAGTATCTGGGACAAATACATGATTTGGCAGGCAGCATTGGTTATGTGCCAGCAACTAGAAGTGATACTTGGGCCAACCCTGTGAAGATACAAGACATGCCCCATTGCCCTCCAATGCATGGAGACCGTTCAGGACAGCGGCAAGGGGTGAGAGAGGGAGACGGCACCAGAGGCTACCTCGCCGCTACGCGGGCGGTGCTCGGTGAGACTGACCTGCTCACCTGGGTGGCTGCAAGTGTCGGGGTGTTTATCACTGGAACACGGTGCAAATCTGAACCACAGCCACAGCTGTGCAACACCCAATGTTGGGCTCGGCTAAAGCGGTACCGTTCAGGGCTCCCTCTTTTGGTGTCATTCTGTATTTATTAGTGTCACACCTTAAAAACAACGAGCTCACTTCTGCTACCTATGGGATACTTTTGATGCCAGTAATGTACAATGTCTGCGACACCAGCAGTTAACATTAGGAAAAGACATTAAGAAATGAATGTCAGCAAAAAGCGCCCCAAAAAACAAAACACAGATATATTTTAAACAAACATCCATGAAGAACACAAGTGGTAATGTTACCACTGGATTAAACTGTTGAGCGAAACAGAGCAACACTGGCACCTTCCTCTACTTTAACAAGTGCTTCCACAGAAAGTTAAAGACTGACTTTAATAATTACTATTAAGAAATTCATTCTTTACTCAACTGTCTAACTCAAATACTCACTGCCAGTTTCAGCAAGGTTCACATATGCCTGTAACTTTCTTAATGCTTGCTCACAGCATCTGACTGCCCCAACACTGCTAGTAGTTCTACCATTAGGCATAAAGGCATGGAGAAATATGTGATGTCTAGGCCCATCCAGAGGGACTGGTGGAAGGTAAGGTGAAGGTTTCGTGCCTGGCTCAACTTCATCAGCTCCATCCAGCCCCTGCACTTTCATGGCACATGCTGCTGCCGTGCATGTCACAGCCAAGTGGGATTCCCAGTTGCCAGTCATATGCCAGATCCTAAGTGATGCACAATGAGGGCACTCACTTGATTTTCCATGCACCTCCCCATTCACGCCACACTAAACTCTTTTGTCACTGAGGTTAACATAAGCAAGACATATCTCACTAGTGCGATAGTCTGCACAGTCTTGAAATCAGGCGGATTTTGGTCAGGGTACAAGAGCTGGAGCAGCGTGTGCTCTCCGTGCCACGCAGCAGAGATAGAGCAGTTGGGAGCACTCTTGGTGAGCAGTGCATGCACAGACGCCTGTAAAATTAAATTCACAATGCTTGTAAATCTTCTCAAACCATCCTTACCACAGAAAATCAAGGATTGCCCTTTATGGCAGTTTCTGGACAACCTTCTCTGTTAACTGTGAAGAAGAAGCTGGCAACCAGACAGGCCATGGGTTTCATTTACAGCAACAAAAGTTCCTGAAAAACTGCTCTCCCCAGCAGTCTGCAACTTCCCACTCCCAGCCCACTCAATCCCCAGCATGCACTGCAGAGGCCTTTATGAACACAAAACAAACCAGAATAAAATAGGATTTTGTCAGAACAAACACTGTGTCTTGCCCCAGGGTATGCACGGTCATTCTGTCTGTCTGCCGAGGTTACTCCATGCTCCCCTAGCATAACAAGCAAATGCATCCCATAAGGAAGAGCAAAAAAACTTTCCGTTTCTGTCAGCAAAATGCAGGCATATTGCTTTGCACAGGCAAGCCTGGTGGCTTGCATGCTGCAGGTGCAGTGGAGCGCACGAGGTCCACATGCACCACACACAGCAAGCTGCATTTCCTGACGAGCATCAGGCAGTGCCAGATAGCTCTTCCATTGCCCATTTTTTGTCTTTTTGCTGCCCAGCTGTAGTCCCTTTCTCCTCAACGAATCACTGGCTAAAGTATCATCCCCCAAAAGACACTGTTGAATATTGTTCCCTCTTCTTACCAGAAAAACCTATTACTTTGACCCTGTCCGTGGGGAAGGGTATTTTGTGTCTCACTTCTACCACACTCCCAGCCCTTGCCGACATGAGAGCCAAGAAAGCAACAGGAGTGGGTTACTGCTAACCTGCCAGGACAGCTCATGGTGCTGTCCAGGTGCAGGCTGGTTTGCAACTGTTCATTCATGTCCCCGCTTCTTTATCCTTGTTATTGCACGTCTGTCCTCCACGACACAGCTCAAGAGCACGAACCCAGCAGGGCTCAGCCTGCTCCTGACCTTGGGCATCACCTGGAAGCCAACTGCAGTGGCTCAGGTGCTCATTAAGATCACAAACCATTCCCGCACCTTCTTTCTTGAGCACTTTTCCCCTCTACCTGGAGAAGTGCAGATTTCATCAGGGCTGCAGCACATGACACTCCTCAGCGGAGCCGTGCACTTACTGAAACACATTGCTCATTATTTTTGCCCACCTCTGTAGCTGAGCAAGCCTCTCGCACACACTTCCCCCTCAAAAGAAGTCATTTTCACATGACTTTGGAGAAGGACCTAGCTGCTCTCAGTGGTGCAGGTGGGAGGGTAGAGGTTCTTCTCCCCATTTTGTGCCCCTCTGACCTGTTAGACCGCCAGACCTGTGGTCCCCATTCCTCAGGGACTGGATCACTGGTTTTGCGCTCTGAAATCAACCCTGATTTTGGAGCAATGGGGTGGCAATGGCAAACAGGCTGTTTTCCTTTAATTATAAACCTGACACTACTGGGCTAGCTGAAAATCCAGCCATATGATTAGGAAAAAAGCCTAAGAAACAGAGATCTTGTCCTTGCATCCAGCCTTGGCAAAGGTGGTCTATTCAAACACAAACCTTTCCAAACTCCAGGGCAGACACATGCAGCAGGATTGCACAGCTCAAGCCCAACCCTGCGACATCCTTCATTCATCGTCTGGAGCTCATTCCTTCGCAAGCAGACAGGAAAATCACTGCAGCTGTCAGCACTCTCAGGCAGAGCAAGGCAACTGCAGCTCATCACCCCGGAGGTGTTTCTCATCTTAGAGCACAGTCAGGAGCTCAGTGGTCTCTGACTGCACATAATGTCCTTTAGCAACAGAACACCCTTTAGCCCAGGTCTCTCTGACTCAGTTTCTCCTTCTGTAAAATGGGAGCCATGTTTCTGTAGTGCAAAGGGTAGCACACTGTGGACAGCCTGCGTAGCCCTCCTTGCGTTCTTCAGGGGCAGCCAGATGGAGAGCGGACAGGACCAAGGCAGACCATTGCTGACTGCACCATTTCGGAAGGAACTGTAGTCTCCTGCCTAGAGAATCTGATTCCAAACTTGGTTTTCCCTTGAGGGATTTATACCAAAATACAGTAAGCTCCTTCTGGAAGCACCAGTCCTGACTTATGTGGCTTTTAAAGGAAACTCAAGTTTGAGAGTCCCACCTCACCTCCCACCTAAACAGCACTGAGGCGTGTAACCACCAGGTTGTCTGGTGCACCAGATAGTTTCTTCCATCAGTTTATTTCCTACTTGAACAGCTGGAAACTTCCCTGCATTTTTTGTGTTGTTTTCTTCCTTCTCTCATTCTCCATCTAAGGATATTACTGACATCTATCTCTTCAGACCACTCAGGCAAAGTACTTTTTCAAAACTTGAGACTTTCTTCCCCTTCACAGTATATTCTGACACTGAACTATCCCAAAACTGTCTTCCTGCAGTCTCCTACCCTCAGAGTACAGGAATATTGGTTTCTTACAACAGTTGATCATGACTGCTGCTTTTCACTGTCTTGAGATAAGATACTGGGACCATTGCACACTAGCGGCCAACTACTAATGCAAATCTTGACTTTTAATGACAGAACTACAGCCTTAACAAAGAAAGCAAATTAGCCAAAAACGCACTAGCAAAGTAGTTGTTTACAAAATAAAAGCTTTTCTGATGCAACTCTTGTACAGGAAGTCCAGACAGCACCACCCTACCCTTTCCACATGCAGATGCAGTATCTGATACCAGGCAGATGGTGGTAGTATCAGGTGTCTGCTGTACGCTTATATCAGATACAATAAATAATACACAACTAATGCAAAATATCAGTTTCATTCTGTTCCTACTTACTTGAGACTGCACTGCATGCATTACCTTATCTCTAGCTGAATGCAACACATCTGCCTAAACCCATCACCGAAGACTGAATTAAATTTCCTTGGCAGTAATATTATTATATATGCAGCATGTTTATGTAGTGCTGTCTTTTCTATTTTCTATCTTAAGCGTCTTGAAAATGTAAAAGCAATTCAATTTGCCGCCTACTCAAATACTTTCTACCAAGCAATCTAATGGGTCAAACCACGTCAAAAATGGTAATGCTGTTTTCTTTTGTCAGTCCCCTGAAACCAGCAAACCCCCCCCCCAACAAAAACAAGACATTGTTTCTCAAATAGCATGTCATATCAGCAGAAATTTTACTTTGACATCGTTCTGAATTCCTTATAGTATAATTATACATACAGCTAAAGTGATACACTTCTATTATTTTTGAGAAAGTATCTTGCACAGGCAGAGCATAATTAGAAGTAGTGCAGCACTTAAAATAAACGCAACCAGATACGATCACACTTGTACAACAGTCATGAGGGAAAACTGCTAGACCCCTGATGGCTGTGAGAGTCTTTCAAAGTAGTCATTAAATGCAGAGGAAAGGTGAATCAAGCAGATGAAAATGACCTATACGACTTAATTTACTTGACCTTCAATAAAGCTTCAACAAGATACCTCATGCCTTAGAGAGCAGATATTAATTCACATAGAAGCGGTATGCAATGGGAACAGCGGACCTTCCCACCGTGTGAGAAGGACCTTGCTGACAGAGGGCTCTGGCGTTAGTCGTGGGGGCCTGGGTCCAACTCTCCCAGTCGCTGGTTGGCTGGGAGGAGGCTTTTACACCAGACAGCGCCGCAGACCTCTGCCTAACCCAGCCCCAGAAGCACATTTCCTGGAACATCAGCCCTGGACAAAAAGCCCATGCAAGACTGCAGGAAACTCACTGCACCTCCAAACTGTGCAAGACGGATAATCCACACAAAACCCAGAGGAATGGTAGGTTCCTCCACACAAAAGCCCTGGTCCCTATGCACAGCCAGGATGTCCCCACCTATCGCCCTCCCCAAGGCTACCAAAGGCTGCCTTAATTTTACAGGAAGATTTATATAGTACCATCAAGGAAACCAGGTGTGTCCTTCAAGCCTTCCTACTCACTTGCCAACCCAGTCCCAAGACCCTGACAATGACATCTCTGGGGGCCAGGGCAAAACTGCATTTGAGCAAAGACTCCAGCTCTCTCCTCCGCACAGGAGTCTCAAGAGCCACATGCAGATGCTCTTCCATCTCCTCACTGAGAGGCACAATGAAGTCCCTCCTGATGAATGACCTGGGTAGGAAAGGGAATATGCACTGGTCATCCCAATTTCTTCTGAAGAGCTATAGTCTGCCAAAAAAACAAGAGAGGAAAAAAAAGACTGGCAACTCCCTTGGAACATGTCAATGAAGATCACCGCCCAGTGGCCATCAGTAGTGGAAAAAAGGGCATTTGACGAAAAGGATGGATATAACGTAGTATTACAAATTTACCCCAGCTATGCCAATGGGAACAAGAAAACCTGTCTTCCAACACTGCACGGTGTAGGCAAGTAGTGAAATTCACCAGGTGGCAGCAGCCAAGGAAAGACACCCAACAGCTGAGTCTAGTGTTCACTCAGACTTTCCACTTTTTAGTTGTGCTAGGACAGTGATAGTGCATCAATACTAATGAAGTAAAACACAGAGCAATTTGCTCTGCTCTTATCTTGTTAATAGCCGTATTCCTCGTGCCCAGTGCGAATCTCACAGCCATGGGCAGGGCACCAACATCAGGGTACGGCCACGAGGAGAACTGCTGCAATGAGGGAAATCATTGCCTTCCACTGAAGGAGCAAGAGCAACTTGCCCTCCAGAAGAAAAATAAATCATTGAGCCCAAAGTGCAAGCCCTGAGATTTTAAAATACACACACACACACACACACACACACTGGATTCATACTTCTTTGTTTCATAAAACCTGCTGAAGTGGTTCCAGGTTTTTACTTCCCCCATCTTAATCTTCACAGTATTATCCCATGTAAATACTTCTGCACCAGTTAAATGGTCTGTAAACTAAGCTAATCAAACACAGCTGAACAGTTTAATCAGTATCTAGGAGGTCAGCAGAGGTGAAGACAGTTTTAGAGATGCCTGAATGGAAAGAGGTCACTTAGCTTTACAGAGTTAACTATCCAACAGGAAAGTATTGAATGTTAACACACACACAAAAAAAAAACCAAATTGCAATGGTTAATAGTGCATATCTTTGCTATATGGCTCTGAGCTGCTATTTCTCCTTGACTCCTGGCTAGACCAAAGCAAATTTTAACCATCTTTATGAGACTGTTCAAATGCATACAGCAAACACAGCGCATTAAAGCAGATGCAGCATATTGAAAAGAGCTCAATTAAAGTGTGGAATGTTTCTTGCAAATAAAGGGCCGGGTGAATAACCCCCCTCCATATAAATTGCCTGATACTTTATTCCAGTAATGCTCCACTATCTTGTGGAGCTGTTCCAAAACATGACTTATTTGTGATGCTCGGTATAATGTATTCTGTTGCAGTCCAAAAGAAATTGTAAATCCAAATTTACAATTTTTTAATTTTTTTCTCTGCCAGACAGCCTTATTTTTTCATACATGTGAATGCATTACTAAGAAGGGCTGCTGTACATTTCCGCACTGAAATCAGTCTCATTATTTCGGAAGAGATTATCTAACCAGACAAAAAAGCTAGCTGAAAGAAAAACATATTCACAGACAATTTGGGAAAGAGAACAGGAAAAAAAATGCATGGAACTTAATTATCTACTAAAATTTGCAAGCATTAATTGACTACTGCTTCTGTTTCTGGGAGGATCACTCACCTGTGTTTTGCTGGATTGCACCATAACTTCTAATATGTTACAGGACTGAGCCCTTAGAGTACTTATGGTTAAGCAAGTAACTGTGACCAGGGTAAGACAAGGGGGGGGGGGGGGGAATCTACATACTGTGGATTTATATATATTGCATATATAATTTTCTGGCTTTCTTCACCCCCAAAATAACTATCTTCTCTCCCTCAAATCAAGGCAGATTTGCAAAATCTAAATATCTGACCCAGCTCTTCCCAGCCAAAGATCTTCATCAGTCACCAGTATTTCAATCAAATCACACTGCCTGTTCAGCAAACACTCAGCGCTGTGCCTGATTTTTAGGCTGATGCCAGGCACCGGGTCAGACAAAATGGGTGGAGTCCTACGTTGCTTGTTTAATTCATAATATTCAGTTTAGCGAAAATAAGCCCTTTATGGGGTTCTTAGCCATACCCTGCCATGTGTGCAGAAAACAGGATTTAACTGAAAGAGGTTTTGGACACAAGGTATTTGCATGAGTTTATTTGCATGTTTTGACTTGGGGGCAAAAGTTTTAAACTTGTAAGGAGAATCTACTTGAAATGTAACAAAATCTAGAAGATTTGGAAATTATCAACCTGCTGGTGGATATTTAATGTTCATTCATTTGTTATAAAGACAACACTTCTTTTTAACTGGTTTAGTTCCACAACTGTTATCTGTATTTTTGGAAATCAGAGATGGAAATGTTAAACCTGAATAGTTTAAAATTAAGTCATCAACACTCATCAAGTCTGCTAAAATTGCTAGGATTCACACATCTGGCACAGACTATGCCAAGCACTTTACAGAACAGTTTCAACTGTAGTTACTGGTTGCACAATAAGTGTTTGCCTCTTGGGTCTAAAAAATTTAACGCCGAGTCTGTGAGTAAGAGCACAGTTTTTAAAAAGGCACCCTTGATTTTATAGTGACAGATAAGAAGGTTAAAATATGCTTTAACTAAAAAAGAAAAAAAAAAAAAAAGCAGCCAGACATGATTTTTCCCCCTAACAGAGCTAAAAAAAGACAGTATGAAATCTAAATTTCACACAGGAAAGTGTGTGAAGTTCAACACGTTCCTAGTTAAACAGGAAAAAAAAAAGACCCTGTAAAAAGCTTTCAGTTAGAATAAAATCTGAGCAGATATTTAACCTCACAGTGTAGAGTGGCATGACCTGGTATGACTATGGACTGCTGCAAGGGGACAATCCACATGATGGAGAACAGAAAATGTTCCACTGAATGAGTACATCGACATCTTCCGTGAAAAACTGGCTCAACAGCAAGGATCAAAATCTCACAGATTAAAAAAAAGTGTCAGCTTCTACATTTTGAGAATAGTTCATTAATTTTGTTCCATCCTGCAATATTTTGCAAATTCTAAGCTATGACATTTGGAGTGTTATCAGCTAAAATATGCTGGCTCCTTATGGCGTGTTGCAGTGGATTTTGCAAACTATCACGGGGTGATGAGGGTTTTCTTCAGGAGAACACTTAGCAGAGAGCACAAATACATCCTCTCCCCTCCGTACTTAGACTGCAGAGACACCAGAATTATAGAAATTATGGTCTGCGGCTGCAGGTTTAAGGAGAGGAGACAAACAGGAAAGCTAAGAAAACACTGCAACACCAAGCGCATACCAAAAGCTTATCTTTCCCTAATTTTGGCTGTCATTCTGGAAACTCCCCGTGCACAACCGCACAGAAGCACCTGACTGTAGCCCAGCTAAGGTGTAAATACCATACTAGCGGGTAGGTAGCGGGAGGAGGCTTCTAACTGTTCAAGCCCTTTCCTGCACTGGGACTACTTCTAGGGAGACATCGGTACCGTGACAAAGACAAAGCTGCAGACAGGCCAATTGAAAGGTGTTTTCATTTCGCCATGGCGTTTTCCTCTTCATGTCATTGACATCCCTCCGCGTACCCATTCGCACATCACACCGGGTTACCTTGCTCTACGTTACGAGGTGGGGCTTTGTAGTCACTTACAACTTCAGATAGGCGCCCTTTCTTCCCCCACCTCTATTTCCTATTAAAAAAATTCAGTTTCTGGTTGTCTTTCTTCAGCCCTCTTGGGAAATGTCCATTGTACTCTTGTCCTAGAGAAAAACTTCCCACAGAGTAGGGGTTTAATCATGAAAGAAAAATCACTAAAAATTAGGGCTCCTCCTAAGCGGACTCATAGCTCCTCTTCCCCTGCTGACAGATGCTCGTGTAACCTCATTGTGAGGGCTTCCCATAGCAGCATCCTCGCGGGTTATCCCAGAGCTTTGTGAGCCTTTTTCTTGGAGTGCACGTTTTGATGCCTAGCCCTGGCCTTTTCTCCAATGGAAAATTGTTTCCTGTCCCACCCACCTTGGCCATGGAGCAAAGTTACTCCCTTCCCCTTTGCAGAGTGTTCTTTTTTTGCTAAAAAAAATTTTGGCCAAAAAATTGCTACCCAGCTTGTAATTTCAGCATTTCCCTAATCCTACCACAGAGCAGAACCCTGCATTTTACACCTCACGCCCTGTCATCTCCAGCCCAGATCTCCAACCTGTTGAGATGATTTTGAAATCTGATTCTGTGCTCCCATGTCTTTGCTGCTCTTTCCGGCCTCGTGCTCCGCGCAGGTGCAATATGGAGGGAGGTGCGTTATTCCTTCCACTGTATCATTCGGGAAAACACTGGATAGGACCCGTAGCAGGACAGATCCCAGCAGAACCACAGCTCCCTCACCCCGTAAGCCAGACACCTTCTCTGCGAGACCTATCTTTTCTCTCTCATCTGACTACAGAATAGAATAGAATATGTATAATAATAATAGTAGTAGTAGTAATAATAATAATGTATAATAATAAAACATATACCATGTTAATATATTATAATGTATTAAATAATATAAAATACCTAATAATACAGTATCAAAATGTACTATTTATAGGTAGTACAAATATATGTATATATTACATATATATTGATAAATAAGCATAACTTCATATTTGTATAGTATTCATATTTATATGTGATATATCTTTACATATTTATAAAACGTTACAGCAGTTATTTTGGGTCACTACTGGGCAAACTGTTAAGCAATTTCCGAAAACAGCTTGTAAACCACAGCCCTTGACCATGTGGAAATTTACACCCACAAAATAGATGGCTGGGTTCAGCAGAGGCATATTAGAAACTCTGCTTTTTTGTTGGGGGTGTGCGTGCAGGGGCAGGGGACGGCATTTGACACCGGCAGCCAAAACAGCAGAACCCAACACCAGGTTTTAACAACCGCAGCTCCCTCGTTCGCAGGCTAGCACGCCTCCACCCAGGGGAAAACACTGCTTTAAAATGCTGCTACCTCTAAAACTAAAGGAGACGATCAGCGATCGGGAGCCTAAATACAGCGTGGTGTCTGGCTCTTAGCCATTTCACAGCTTTCCACTGGAGCTTTCCCTTTAAGACAGATTTCCAGCCTGCCACTTGTTCCAGTTAGTTTTATTCTGTTTGTCACACCGATCAGCAAGCTTTAAGGCAAGATGGGCTAATACGCAGTTATTTACCACAGGTCATTCGGAGGCTGCTTCTGGCAGGGCAAAGAAAGAATTTCAACCACAATCAGTGGTTTTTCTTTTTTCCAGTCTTAACCCGTGACAGGATAGCCACTGAAATTTGAAATTACTAAATTCAGTTGCTGCCAGCTTTACACATATTTTGAATAAAACTGCTATAGAAGATAATTTTATCATGGATACCTTTCTTGTCTATTTCTTTCGTTAAGATGCAGCTGTTCATAGGTGAAGGGACTAAACAATAAAGCTTTCAAACTATAGTGTTGTGATTCAAGAAAAGAAAACTACTTCTCATCTAGTCCAGTTGCCAAAGCTAAGCAACATGTGCGTTTGGATGTCTGCCCACTGCTATATGTCTATGTTCCTGTTTTTAAAAAACATTTTGGAGGGCTTTTTGCCTGATTGTGCACGCTGACCAAAGACACGGACTTTACTGAAGATCACAGAGGAAAATAACAGGGCAGACCATACAAAAAAGCTGGGAAAATTAATGAAATAAACGAAGCTGGAGAGAAAAAGGGAGAGGCATCTCTTTCCTCCCCTTATCTCTTCCAGTTATCTTAGGTACAGTGACCATTTTTAGAAAATAATTACTTTGAACTCGTGCAGCAGAGATAAAAACTTGCAGAAGGTCACAGCGCTCACTCCGTGAACACCATGAATCTAATCCTGTGATTTCGCACTTACAGGAAAACTTTTGTTCCTGTAACTTTTCACAAGACTAAAACCCTAAGATGCTGGGGTCCAACATGTGATGTCTCCGAGCTAACATAAGTCAAGTGAACAAAAGTTTGCAGATCCCACCTGTTGCTAAACAATAAATAAGAAAAGGGAATGGAGCAATATGAAAGAACTCTCCTGCAATACAAGGACTGTGATAAAAACTGGCAGACCAGAAACTGTGGAAAGCACCTGTAATTGAGAGTAGCCCCCAGACGATGCAAAAGAACCTCCTTCTTTGCACACGTATCAGTCAGCCACAGAAGAGGTACACAAAGCTCAAACTAAACCCAAGATCTGGGATGGGTCCTTTTCACCATACCCTTCCCAGAAGAAAACACAATACTGGAAGTTTCCTGCTTATATCCCATCCATGTATGTATAACCGAGGCTAAATTACAGTACATTCTCACCGTGCTGAAGGCATCTATTCTTTTATTTCTGTTTCCATTTTGACTGCTTGAGTTTGGACAGTCATGTGAACAAGACCTTTTATTTACTCCAGGGTCCAGAATTACCAAACCAGAAAAATGCAGACAATCAGTGGCCAGCCAAGGGTCTCATTAGGGAATCTGTGCGGTGTACTCGTTACCACGGAAACAAGAGAGGGCTGGCACACTGTAATTTCTGTCTTGCAAAAGCATTCACCAACCCTGACAGTAAATAAAGTTCATAAATCAACAAATCAGAGCCAAGGTCAAGTAACTGAAGATGAAGCAGTCGTGCTCCACAGGTCTTCTTCATCATTAATAGTACTAAGGTATAAGTCTTTCAAGTTCCTCTGAGCTGTTATGCAGATCCATCACGGAAACATTTGACTTAAACACTCCTTTTTGAATATTTTTCACAGAAAAGGAACCAGAAAAGCCGATAAAAATTTGCACTACTTTAAGTCACTAACCTTCATCTCACCCTGTTTTACTTTGCAGAACGGTGTGTAGCAATAACCTTTGAAAGCAGAACCTTATGTTGAGCTAGTTACACTTGAATTACCAGATGCATAACAATCCTCGAGAGGACTAATTGCCATATACGTTTCTGTGGAGTGCCTTACAAACAGTAGTTAATTTTCACACCACCTCTGTGAGCTGTGCATGGATGGGTTATTGCTCCTGGAGTGCAGATGTGGAAAAACAGTGGTACCATGGAAATGAGTGCCAAGGCTGGGATTACAGGTCTGCCCACACTTAAGACCTTCAGACCTCTTCTGTCTGCGTTTTATAGCTAACAAGGAAGGGAGGCAGAGAGGCGTAAGGTCAGGAGACTGAAAATACCGAAAGATGGCACTGCTGAAACTCCGAGAGTCTCCGTTGAGCTGGAGCGCGTGGACAGGAGGCAGTCCAGTCAAACTGGCACCAAGGCCAGGTTTGGTGGAGCACTTAACGAAGGTGCACCTGGTGACTGCCAGGTGTGAACTGCTAATGAAGCAAAATGCTACCACTTTGGGAACTTGGTGACTGTAAGCCCATTATCATTGCGTGAATGCAACAGAATTATACTGTGCTTTTGAAGCATTCAGTAAATTAAAGTTACAGGAAACTTCCTGGTGTAGGACACAGACTACCAGTGCATTGATGCGTAAGTACAGGAACAACATCAATATATACTTGCTTAAAAAACAAAACAAATCAAATCAAAACAAAACACCAGCCTGCTAACAATGGCTAGAGAAGTACTTGAGCTGTTACAGTTTTTCCACAAGTTTTAGGTTACCTCCTGGAAACCCAGCTATTTTAGTGGAATACAAAGACCTGTGTTACACTCTTGTGTAACTGAGTTACTGGCGTAACTCCACTGCGTATCTCTCTCACAACAAGCTTTACACTGCATGTAAGACCACCTATTATCCCCTGAACACTTCCTGTTAATACTTCGTTCACACAGTATCTTTTTGCCAATTCTTATCTCTTTATCTCTCATTTGGGTGCAAGGTTTTTAAACTATCAGGTTGGTTTGTTAGTTTACCTATAAAGGATTTCAAAGAGCTGATAAACTTGAGCACAAGGTTGAAAAATAGCTTTCTGCTGAAAGCCACAGGCAGAGGGGGAAGAAGGGCTGTGGGTATCACTTAGCCAGGTCGCGTGCGAGGCTCCGCACAGGGCAGCAGGTGAGTACATGAACCGTGTGACTTCCGACTTTGACTTTTGCGTGGCTCTAGAAGTGGGCAAAAATAGCTTTAGCCAAGCCTGAAATGATGTTTGAAAAATCAGCCTGAGACAACTGGCAGATCTGACCCCCAAGGCGATTTTACTCAGCTCCTGGCAATGCCAGTTGGTTGGAAGCAGTCTGAACCGATGCACGTGTGCTGTGGGGCAGGCGTGCAGCCCCAGCGTGGTGCTGGCTGGGGTTATCAGATTAATTGCAGTACCACACGAGTACAGCCCTGTCAGTCTGAGCTCTGAATTATATGGAGGGGAACAGAAGCAGCCGCGGGGGCAAACAGGAACTGGTCACTCTCGACCTGAAATGACCTTTTGGGGTTACTGTGTTTAAAGAAGGAAAAAAGTTAAAAAAAACAAGCCTAGTCCCTGACCTGACAAGTTGTCATCCAGAATGTAGCAAAGGGATGTAATCATTTGATTTATGCAAATTCTCACTGCTACTAACAAGCACACTAAGGGCTTGGTCCCATTTCTCTTCAACAGAAAAAAGGAAAACCATTACAGTCCCCGGCAGTTCACAGTCAAGCTTTAGCACCTATCGCAGCTTTAGCATTGCAGCACTACTTGCAGAGGTTGTATTCCTGAGAAGGATACTGGGGGAATGGCGGAGAAGGCAGGCAAAAACAAACTTCATGGATTAACAATTCAAATGCTGAAAGCCAGGCATATACGAGGACTTCATCTCTGCCCAGCGTATTGTTTTGTTTCTATGACAGATCTTCATTCACTCGAATGGAAACAGCCTTACTCTACATCTAGTACTACTGAATAACCAGCTGTGTTCAGGGGATATTTATAACCATTAACACTGTAGGTGGAAGGTGAGTTTTAACGTATGGGTCATAGTTATTCCTTTGGCTGGGAAGTGCCTCTGACAGGCGGAATTAAATTGCGGAAGGCTCAGTGTCTCTCTCCACCGTTTTCACTCTTTTCCTTTGCACTTAACCATCTTTTCCAAGCTTGTTTCACAGTTTTCTGGCTTCCCTTATCGCTCCTGCCTCGTCTTGGTGACAAGCCAAGTTTGCGAGGGGCTGCCTTCCCAGCGCACACCCCACCGCCCACTCGGGCTGGGGGTGAGAGGGACCCCCGGGCGCCCCCCTGCCATCCTGCGGGAGGTACCGGGGGGGGGGGGGGGGGCGGCTGAACCCCCCGGGGGTGGCCCAATCCACAGTGCCAGGCACTGCCCCTCTGCCTCCCGCTCGGTGCAGCCGCCAGACCCCACGGTCCCCAAACCGCAGCCCCCCCGGCTGCCCCCCTCCCGCTTCTATTTCAGCCCGGGGGTTGGGGTGGGAAGGGTCGCTTTTCTTTTCACAAGAGGATGCAACGGGGGGTGGGGGGGTCACCCCGCTCCCTGTGTTGTGCCAAACCCCGACACCCGTCCCCAGGCACTCCTGCCCCACCTCCCCCCGCACCGGCACCTCCCGTGCAGCACGGGGCGGGGGGGCACACCTACCCCTGCCACCGCACGCTGCCCCGCGGAAAGGCCGGGGGGCCGGGGGCGGCGGGGGGGAGGGTGACAGTGTATCTGCCCGGGGAAGCTTCCCGGAGAGCCCTCCGCTGCGCACAAAGAGAGAGAGGGGAAATATCGCCCGCCCCCCCGGCGGGCAGCGCTGGATGCACACACACACACGCACACCCACGCACACGCATGCACACACCGGTGCAGCCGGGCGGGTCACGTACCTGCAGGTGCCTGGCCGTGGGAGCGTGGGGCGGGGAAGCTGTGCAATATCGCCTGTATCGCATGGGGGGATTACTGTGATATTGCTCGGGGGCTGGGGAGGGGGGGGCTGCTCTGGTCCCTCCGCCCTCCTCCTCCTCCTCCTCCTCCTCCCTCCTCCTCCGTCCCCCCCCCCGTGCGTGTGTGCGCTGCCCTGCGCGGTGGTACTCCCCGCCGGAGGAGGCAGCGACGGGCTCCGGCTCCTGTCAGCTACCGGAAACCGGCGCCCGGTCACACACACCGCAGGAAGTGTGCAATGGCACACCCGCGCACGCCGCCCCGCACACCGGCCCCGCCGGGCTGCACCCCCCGCCACCGCACGCCCGGGGCCGGGGCAGGCCGCCCCCGCGCCGGGCGCGCAGCCTGTGCCGGGGAGCTGGGCTGAAGCGCCGCTGGAACGGCGAATGGAAGCCGAGGCCGTGCCGAGGAGGCACCAGCGCCTTCTTGTTTGGCACAAGGCAGCAAAAGACCCTGGGGTGGCGGGGGTCGCCGTGCGCCTCTGCCTGGAAGCGGGCAAATAGGGTTGGTTTGTCTGCATGGCCGTGGGTGGGAGCGTTTACCTTGAAAAGGAGAGAAACGCGCGCGCAGAAAACCGGGGTTGTCTCACTCATGCCAAGGAACACATTCTCAACCGACGTAAAGTAGTGTAATTAATTATTCCGATGAAGATCTGTTGACTTACACCAGCTGAGTTACTCGGCGTAGCTGTGTCCAAACAGCTGCTGCTCAGTTGTTTTGTGCAGATAGATACACAATTCACTGTCGCTTCACTTTTTTGCGTGAGATCATAGGTACAGCACCACGTGTTTATTAATTTCATGTGGGGTACATACGTATGCACGCACATACATGCACCCCTCCTACGTCTGTATATAGGGCAATAAAAATCACAATTTATCTGTCGTGAAAACTGCAACTTTCTTGATTTGTCTGCAACTACAGATCTCAACAGCAACATTACTCATACGAGGATTTTTTTGCCGTTAATCATGGGAGGGCTCACCATGAGCTTGCAGCATTTTCTCTGGGTGTTGGCTCTCCCACAATAAGCGAGGCACATGCCAAAGCAAACTCTGCTCATCTCCTTGGTTGGCCTTTTTTCCCTGCCTTGTTGCCCCACTCCAGAAGGAGACAGGCCTGGCTGCTGCTGGGAGAATATCAGCCTTCCAAGCCAGCTGTTTCATGCCCCAGAGGTTTCCTTTCCTCATGTTCCTTATGCCAACATTTGCAAAACTTGAATGGGCTAACACATGCTACTAGCTACGATGGCAACAATGCTTACACAAGAGTATAATGGAGGCAATCTGGAAGTGTATTCGTGCCAAAAATAATGCTCTTTCCGGGTTTGCCTGTGATGCAGCAGGGGAGTTTGGTAGCAGTGTTAACCTCGCCTGGGGAAGATTGCCATCCCTTCTGCTCTTGTTATTTTCAGTAAGATGTCATTGTCATGTCGCTGCAACTCAGCGGAGGTCTTTAATACACTAAAATGAAGGGTTCAGTGTTAGACTTCTAAAGATGGAGAACCCTAAGTGGAAGAAGTAATTACTCCAGGGAGTAAAGGGCGAGTCTGCCTCCATCCATAATGATCAAACACATGACACCCTGCTCCCACATCTTCTCCCTTTTAGTGCGGGGACCTGGCGTCAAAGCAGTGGCAACATCGAGGACAAGACCACCACCTTCCTGGATTCTGCTGCGTCCACAGGCTCCTGCCAGGGGCTGGGATGGCCTGCTTTTCCGGGATATGCCCCTGGCAGCACCCCTCGGGCCACCAAACACACCTCCTGGGCAGAGGCTGCACAGGTCATAGGGTTCAAACCAGTGCTCTGTTTGCCTCCAAGGTGGGGCTGCTGAGCTCTCTTCTCACGAAATAGTTACATTTTCACAAATGATGCCAATAAGGAATTCCTCAAAAGGAGAACTGCCTTCTAAACAAACACTATGAGTGCCTGGGGGCCTTAGAACCAGGCACATAATGTGCAGTCAGGCAAGAAAGGGGCTTGCTGTTCACTGCCAGTCTTCAATCTTGCTGTTTGCCACCTTTCTGCAGCAGAGGCGCTAACTCTGCTGTCCATAACTTCTATGTAGGCTGCTGAATTGCACATGAACTTGCTTTTTGCAGCACACTTGGAAGCAGTCCGCAAGCCACAGTTTGAAAGCCATTACCTGTCTTACTTATATGGCTTCTTCATTCTTATTTCTGATCCCTCCTTCTTTTCTCTCAACTCCTTTGCATTCTTGCTTTGCTTTTCTCTTTTTCTCTTACGCTTTTCTGTGGCAACAGGACAATGTAGCCTCAAAACCTGCCCTCCTCCCACCTTGTCCCCCTGCCTCTTTCACTCCTTCTTCACTTCATTGTTAGGCGCAGCCCCAGATCAATGCTGTGTCTGCACCCGTTAATTAAAAAGAGGTCTTGAAAATGCTTCTCAAACCTCTGACATGGTTGCTTGGCTATTGTGCCCTACGAGCATCACAGTGTTGTACACAGGGCTGTAATTGCATCAGAGGTTTCTGGTTCGTATCATATGTACTGCCGAAGAGCTTGGCTAGGCTGGTAATGTCACCAGCACTTCAGCACAGAATTGCAATTTTAGATTAACTCATTTTAGCTCACTGCCTGTATTAGCAACTGCACTGGAAGGGCAGCGAGCAGTGTGTGCCAACGTTCCTGCGAAAGCAAGGTTTTCGCCAGGAAGGAGAGCTGCTGGTGTTGACTCAACAGGACTGTGCTGGCCGCTGCAGGGCGGGCAGACGGACAGACTGCCCTCCCTCTGCACAGCCGAGGCACTGCCGTGGTGAGGTGGTGTTATTGCTGGTTGTTTCTCCTCCTATTCCTCACTTGGCATAGAACACATCGAGGCAGAGCTCTGACTGTTGGCATGGACACCTGCCGGAGGTGCTAAGCATCTCTTCATAGATGGTCCGCATGCTCGGATGAGACAGCAGGGTCCTGTCATTAATGCAGCAGGCTGAGGACGAAGGTATATCACATCCTTATCCCAGACCTAACGTAGACTTTCTTCTGTGACCTTGGGCAACTCACTAACCCCTGTTTACCCGTCTGTGCTATGACCATTTATCAGCCCTATCAGGCTGTCTGACAGGGAGGAATTTGCTCACTCCAGGCCCCAGTGCCAGGAAAACTACTGCTTGCGGTGCTCAACGGAAGCTCGTGCTCTCCCCTCCTGAACCGCTGGGCAGCCTGCCGGATTACCTGCCATCCCATTAACACCAATGCCACCAGTAGGCCAAAAACAGTGGGCAAAGGCAAAAGCGTCCCAGATCCCACAAGAACTGAGTCTTCTGCAGGGAAAGACTGGCTGGACCAGTAGGCTGTGAAATAGGACGTACAAGTTGCCAAACAGGAGGGAAAGGAATCGCTGCCATCCTGGTTGGAAACACCTGCCTGTGTGCTTGAAGAGAGGTCCAACGGTCACAGCAAGTTACAGCTACATCAGAGCACAGGTGCCACCACCTCGTAGAAAACACGTGGACACCCAGTGACCGCATGGCTTCGTTATGAACCCGCTCAGCTTCCCCAGCATCCCTCCAGCACCACATCGTTCAAGCAGTAACGGAGCGGAGCTTGGCTCCGGGATGTCCTCTGTGAGAAGAGACGGGTACCGACTCACATCAGTGGCACGGGCAAGGGTCTATCTCCTGTTTGTGCAGGACTGGCAGGTGAGCTGACAGGTTTGTTTCTGCTGCCCAGCTCTGCCCTGCATTTGACCCAGGCAGCAAGAGAGCAATGAATGAGTCACATCCCTACAGTTTGTGCCCCGGCCATGCTTGTTTGCTTCTGCCCAGTTGAGCAGGGTGTGCCAGCACGCACATAGGCTCTCCATCAGCCCCACCAGCGGCCGTGAGTCTGACCCTGTGCCAGAATTTTTGCCAGCTGAAACACAAAGGTGAAACAGCACACCTGTGAAATCCCCCAGCTCTCCCAGCAGGAGGGAAGCTGCTCTGGGAGGTGTTGAACAGGCTGGGAGGGTGTCGTGGTTTAACCTCGGTCGGCAACTGAGCACCACACAGCCGCTGGCTCACTCCCCCGCCCCTGGTGGGATGGGAGAGAGAATCGGAAGAGTAAAAGAGAGAAAACTCGTGGGTTGAGATAAAAACAGTTTAATAATTGAACTAGAATAATAATAATAATAATAAGAATAAGAATAAGAATAAGAAGAAGAAGAAGAAGAAGAAGAAGAAGAATATACAAAGCAAGTGATGCACGATGCAATTTCTCACCACCGGCTGACCGATGCCCAGCCAGTCCCCAAGCAGCGGCCCCCCCCCAGCCAGCTTTCCCCCAGTTTATGTACTGAGCATGATGGCACATGGTATGGAATGTCCCTTTGGCCAGTTTGGGTCAGCTGTCCTGGCTGTGCCCCCTCCCAGCTTCTTGTGCACCTCCAGCCTTCTCAGTCGGTAGAGCATGGGAAGCTGAAAAGTCCTTGACTAGTGTAAGCACTGCTTAGTGACAACTAAAACATGGGTGTGTTATCAGCATTGTTCTTGTCCTAAATCCAAAACACAGCACTGTACCAGCTCCTAGGAAGAAAATTAACTCTATTCCAACCAAAACCAGGAAGAGGGAGACAGGGGCAATGAGAAAATAATTCTGTTTTTATGGCCATATGCTAAGGACCTACCACAAGAGCAGCTGGGATGAGAGTGAAAGAAGAAAAAGGCCAAGAATGATGCTTTTGACTTCATGTAGGTTTTAATCAGGACTGGCTGAATCACAGGAAGAGGGGCAGGATCAGGCCACTGCCACACCGGGCTTTTGCGTCACTTCATCACAGGTTCCCATTGGCATGTCTCCTCCGAGGCCTGCTGATCACGGCTGGCAGCAGCCAAATGCAGATCATGAACCAGTGTCTCATCGCAGTAGGAATACTCTGCTATTTTTCAAAGGTATGTTCCTCAGAGGAACGTATGCCCAACCAGTCTAGCTCCTGCAGTGCAAGAAATTAAGCTAGAACCACTTTTGAGTCAGGAAAAATTCCTTGCACAGCCAGTAGCTTGCTGAAAAAGGCACCCTCTTGAGACAGCAGTGTGAGTTAAAAGAAACATTTTCCTTTTTAGACTTCATTTGCTGTGACCCAAGCAAGATTTGACCCCATCAGTCAGCCAGAGCACGAAGAGAGTAATACCTGGGAGGTCCCAGAATGTCACAGTAGAGCTGCAATGCCTAGCAGAACCTTGTGGTGTCCCACACTGCCTCCTCTGTACCACTGTGAGGGGAGCCTGTTTTAGGCAGGCTTCCAGCATGCAGGCAGACAGCTGGATCTTCACTGAGACTGCCTCCAGCTGAGTCAAAGATACGAGCACAGAAAATCCGGGGAGCCAGCTTCCCACCCCAAATGTCCGTGTGTCAGTCTGGAGCACTCCTGCAGTCCCCTCTCAGAGGACTAAACACAAGGTAGACCCACTCAGCCTTTGCTCACACACCTCTTTGGATGAAAGGGCTTGGTGAGAGACGGGCGCCTGCAAGTCAGAATTAATGGGTTGGACAAGGGGTGGGTTCCCTGGTGGGACATCAATGCTCTGGAAGGGCACAGCAAGAGGTGGGTCTGCGGGGCAGGTACAGCTTCAAGACACCCAGCCAGAGGACTGGAAGTCAAGGACAGCAGGGTGGGTGGCAGTTTCCTCCCCTCCCGCAGGAAGACAAATGGTCTAACTTGCAGACAACTGGTGTGATGAGTGGAGGTGGGGTATTACAGCACTCTCCTGCAGTGCTGGAGGTTAGTGAATAAGGAGGCAGCATCCTTCTTTCACGGCCTGTGCGGAGGGCTTTGTCGTGGTTTAACCCGGCAGGCAGCTAAACACCACACAGCCATTCGCTCACCCCCTCCGTGGGATGGGGACAGAATCGGGAAAAAAAAAGTAAAATTTGTGGGTTGAGATCATGACAGTTTAATAAGACAGAAAAGGAAGGGAAAATAGTAATAATAATAATGATAAAAGAATATACAAAATAAATGATGCACCATGCAATTTCTCACCACCCACCAACCAATGCCCAGCCTGTTCCCGAGCAGCAGTCGCTGCCCCCCAGCCAACTCCCCCCAGTTTATGTACTGAGCATGGCAGCACATGGTATGGAATGTCCCTTTGGCCAGTTTGGGTCAGCTGTCCTGGCTGTGCCCCCTCCCAGCTTCTTGTGCACCTCCAGCCTTCTCAGTCGGTAGAGCGTGGGAAGCTGAAAAGTCCTTGACTAGTGTAAGCACTGCTTAGCAACAACTAAAACATCAGTGTGTTATCAACATTGTTCTCATCCTAAATCCAAAACACAGCACTGTACTGGCTACTAGAAAGAAAATTAACTCTATCCCAGCTGAAACCAGGACAGTATCCACCCCTTATTCTATACCATCTACGTCATGCCCAGGTCCCCACACTTTCCAATACATCCCAATTAATCATCACCACCCCTTTTCCTGTCTTTTGATATATACACACAGATATCATTCCCTTAGTCTATGGGCCATCCCTCTAAAATGTTCGTTGGGTTCATTTAGTCCATGACTTTGGGCTCCATCTGTCATAACAGTCCTTCAGGGCAGGAGAGGTGGTGTGTGGTGTTGGATTGTTGCATGCTGAAGCCAATTTTGGTCCCATCACTGCTGCACTTGACCGGTTCTATCATCGCTGCACTTTGCTCAGTTTCATCAAAGTTCATTCTTTGTTAATCTGGGTGATTCTTACTGTAATGCTGTTGATATGGCATATAGCCACCACAGAAGTGATGATATACAGTATTATATAGAAATTAACATCATACAATTTAATTCATTGGCTATTGTCCCCCAAAATCAAATCCCCTTGAGGTACACATCGGACTTCCCCATCCTGCCACATCACCCACCAAGTGCACCCAGGTCCTTGAGCAAAAGCAATCCCACGGATGGGTTTGCCTTTGCCCGAGGCAGGAATAACCCAGACTGTCTTCCCCAGTGTATTTTTTATGTGCACTACAGGGACTTTATCCCTTTCTACAGTATGTAAAAGTTTTGTTTGGGCAGGGCCAGCTCAATTGGCAGATCCCCTCGTGTTGACTAACCAGGTGGCCTTTGCTAAATGTGTGTCCCAATGTTTGAACGTCCCGCCACCCATTGCTCTCAGTGTAGTCTTTAACAGTCCATTGTATCGTTCAATTTTCCCGGAGGCTGGTGCATGATAGAGGATGTGATACACCCATTCACTGTGCTCTTTGGCCCAGGTGTCTATGAGGTTGTTTCGGAAACGAGTCCCGTTGTCTGATTCAATTCTTTCTGGGGTGCCATGTCGCCACAGGACTTGCTTTTCAAGGCCCAGGATAGTGTTCCGGGTGGTGTCATGGGGCACGGGGTATGTTTCCAGCCATCCGGTGGTTGCCTCCACCATTGTAAGCACATGGCGCTTGCCTTGGCAGGTTTGTGGGGGTGTGATATAATCAACCTGCCAGGCCTCCCCATATTTATATTTCAACCATCGTCCTCCATACCAGAGAGGCTTTAACCACTTGGCTTGCTTGATTGCAGGGCATGTTTCACATTCATGGATAACCTGCACAATAGTGTCCATGGTCAAGTCCACCCCTCGATCACGAGCCCATCTGTATGTTGCATCTCTTCCTTGGTGACCTGAGGTGCCATGGGCCCACCGAGCTAGAAATAATTCACCCTTATGTTGCCAGTCCAGATCCACCTGAGCCACTTCAATCTTAGCAGCCTGATCCACCTGCTGGTTGTTTTGATGTTCTTCAGTGGCCCGACTCTTGGGTATGTGAGCGTCTATGTGACGGACTTTTACAACCAGTGTTACACAGTGCAGCAAAATGATACCCTTGATCCAGCCCCCAGAGGTGATAAACAGTACAACAGGGAACATATACAGCAAGTAAGGTGCTACCTAACACAACTCTGAGAACAAATAAATCAACATTGTGACCAACGACTACTAAACCGATATAATGAATGCTTATAACAAATTTGCCTTAACGCACTCTGGTCAGATCTGTCGTTATCTGAACCCTTCATGCCCCACGTTGGGCGCCAAAAAGGGCTGTTGTGGTTTAACCTGGCAGGCAGCTGAACACCACACAGCCGTTCACTCACTCCCCCCCGCAGTGGGATGGGGGAGAGAATCAGGAAAATAAAGTACAAGTCGTGGGTTGAGATCAAGACAGTTTAACAGAACACAAAATGAAGGGAAAATAATAACAACAACAACAACAATAAAAGAATACACAAAGCAAGTGATGCACGATGCAATTTCTCACCACCTGCCGACCGATGCCCAGCCAGTCCCCGAGCAGCGGCCCCCCCGGCCAGCTTTCCCCCAGTTTATGTACTGAGCATGATGGCACATGGTATGGAATGTCCCTTTGGCCAGTTTGGCTGTGCCCCCTCCCAGCTCCTTGTGCACCTCCAGCCTTCTCAGTCGGCAGAGCATGGGAAGCTGAAAAGTCCTTGACTAGTGTAAGCACTGCTTAGCAACAACTATAACATCGGTGTGTTATCAGCATTATTCTCACACTAAATCCAAAACACAGCACTGTACCAGCTCCTAGGAAGAAAATTAACTCTATCCCAGCTGAAACCAGGACAGTATCCTTGCATTTTCAGTAATAGTGTAGCAGAGCTACACTGGTGTAGGCAGGACCAGAATAAAAACCATCAAGCAGGCTGAGAGCACCTCTGTGGACACCAGCTGCCTGGCACTGTCCAGGAGTAAAGCACGGGACAGGACAGGGGTGCTGCTATTGGGAAGTTCCCTGGAAAATTGCTAATAAAGAGAACAGACTATAGCAATGAATAAGATGTTTGTCTGTTGGGGTTTTTTTAGGTTTCTTATAGACAACATTGGAAATCTAATGTCTGAAAGGTCAATTCATTTAACAAGGCATGGCAAAGCAGCATCACAACGTGATCCATTTGCTGAAGAGTGATCCTTAAAGAGGAAGAGCAACCAGGCAACTTCTCCCTCACACCCCCATTAACCTTCTCTTTATGTAAGGAAAGTTTTTAAAAGCAGAGTCTGTGAAGCATCACATCCATATTCCTGGAACATCTGTAATTAAATACACACAATATTTCAAAGCAAAGTACTGCCAGTTAATTTACCCTTCGCTTACCTGCCAGTCCAAAAATTACTTGTGGGGGCACTGCATGTTGCCATAAGATTTCTGTCACTTCTGGAGATAATTTCAGAACAAATTCACCTTTGGTAGACTGTGATACTTCTGCTCTGCCAGTCCTTCACCACAGCATCTAGTTGCATCCTGCTTGACAGTACTTCAGCGCTTACAAGTCCTGCTTTTAACACTGCTGCTTTAATGCTGCTTTTAACACTGACCCCACATCCCTGCTCCACAGGTCAGAAACCAGGGCACAGAGAGCTAAAGGGATCCACAAGAGAGGAAGGCGTGCTCCCTTCTGGGTCAATAACAGGGGACACAAGCCCACAAGGAGCCTGATCTGAACAGCGAAGCTTGAGGAGAATGGTCTTCTGCTCCAGCCGCCTGCTGTAGATTGCTAGCGTTAGGTGTTGCAAACACTGCTCTGCCCGACTGGGGCAGGGCTGACTTACGCAAGTCCTCAACCAGATGTTTTTCTGGTCCTGTAGGAAACACCAGGCTGAATTAAAAGGGTATGTTCTGAGCTTGTTTCCTAAGTAGAAGGTGGCATGGGACAATCTGAGGAGCAAGGATTCAGCCATCACAATGCACTGCAAAGGTTTTGTCTTTTTCCAGTAATCACTAATTAACAGAAGACTCCTGCCCTTCTCAGACTCCATTTGGAGATTGACAACCCAGCCTATGGCACACATGTGGGCAGTCGCATTTTCCTTTGGACATCCTGAAGGAACATGGGGGAATAAGTACCAGCACTAAAGACCACCCAACTCACGGTGACTGGATCTGTCAGCATTGCAGTTAGTCACCAACTTTAAAAAAAAAAAAAAAAGGCAAAACACCTAGCTTCAGGTCAGAGTTAAGATCAAAGTGAGTAAAAGTGTGCATTAACGAAATGCAAAACAGGTAACAGCTTACAAAAGCCTACAGAGAGATGGTAGTGCCCAGGAAAAACACCCAGCTTTTGAGTCAGCTCTAAATTTTCTTCTTGCTCCATCTGGGTATCAGCCTGACAGAAGTACCTGTTAGTTTTCTCCTGGCCGAGACTTCAGACTGTTGTGTTCAGCAGCCACCTTTCCTTCATGTGTGCATGATGCTGGGAAACACTGCAGACAAATCCTGCCATCGTGGGCATCACGAGGCTACTTCTCATTCATACCCGAGCACATCAGAGCAGAACTAATTTCGTGCTGGTCCTTCCTTTGCCAGATTTGTTACTAGACTGCAACTAACAATTAGTAGTAACACAGAAAAAGGCATATGAAGCTCAGCCCCCAAGGTGGTTTTGAAAATCCTATGCTACTTCACCAGAGGCCTGAAATACCCTTGAGAATCCTGTCTGTGGTTTTTCAGAGTTGTCACCACACGACTCTGCCTTGTATGAAATTCCTGTGGACTTCAGTTTACTTTCCAGGGTCCTCTTGTCTGACATAGCTTCAGAGAGTCCAAGAAGTCTCATTTTCAGCTCTCATTACACTTCTACTACACAAAGGAAGTAGTTTCAGTGGCTTTTTCTCACAGACGGACAAATGAGGTTTACAGTGCTCTCTGTGTGCAAGTCAGAATATGAACCGCAATATAGAAAAGCTTCTGATTTCTTCAGTGTTCGCTTGGAAGACAGAGCTCTTACAAAAATGTTTTAAAAATGTAAAGAATGAGCTTCTTTCAGTATTGAAAATTACTTATGCTTTAGGTGAATAATATAAATGTCTTGCAGGCAAAAAAAGACCAACCTGGAAAATAAAAAACAGGGTCAGAGAAAGCCTTGATAAACTGCATACAAGGAGTATTGTATAGCTTCCCCAGAGCAGCCGTCTGCAAGAATGAGACAGAAAAGGACGGGACTGGAGTTCTTTGCTTCCTCTTTAACTCGGTAACAGCTCCCTGTTTGTTTTGGAAAGACCCATAATGATAGTAGAGACACCTGGGGTTTTGGTGGAACAGGACGTATCTGTGGCAACAGCAGGTGAGTGTCAGCTGTTGTGTGACAGAAATACACAGGTAAAGCAGAGCAATTTAAACAAAAGCCTGAATAATGAGTATGGTAAAAATGTATAATAACAGCTCAACAAGAAAGCCACTTGAAAGAAAGCAGGGGACTTGGCAGTGGAAGTATGTGCTAATTATAGGATGGAGATGTGGCTGACATTAATAAGAATGTATAGTGTGTAATTTCTGTATATAGGATAAGGACAACGGGCTGTTTTCTATGTCTAGGAAACCACGACACTTTGGTCTCCAGCTCTGTGGCTTCAAGTTATTCCCTCACGTGCTTTACAACACAGAGAGCTGCTTTAAAACATAACTGGGTCTTGCTCTTCACCCCCTTGCATTGCTAGCTGTGAGTTCCTAGGTCCAGAAAAGGGGTAGCTTTCGACAAGCGACATATGCAGGCTGTAGCAGACCCACAGCATGTCCATTTCTGTTCCCCTCTAAACGCTGGTCTGTGAGGGCAGACCTGGTTTTTTACAGGATGCCTTACAGAGCTCACAGTGCAACCACAAAAAGGTGGAGGGTGGGGAAGAGCTTTGCAATGACAGAGCTGGACTGCTGCGGGGGCCGATTTTCGGTTCTGCCACAGAAATCCTGGGGGCATTTCCAGCCTTTGGTGTAGTTGCCCATCTGTAACAGGCTGACAACAGTGTCTCGTATGTCATGTCTTTGGGGGCTCTCCTTTTCTTCAAAGAAAAGAAAATGACAGCAGCCAAGGTGGCAAACATGAAGACGGGGCATTATTTACTTAGTGTATGTTCAGCTGCCATCATCACAGGAGCATTTATTCCTCTGGCAAAGAAAATAACCAAGTGAACCATCTGCACTTGTTTCCTCCCAGCTTTGGGTAGAGCAACCACATTATTCTTTTATTCCCTCCATTTTTTGCCTGGTAAACTTAGAAGTTTGAGAGACCTGAGTTTCAGTGAATAGATGTAACCTCAGGCACTCTGCTTTTACAGTAAAGTCTGGATCACAAAATTCCCCTGTATCATGTTTAATTGTTTAGCAGAAATAGTAACCTCTTAGCTTATAAAGAAATAGCTGACAATATCCTTCTGGACAAAATATTTTTTATGGAGTATGAATTATATTTCTAGGAAAAAAATCCAGAATTCTGTACACTGGCTTTATGCTGTTTATTCTCCCAATACCATATCTCACACATACTCACACACCATTAGGCAAAGATTACAACTGAAGATAATGATATGGTAGTTATTACCCAACATGCTAAAACTTTAACCATTGATGAAAAGGTATGTTTTGAGAGTTGATGCTCACGCCATGTGGTTCCTATCAATGGGAGAAAGTAAGAGCAGGGAAACAAGCTTAAAATTACAGTTCACATTTAAGAAATTTAACAGAAGCCACTTTTTCTTTCTTGCACAGAGGCTGAGCTTAACCACAGAGCTTGAGCTTAACCATGCCGTGCAGAAACTGTGCGTGCACTTTCCTGCCTCCTTGGTTGTGAAGTTCTAATGTGTGGGCCTCCGAGTCCAATCTTGCGATCACAACTTAATTGTATAAACCCTCTTTTAGCACTGAACAGCAAATGCCAGACACGTCTACTGCTGCACATACACATGCACAAGTGCCTCTTTGTGCACCTTTGCAATGCCAAGGGCCTTCTGTGTGCACTTCTGCAGCCAGCCTTTCACTTGCAGCTCTGCAGCCTTCCACCTGAGCTGCTGTGTCAGTCTTTTTCCCTTCTCCTTCTCCTATGCTTTTGCCTTTGTGCTGTTATTCTCATGGCCTTCCACCCGCAAATCTCAGTATTGTAATAGGTTCTCATGCAAAGCAATTGCTAACAGTCTGAGAACCCCTCCTTTCTTCCCCCTGTGTTTCCTACCTGTTTTGTAACTTTAGTTTACATTAGGTGAAAAACAAGACTTAGCAAATAGAAAAATAGATAATAGTAAATATCCCGTAAGCATTACCAGCCATAAACATGCACAAAGTGGAGTGACTGGCATGCACCACCTGTGACTGATTAAATGTGATCGTGTCAGCCCTGGCAGCATCATACACAGGAACAACCAAGAGGGAGCTTGGCTGGGTCCTAATGCCAAGCACAGAGTTAACAGAGGAAAAAGCCTGACAAGAATAGTTATAATCATCTCCTCATCCTCACTGCTTGGTGACGCTGGGAGGGACACTCTTCTGGGGGCCCCGTTGCTTCGGTTCTTGGCTGGCCACTGGGCAGTTTCCCCCTTCCTTCTCTTCTTTTTCCCCTGTGGTAACTTCAAATTGATGTGTGGCCCCCACTGATAAAACTCTGTGCAGGTAAGCCTGTCTCAAGAGGTGCGATGATACTGTCCCCATGCAGTTGGCAAGGTCCCCTCCCCTTCCTTCAGCATCAGCCCCCGGTGGGAATGGTGGGAAGCAGAGCTACAGAGGAACAGCTACACCCCAGCAAAAAATACTGACTCTATGTATTATTGCTTGAGTTAGTTTTACTTAGTTATTGCTTAACTTTGCTATATAAAGCAACATCTTATTCTAGGATAGAATGCTACACAGAACTAAGATTAAGCAACACTCCATTATCAGGACTGAGATTCAGTGGTTTTAGTTTTTGTCAAAGTTTTGAGCATTCAGGCCGATGTTCTTCCAAACCAAGTCTCTCCCTGACACCAAAGGATTACCCTCTCACTGATTATTTTGGTGGGACGAATAAATATGACAAGTCCCGGTGCTCTGCCACCGAGAAGCACTCCCTCACTCCTGCTCTGGAGCGGGGACTTTGTACCGGAGGCGAGGGAAGGGAGGCGAGAGGCCGCAAGGCGCAGACACAGATCTTGCCGTTGCCGCGAACCTGCCTGTCC
The DNA here is from genome assembly GCF_965638725.1 of Aptenodytes patagonicus. Lineage (NCBI taxonomy): Eukaryota > Metazoa > Chordata > Aves > Sphenisciformes > Spheniscidae > Aptenodytes > Aptenodytes patagonicus. Next base: position 78,291,298 of record NC_134982.1, on the reverse strand, counting down.
CATCCTACCCCGCTTCTGAACCCTACTAAGAGTAGGAAAAGGTATGGGTGCACGTTAGCAAGCCTTGCCCTTTGGCAAGTCTGCTGCACGCCCGGCAGCACGACAGCGTTTTGCGGTGCCCGGGGGCTGGGGGGCGGAGCGGTCCCCGGCTGCCCGCTGGGACGCCGCCGGGCCGGCCGCGCTCTCCTGTGCTGACTGCTCCCTCTGCCGGCACCCGGCGGCTGGGTCGCTCCCAGCTCGGCTCAAAACGGGGGAAAACAGGCAAGCGGAGGGGCCGAACCGTGCTCAAGCGGTGGGGGGGAAGGCATCGAAAGAGGGCCCTTGGGCACATGAGGCATGGGCTTGCATTTCCTTCGCAGCATGATGAGACATCAGTCCTGTTCGTTACCGTCAGCGGCACGCGGATAGTGCCTGTGTTTTACATAGGTCTTGGAGCCGTTTTCTTCATTTGTTAATGGGAGCTGTCACCCAAAGAACCTGTAGCTTTTTCTCCAGTTACTCGCAGTAACAGAACAGTCGCAGTTTGTTTAGTCACTTCATTTTCATGGGCCTCAAAAGCTGTGAACTGAGCAACAGATTGAAAAGCAACACATTTCCGCCCTCACGTAAAAATCCTCTGCAGAATGCGAATACCCACAGTAACTCCTCCACTACAGCATCCGTTGTAGGTCTGGTCCTAACAGTGCACAGCAGACTGGCATGTTTTTCAGCCATGTCTGTTTACAGTGGAAACTCCAGGAATGGCATAAGATGAACGTTTGTAATGCAAGGATCAAATATCCCTAATACTCAGCGTCACCAAGTCCCACAGAACCCATCCCACAGCACAGCCACCACCCCACTTATCCCAAGGACTTTGAAGGGAAGGCAGTGGGATAATTACCCACATGCTGCCTGCGGGACGCACACTCATCCTGGGTCAAGTAGCGTAGTGTAAATACATTTAATTGAAAAACAGAGGTCCAAGTTTTCTGGGTCTCCTTTTTCTTGCTAATGAATTGCTTGTGCTGTTGGGTGTGAACCCCAAACGTTTACACCAATCAAAGTGCTGGATGTGGTCGTTCCTGCCCTTCTATCCCTGGCACGAGCAATTATTCATACAACCGCATCAGTGGTCAGGCGCAGCCCTGATCTGGCTGCCAGCAGCAAGCAGTATCCCCTAGAGCCGCACAGCGAGCTCTCACTCTTCCATCATGCAAGCAACGCTACTGAGAGTACCAGAGAGAGAAGAAACACAGTGGCCAGTTGGAGACAGGTTGTGCTGCTCTGGATCCTTCTCCAACAAAAGCACTTTTCTTCTAAAGGTGACACCTTTCTCTAGGATTACACAGGCATCACAGTCCATCACCAAATGACATTCACAGCTACCATCCATTTTGTGCAAGAGCAGTATTACCAACTACACAAGAAACACGCACCATTAACTATAGACACAGGCAGGGAAGTAAATAAACACATTCTGCCTTCAGCTACCAGGACATAGTCAATATTGAACTGGATGCTGCATACCTTTCCCATCCACCCCCGCAATCCTGAAAAACAAAATGCTTTGGCAGAAAAGTTCCACAGAAGGGAAAACTGCAAGGGCATGGGGTTGATGATGAAATAGGTATGAAATTAAACAACCTCGCTCCCGATACCCAAGTTCTTTGGTCTGCTTCAGTTCTTGTAGTGTTAAAGGACAGTGTTTGGAAATGTACTTTGAATATGTATGTTCACTTGAAAAACATTTTCTAGTGCCTGTAGGTTTCAAAAGATGTTTCGTATTTTAAGGTGGCTCCCTAAAGAAACAAAATTTATGTGACCGTCTTTTGCACACAAGCACATACATTGTGTTTTCCAATAGCTTGAGATCATCAGCCTTTTTTAATAACATCTGATAGAGATGGTCAGTTCCTACAAGCTTTGTGAAACCAGTACAGAAAATAAAAATGCTGTTTTGTCTCCCAGTCAGAGGAAAAGTTAGTGCTGAGTTCCACTCTTACAGTATACTGGAAACATGTTGTGCATCCCCTAATTCTGGGATCAGAACTCACATCTCATTAGACATCAGGTAATTCAAAGACAAGATAATATTATAAAAAATAAAGTTCTATTAGGTCTACATCTCACAGTAACAGAGGACAATTTGCCATCAGAGGAAAAAGTGAAAATGAAAAAAAATTATCCTTGAAACATCGGAGTTTCAGGACATCATTTTTATTTTAATCATTATAGCAAGTTATTAAGAAAAACATGTTCATGGTTGGGCATTACAGTCAGACTGAGTTGTGTCTTCTCTAACAATTACAATTGTTACTGATACTTATACTGCATCAAAGAAAAATGAGGACTGGTATTTTAAAACAGCATTGTAGTGACATGTGAAAGGCCAGTGTTCTGCTAGTAAGGCTTTCCCCTCACAGTTCAAAAATGAACTGTGGCAGCATCTTTTCCAGACTCATTGCTAGCACCATGTCACTTCTAACACTTAATTTTCCTGACATGAAAGCCACGATTGGCTTTAGCTTACCTAAAAAGAAGAAACAGGATCATCGGAAAATGAAAAGGAACCGGATATGGGCTGTGCACAGGAAACAGTAATATCACTAGAGTAAGATCTTTGAGTTCTTTAGAAAATCCTCTTTGGTATATACTTCGTATTTTTATCCACGTGGTAAAAATGTTAAATCACACTCTGTGATTAAATCTTATACCCTTCAAATATCTCAGTCTAACAAAGTATTTCCGTATATCTGTATCTATATATCTATATATATCTCACAATATTGAAGCACTTTGCTGAAAAGGAGGAGGCTGATTAGTTGAAATAGAATTTGCTTTTCTGGTCCATTTTTAAAGGGGTTTTTTTGAGGACATGATTATAATGATTAGCTTACTTAATGGATAACTTCTTTTTCCATGATTAATCTGTTCTCTTCTGACTCCATTTGAAGTTTTGCTAAAGACGGTTCAGAACTGTTTTGAATAGCGATAAATGCGGAAACCACACTCATAAAGCAGTGCAGCAATTTAACATTATGAAAGTTGTGACGTTGCCTCTTGATCAACAAATACTTCACAAGTAAAAACCTTTTCTGGAGCCACAAAAATCTCAGTAAGAGGGCCAAATTGCATCAGATGTTGTATGCTGTTACTTAATGAAATTATTAGGTTATGACTGATTTTAACTGAGACAAGACCATGTAACTCAGGTTTCTCAGGGGAGAAGAAACAAACCAGGTTACGTTCCTACCAAGTTCTGCAGTAAAAGCAATGCACGTTTAGGAAACCCAGATTAGAGATGTGCAGAACAGAAGTCCAACAGATTGACTGGGTTCTTTCTGACGCTACACTCGCTGCCAAAATTTCAATACCTAGTTCATAAAAGCAGCGTAAGCTTTTGTGCTCTTCCTGTTCGCAGGCCGAAGAGTTCAGAAAAATCCGAGGAGGTCTATCCTACGCCTTCACTTGAGCCACAAAAAGCCCAAAGCCCCTCCATCCCAGGATCACAAAGCGAGGAGGCTGGCTGTTCGCCCACCAGCAGAAGGTTTTCTGGGCACCAGTACCCGCGTCCGCCCTGGCAAACGCACCGGTCACTCACCTGTGAACATTTTCACAAAGTCGGCACTCGACATGCTCATAACCACGTCAGCCGTCACAGGAGGCTTTCCGAAACCAGCGCTCCCACCCTTGGTTTTCAGGTCAATATACCAAGTGCCTCCGTCATCACCTGAACAGACAGTGACAAGAGGTGACGAGGCAGCAAAGGTGCCCTCCCTACTCCTCCCCGTCAGGCGGCCGCTGCCGTGTCCGTTTGGAGCAGTCACACGACACTACGTACGCTGGCGGCGCTCTGCAAGAGGTTACCACTTGCCCCGCGTTCTGCGTGCAGGCAAGGCCAGCCTCTGGCAGAGGCCCCGCAGCACCACGCATCGGGGACGCGGGCAGAAGAGCCCAAAGGCAGCACGTTGCTGACAGAGCTGGTGCTTTCACCGTGACCCTGCGAGCGCCCCGTCTATCGATCGCCATGCTAACCCCGTGCCGTAGGGCCAGCGCTGTGACAAAGCCTGCCCGCATACGCCAGGAGCGGCAGCAGCCTCCTGCGCGTGCTGAAGTTGGTCCCGAGAAGGAGCAGCACACAGAACAAGCAGAACAAAAGGTGGTCTGTTTCGGGATCAGCCTGAAGAGGCGAGTGTTCCTCTTTGAAAACACCCGGGGCCTTTTGCCAGGAGTGTGAGCACGTGGAGGTTTTACACGGGATGGTCTTACCAGATAATTCAAACTGAAAGACACCCTGAGTCGCTCTCACATACTCTTCGCTCATTGCCCCCTGAATAACTCTGAATGTTTCTGCAACAGGACTCGGTGGCTTCGCTGGGGCAGATCCTGCGTTAACCTTCGCTCCACCTGGTCCTTCACGCTGGGATCCGCTTAACTTCTTCTCCTCTTTGAATGCTTGGGAAGCACCTACAAGAAAGGGATTATTTTTCTCTTTCAAACGCAAAACGCTTTAAACCTGCACGTAGAAACACGCGTAGAGAACTCCGTTTGAAAAGATTTAAGCTTCACGCTAGGGAAAACGAGTATTTTCCCATTTCAGTGTTAATACTGACAAAGGGTGGGTTTAGCACCTGGGAATCTGAGGAGGTGCAGAGCACCAAAGGTAATTTTGCAAAATATTTCTCTTCCTAATACGTCAAAAGAAAAGTGAAAATAAAACCACGGCAAAACTCTAATTCTGACTGTTCGCAGTTCGTTACAAATGCTTCCACAGCACATTGCTGTCTAATGCAATCCACACGCTCCTGACAGCACTCGCAAAAACCAAACCAGTGTCTTTAATAAACGCCGCTTTCACCTCAAAATACTTCTCCCTCTTCTCTGTCTCGCTAAGAACACGGATATTTTATTAAGCCTTCTGCAAAGGCTTCTAAGCTGTAAATGAATTCACTGCTTTAATCGGCATTTTACCATACCGCGGTGAACACGTACATTTAACAGTGAGGGACAGCATTTGCAATATACAAGGCTGATCAAGTGGAACAGCCCCTGCAAACGTTGTCAAAGGTCTCTTAGGTGTCTTGAGTATCAAAACACAGTTAGGACTATCCTGTGAGTCCCTGCTAAATAACCTGTGCCGTGAGGCCCAGGGAACTAACACCATCCCTCCCTGCCAGAACAGTCCTCGTGCGATTGCTCAAACAGTATTTTCAGGGGAAAGGGACTGTTCAAACTTTGCCTCCTCTGCCCTTCTCTTATCCCTGTTTTGGCACTCCTATGACACCTGCTCAGCATTCTTAGTTGCCCTCCTACTTGATACACTACAATTCTGAAAAAGCAAACCCAATGCTTCTCTAAAAAAGACTTCTCCAGTTCATCTAAGAGATTGTAAATCATGCAACTTTCATCTAGGAAGCAACAGAGACTGGGTTTTTTATAAATTTATCACGAGAGATCATATGACACTCCTGCAAAATGTGCTGTCTGACATTTAATTTCTTTTTCCAGCAATATTTACCTGTGACCTTCAGTATAAAAAAGGATTCCTCAAAATAAGGCACTGGTTATAAACCATGAAAGTTTCAAAGTCCTGCAGAAGATAACATTCTTTCCCTAGCTTTAAGTGCAGAGACTCCGCAGACACTTCCATAAATCATACCCTCCAAATGAGAAAAGGGTTTTTGCTAAATAGCTTGAATGGAGTCCAAGTTCTTGGGATTAAAAAAAAAAACAGCTAACTTGCAATCCAGAGGGCATTCATTACCACCAGAAACGATCAACCTGTATACACAGTGCTCTCCCTACCATATCTTTCTGTCTTCACTGCTAGCATCAAAACTAGAAGCCTCTTAAAGTTGCAATGAAAAACATCTGAAGACAAGAAACCATGTCATTAGCTGGTAAGTAGTAAGGTACACATTGTTCTAGGCAACAAAAAAACCAGTTTTGAGTTGGGGAATTTCAATCAGTTTAATCTATTATCAATTAATATAAATATGTAATTATTTTGTTATTAAGAAATAAAAACAAATCAACACTTAAATAAACCCACCTCAACTCCCCTCTGCCCACCTCTCCTCCACCTTCCTTATTTATTTCTGATAAATTCTTAAAGTTTGAACCAAATTCGGGAATCTCTTCTAGTAGCAGTGTACCCAGAAGTGTTCTTAGCCTTTGTTGCTAGATATCCAAATGTTACTTAACATTCCAATCAAACAGTAGTGTGTTTAAGGGGAATTTTTAAAATATAAGGATTCTTCTGCTAAAAACTCTCTTCTTAATGTGTTGAAATAACAGCACTGTTCATTAGGGTACACATTTGTTAACAGTGAACAGATGGAGGAAACGGTACCATAGAGGCCATGGGACAGGAATATCAGTGATCTATGCCCCTGGTGTGCTGGCTGATCTTGGACAAGTGGTTTTCCTCTGCTTGTCTCACTTTCCACCTGAAAAATTGGATGTTTCTACCTATTTCTATATTCATTTTGAGATATATTCATTGAAAACAGTGCTTAAGACTTGAGTGACGGTAAAATGCCAAATCAAATACACAGGCATCTAGAAGGGCAGAAGCAAGTTTGTTGGGATTGTCAGCTGGAGGAGACACAGTGCTTCAGAGCCGATAGCTGGCCTGAAAGATCTTCTCGCTGCCTTGACGACACTCAGGGCCCAGCTGACATCGCTCACTAGGACCATTCCTGCCACCTCCTTCTGAATGGCTGCATTTGCCTCATCACCTTCCTCAGGTGAACCCAGGTCAGCCACGGGTGAAGGCTGGGCAACGAGGAACAGTTGGCAGAGCGGGGCACTAGCAGAGACTGTGGTCCACAGTGGCGGGGGGAGCAGTGGCAGCCAGCGAGGAGTTGCTGCAATGCCATGGCAGCGGTTCCGTAAATTAAAAGGCTGATGGGCAAAATACCTGACCCCGCAAAGTTAAAGAAGCAGTTTTTGGAAGAGAAGGGCGTACCACCTTCTCAGGTGAGTAGCTGTGGGGGTCAGGGGCTAGCTCTGCTCCAGGGTGAATGCTGCACCCCCGGAGGGGAGGGCAGTTTGGGGGGGGTGCCTCCCCCACCGCAGGACCACGGGCGCTGACGCAGGGGTGCTCAGCCCGTGGTAAACCTGTGCTCCCCTGCTGCTCGTCACCTGGCCCGAGGGGGTGAGCTGCGGGGCTAATGCGCAGGCACCAGCAAAACTGCAGAAAGCCAACGCGCGCGCCTTCCGGCTTCTGTAGCGCCTTTGCAAATGCTTCTCACGCTAGAAAGCCTCCCGGGAGGTAAACTGACCCCCCCGGTGCAGAAAAAAGCCGCATCGCTCCGCTTCCCCTATTAAATACTGGAGAGAAAAAACCACTTGAGGGGAAGAAGGCTGAACGTGATGCCTAGGGGCTTCTCCCCCAGGTACTTCTGTGCATGGCTGAACCCAGCAGCTCTCTACACAGGCACGACGGCTCACTTACACGGAGCTCATTGCAGGCACGAGGCTTGCGATCCTGGCACGGAGCTGTCACAGTCGAGCCCTGCTCTCCTCCTTACTTGGGCCGAGTGGCTGGAGAGGGGCTGAAGGAGAGTCGTGCCGGAGGAAGATCTTCTCAGCAAAGCGGTTTCGCTTCCGCCTGTGCAGGATGCCAACCTGGGGAAAGCAAGCGGCATGAAAGACGTTCCAGTTGCGAAAGCGTTCGGACAGCCCTTGGCCCCTTCGGCTTGCTCATGCCTCGTTGCTACAGGAGTCTGCAGCCCTGTGACAATGGGAACTGCACTGGCAGTAAAACAACAACTATCGTTACGGCAACACACGGGGACTAGCGCATCTGCTTATGGCTTAATCCGATTTCTGTTGAAGTCAGTAAAACCGCCCGTCTCAATTCTTACAGTGGGTTCGGACCCACCGGGTGACTTCCCCTTCTGGCATCAGCTCACTGTGAAACCCAAATCCCTCTCAGGGTGTTGCACAGGATCTCTGCATGAAAGCTGGAGGGGGAAAAGACGAGCCACAGGTGGAGGCCGGTGGAAGATCTGCCAGCTGTAGCAACAGGCAGGCAGCATGGCAAGGGCAGGAGGGGGTCAGAGCCTCCATCAGGCAACAGGGGGAGGAGGAGGTGATGTGGGAAGAGTTATGTGCGGATGTGGCGGTGCAGGATTTGGAGGCGAGGGCCGACCTCGCAGTTACTGTGAAATAAGAGGGACTAGGGGGGGAGGTGAGGGAGGGGACAGGTACGGTTGGGCGAGCAGAAGACAGACGATCCTGCCGCAGGCATTTTGGTGAACTGGGGAGGCAGGTGGTGAGATGGAGGCAAAGGCTCCAGTGATTTGAGCGGGACCAGGAACAGAGTTCAGTTCAAAGTGAAATTTCACACGTCCAGCAGAGAATGGAAGGATGCTGGAAACCCCTCGACTCCACTCTTTTCATTCCATGTAGGTCCCCATCTAATCTCAGGTTGGCCGATGTCCCCCGACCCAGCCACCCCCGCTCGCCTCACAGCCTCGCTCACACAGCCGGGCGCCCTCCTCCCCGGCCATCCCCGCCTGGACACCGCCTGGACACCGCCTCCCGCAGCGTGTAGCGCCCGGGGGCCGCGCCTGAGCCCCGGCCTTGCCGGCAACCGCACCCCGGCGCCGACCGTCCCGCTCCTCATAGATGCCCGGGCGGGCCAGGAAGCGCGGACGGGCCCGGCGCTGCCCTCCACCTCCTCCCGACCGCTCCGCCTTTCGTCGCCGCGGCGGCTGCGCGAAGCGGGGCGGCCCCAGCGCCCCTCCCGGGCCTGCTCCCCGCCCCGGGGCGGCCCCTACCCGCGCCGCCATGCTGCCCAACACGGGGTAAGCCGCCCCAGCCCTCCCCTCTCCTTCCGCGCCCCCCGTCGGCGCAGACACCCCCCTTCCCTCGGCCCAGGCCGCCGCTTCCCGCTCCTCAGGCGGCGGCGGCGGTGGCGGGCAGGGCCGCGGGGGCTGGGGGCGAGGGTGAGGTAAAAGCCGTGGCTTTTCAGCCACCGAAGGCCTCTCGGGGCGGGGGGCGAGGTGGGCTTCGGCCGGGGTCCGTCGCGGTGCCGGGGTGGTTTGCTGGGCACTCGCCTCGGCGCTGGTTCGCGTTCCCCTCCAGACGGGTTACGCAGGACAGCGCTTATAAGCCCCCGAAAGTGAATCATTACGCCGGAGGGTACGAGCGCTCCCGTAACGGTGGGCTTTCCCACTTAGGGGTAGCGCTGCCCTGCCCCGCAGCGCCGTCCCCGCTCGTCTTTTGTGCGTGGGCTTTGCTCGCACCTCGGGTCGCGCCGTCCTCCAGTCACGCCGTCCGCGGGGTCCCCTGCCCGGGCTTGTGCAGCGTGCGGTAACGCCAGAGGTCCGGGCCGAGGCCTTTCTCCACGGCGGAGAGGCTGGAAGCAAGTCCAAGAGATAAGGGGGCAGGTGGGGGCTGGCAGAGGTCCTGGAAATCTTCGTAAGGCTCGTTAGTCCATGTCCTTGAGCGGAGCGCTTTGCAATGGAAGTAGTTACTGGAGGACTTCCATCTAAATTGGGTAGTGTATCTGTAATTTTAGATATAGTAAACTATTTTCCTCTTTCTTTCTAATTCCAAGCCAGTACCTTCTTAGCTGGCAATCAAATTTTCTTCCAGTATAGGATCTTAATTTAGAGACATTTTCTGCCTTTCTTCGGAGCCAGCGCTGCTAACAGCCAGGAAGATAAGTTGATATTACTTGTTCCTGTATGTTATAAACAGAATTATTCATTAAATTCCTAACGTATGTGTAAGCAAGCTGTAAAAAGTGTTCCTGATGTGGCCTGCATGTTTCTGTATTACCAGTCATGCCTGGTGAGAAAGGAACCTATCTTATTTTTTTCAAGATCCCTGAGGCTCCAGGGCACAGAGGTGAATTTGACATTTTCTATCTTATTACCTGAATTCAACTGCGATGGAAGCAATAAAGATACAACCTTCACAATACAGGCCATAAGCGATTTTAGACGAGCACATGTTTTAAAAACTTGTAACTATTGGACTGCTAAGTGAATTACGAAATAAATCCTAAGTCTTGCAGGCTTCTCAGCTTGCTTAGAAGAATAAAATGCTCCAAATTCTGGGCAGTTCTTTTTGGGACACCAAATAAAGGTTTTGAGAGGTTGGTGCATCTGGCTTTGTGGGTACTGTCACGCCAACTTGTAGAGGGCAAATGAAACTTCTCGAGTCAGACATGATTAGAAGTAAAATTAAGGAAGAAGCAAGAATGTTTAAAAAAAGGAAGAAATAAAAGGAGTGTGAGAGATCGTATCAAGTCAGCTCAATGTTTCAGAGGGGATGAAGTGAAAATGAATTTTTCCTGTTAGTAGGGCTTTGCTTATTTTGGTGAACACTGTTTCTGTGGGCTGTAGGGACAAAATTGGAGGTTGTGGAGCTAGAATTGAAGGAAGGGAGCTCCAGAGAGTGAATGTAGTCAGTGGTCATTGTAAGCCTAGGGAGAAAAAGGAGGTTTATGTAGGCTAGAGATGCAGTTGTGCTCAGAAAAAAGAGAATTTGAGGGTGATGGCCAGTACAGGAAAGGTTGGAGGGGAAAACTAGAGAGAGCATAACTGGAATGAATAGAATATGTTCCCTGACATTTTGAATAGAATAATAATTTGGGGAAAGGAATTGAATCTGCAGCTGGACTCTTCCAGGTGGGATCATCAGATAATTCAGGTTGAAAGGGACCTTGAGAGGTCTCCAGTCCAACCTCTTGCTGAAAGTCAGATCAGTTGGGAGATCAGACAGGGTTGCTCAGGGCTTTGTCCGTTTGCGTCTTGAAAACCTCCAAGGCTGGAAACAGCTCAGTCCCCTGTTGTGTTGCCTGACTGTCATCATAGGGAGGACAGTCTGAACCTCTCCCGTTGGAACCTTTCTTTTTTCAGTTTGAAAGGACCTGTTGTCTCTCATCTTCCTGCGCTGCACCACAACATGTATCCTTGGCTCCATTTCATCAATCACCGCATAGGTATTGGGGGGCTGCTGCTAGGTCCCCCCAAAGCTGTTCTCCAGGCTGAACTGGCCCTCTCACACAGTAGGTGCTGAGCCTTCAGCCATCTCTGTCTCCCTTTGCAGAACTTGCTCCTATTTGTCAACATATACCTGGTATCAAGGGACCCAAAACTCATCACGGGATGTAAGTCTTATGAGTGCCAAACAGAGGGGCATAATCCCTTCCCTCAGTCTTCTGGTTATGGTGTTCTTGTAGCCCAGGATGCTGCTGGCCTCTGTTGCTAGGCACACTGCTGGCTCATGCTCGGCTTGCTCTCTGCCAAGTTCCCCAAGGCCTTTTCAGGAGAGCCCTCCCTGGCCATTCAGTTGGGCCAGGGACTCCCCCATTGCAGGGAGTCTTTCTTCCCAGATGCAGGACTGTACATCTGTCCTTGTTGAATTTCACGAGGCTCCTGTTCATCTAGCCTGTCGGGGACCCCCTGGATAGCAGCCCTGCCCTCAAGGTTGTGAACCGGTTGTCATCCACCCCCAGGGCATTTTGTCACCTCCTTCAGGTTGTTGATAAAGATGTTAAACAGGACTGGTCCGGGAGTAGAAGTGGTACCCTACTTGTTATCAGTCTCTGGGCAGAGTATGACTTATTAACCACCACCCTCCGAGCCGGACCAACCAACTAGTTTTTTACTCGTCAGGTTGTGCACCCATCCAGACCATAGTATCTTAAATTGGATGCAAAAATATTGTGAGAGATGGCATTGAAAGCCTTGCTTTCAGCAGTCCATTGAGCAAAGGGCCTGCTTTTACTACCAGCGTAGCAGCAGAAGCCCCTGTGCCCTTGACGTCCTTCACAAGCCCTAGCTGCAGGTGAACTTTGGTTTTCCTGACACCACCCTGACATGCCCGGGGTGATATTTCTAATTCCTCCTTTGTGGCCTGTCCTTGCTCCCACTCCCTGTATGACACCTTTGTACACGGGAGCTGAATCACGAGTTCCCTGCGTAGCTATGCCGGTCTCCTGGTACATCTACTTGTCTTCCTGAATGGACCACTCTTGCCCCTGGAGGGGGCTTAAAGCCCCGCCAGCTTTCCTCAGCTTCCTTTTCCTTCAGAGCTGCCTCTCGCTGGACCCCCTTGCTAAGGTGGAGTCTGCTGACTTCATATCGGTTGGTTGAAGATAGAAGCTGGATTCTGGCCTTACTCGACTGAGTTTTACAGTCTGACTGTGTATTGCAGAGATGAACTTTCCTCACTGTGCATTTGACTCGACTCTCAGCAGCAGTTTTTTGTGATTTGCTGTGCTGTTTTGAGATTTTTCTTCCTGTGCCTCTCTAGGACCCAATTTTGCAGAGGAAAGCTGTTTGAAATGGCACCTGCAGGGCTTCATTGACTTCCTGGGCCCTTGCAGATGTCTAACTGTGCCACTGCAGGGGAAGATCCCTCCTCCTCCCCACCCCATCCCAGTTTTCTGCCTTCTGAAAGCAAACAGCTACCCTCCTAGAGCGTGTTTTGGAGAGGGATGCTCTCAGATTGGAGGGAAAAAGCAGACCTGGAGAAACAGTAGTGAGTCAAGTCTGGCCCAGACTGAAAGGAAAACTGATGCAAGCTTGGAGGCTGATGTGTAACATTTGTGACGTGAGTGAAAAGTGAAGTTGCTGTAGCACATAGTTTATATGCATTCTCTAACTGGGGTTGAAAACTTGGACCTCTTGTTTTTTTCCACTGAGTTACGGAAAGCAACACAAGCTTTATGCAGAGCACTGAAATGCACATTCCTTCATATGGAAAAGCTGTGGTCTAAGAGGCTTTATTGTCAAATGTGCTTTAAACTGGAGCTGATCTTTTGCTTTTCAAAAATTCAGTGACATTGTGTAAGCCAGACGTCTTTCTGACTCTCTAAAACTTGCTAAGTTTCTCCAGAGGTTTTGATTTGACCCGTTTTTTGGGGAAATCCATTGGATTAAATGTAGTTACTGGGAAACTGTTGAGTTTAGTGTAAAACCTTTAAGAGAAATAATTGCCATTTCTGAAAGTCAGGTTTTTGGCACTTGTGTGTGGCACCCTGCATTGGCATTGTGGTTCTAGACTTGAACTTTATACCACGTTGAGACAGCAGTTTTTTGTGTTTAGAAGGCTGTGACTAGTAAATTACAGAGAGCTGTGTAGGTGTGTTGTCTCATTAGAAACTGGCATTTTGGTTTTCACAACTTCCTTTTCCATTGTCGGAGAATGTAGCAGCTCTGTTGTAAACAGTGTGTCGGATCATTTTACAAAAAGGGAGAAATCTAATTGGGTGACCTGTGTAGCCTTCTTGCTTTATAGTGTTTGCAGACTTGGAGAGTGGTCTTACCTTCAGTGGTACTGTACTTTGCTGTAGCTGTAGCCATTTCTTGTGTATTTAGGGGCTGCTTTCTTAGCAAAATGATGAAGGCATTTGTCTGGTTGGAAGACTGCTCTAGTTACTTTTGCCTTAAAGAATGATTTAAAGGTTTTGCTTTGTTCTCCCTCTTCTTTACCCTCCACTTCCCCCTTCACCTTTAGGAAACTAGCAGGATGCACTCTCTTCATCACAGGCGCCAGCCGGGGCATTGGCAAAGCCATTGCTTTGAAAGCTGCCAAGGATGGCGCCAACATTGTGATAGCTGCCAAGACAGCTGAGCCCCATCCTACTCTTCCAGGGACTATCTACACTGCTGCAGCAGAGAGTAAGTTGTAGTAAATGAGGGTGGTCTTCAGGTGCTGGGTTGGGTGTACGCCTTAGCTTAATTGCCATACCCGAGGGGAAAACTGCGTAGACTCTCTTAGCTCCAATTCACCTTTAATAAAATAAGGTTAGTGCTTCTCTTGCCTCCCAGGAATGCTGGGAGGTATCAAAATATTACTGTAATGAAGATGTGTGTGTATAGATGTGAAAATGCTATGTTAGTTGAGATGTATGCATTCTCGGTGTTAAAATTTGGTTTTGGCTTCCCTGTTCTTTACGCAACATACAAAAAGGTCGCAATTTGAGAGTGCGATTTTCAATGCCTTTTTGAAGCATGTCATTGAATGAGAGATTCTCAGTAGGTTCATGCTATTTGTTCCATCTGAGAGCAAATTTTTAAATGTTTAATTTTTTAATTGTGCAGTTGAAGCGGCTGGAGGAAAGGCTTTGCCATGCGTCGTTAATGTGAGGGAAGAACAGCAGATTATTAATGCCGTGGAGAAAGCTGTGAAGACTTTTGGAGGTATGTTAAGGTGTGGAGGAGATGTTAACAGGCAGATTGTTCAAACAAAAAGAGAAAAGAACAGACTGCCTTACTTGTGCTTTTTGTCTTTAAATGCTAATGTGAAATGGCTTATTTTAAAACCAGGGATTGATATTTTGGTGAACAATGCAAGCGCCATCTCTTTGACTGGCACTTTGGAAACAGAAATGAAGAAAGTCAATCTTATGATGGATGTCAATGTACGAGGAACCTACCTTACGTAAGTGCTGAGAGAGGGAAGCAAAGTAATTCTAACAAAATGTATGATGTTATCTCAGTTTTTCTGAGAAATTGTGTAGCTGTCTTGCTACCCTAGAGCTGGAGTGCAAGTATTCTACATGTGCTCACAGGAAGTTGCTTGGTTATTGGCCAACTGATTTGAAATAATTATTTGCAAGAATTGCAAGTTGGAGTAAACAGGAACCTTATTACTGTAGTCATTAAGTGTTCACAAGCCCCTCCATGCAGGTAGGAAGCAGAAACTAGTTTATTTCAAATGGAGCTTCAGCTTGGCTTTGTTAAATGCTGTCTGCTCTTTCATTTCAAGCAATATTACTAACTCTTTGCATACATTAAGTGCAGTATCTTTTTTGTCAGCTTCCTTCTCACAAGTGTCTTTCTCATCTTTAGAGACATTATATAACTTACAATAGTTAAAAGAGAAATGTTAAAGATGTATCTTAACGATCTAAAGTGTTCTCTGCCTACTTTCAGCTTATCAATTCTATAATTTATTTAAATTACCATATCAAGATTTGATTTCACAATTCCTGTGTCCTTATTTTGCTCATTTTTTGGAAGTAGATTCAGTAGGTGGGATCATCTTTAGATTTACAGGGTGTCATTTATAGTTGCTCTATTTTGAAATGAAAACTTTGATTTTGATGGGGTTGTGTTTAAAAAAAAAAAAAAAGCCCTTAGGATGATGCAGATTCTCTATATTCAGTCATTGCTTGATGTGATCAGGAGCTTTTTGTATCAAAGTTTTATCTAGAATAGTGTCTGTCATTCTCCTTTGTGCAGATGAATCTGGTTATGAGATACCATGATTATATTCCTTAATGTTCTTTTGCTAAGAATCAGTGAAGGGATTTGCCATTAGAATAGTGTAAAAACACACATGAATAGCAGCTTTCTGAATGAGAGAGACACGTGCACAGCATGTAGATAGCATGGAGAGAGAAGGAGGGTGGAAGAAAGAAAGACTCTGCTTGCAGAGTGGGATTTCTGTGCTTCCATCCTGTGATGTCTGCTTTTGAAAGGCTGTAAGTGTAAGCAGTTCCGCGCTCAGAAAGGAAAATTGTTTTTGGAGCTTAGCATTCCAGAAAATGCTCTGTGGATATCCCTTGCTAAATCTCTGAATGGGTTCCACTGTGTTGCCAGTGGCAAGCTCCATTTACCCGCACCAGCCAACAGCGACAATCACTTTCTTGATGGTACATCTAGCTATTCCAAATTAATGGAGGATTCTTAAAGTCATCTTTCCTTTGGGTGCTACTCTGCCTTAAAAAGATTAAAAAGCAGGTTCTGTGTTGCTGCGAATGGAAGAGTATATGAAAGATTAATGCCTCTCAAGGGAAGTTACAAATGATCTTTGTCATTGCTTTTATAGCTGTCAATTGGGAAGACCTAGTCAAGCATTTCAGCCTTTTCTTCCCCTTGCTTTGTATGTTGCTTCTGCTCGTAATTTGTAGACATCTGTTTGCAATTTAATGCTGAGAAAGTTATAATAGCTAAAAAAAAAGTGGTATGGATTTTTTGTCTGTGTGGAGGAGGTAGGATGTCCCCTATTACAGAGTATACCTGTTGACATATTCTTGGTTCCTGTGCATTAAGAAATTGAGACACCTGTTACTGAACCTTGTGCACTGCCACTGAAAAGAGTTGAGACCCCAGGTGGTAAATGATTTACTTTACTACTGTAATGATTTTGCGGTTGAAGGTGTCCCTTCTGTGGCTGACAGTATGTGTGGGTCCTGTTGAAATGTGTGAATAGTAGGTCAGTAGTGTAGTCCTCTGCGGTGCTGTTCTCCCTGTGAAGCTTGATTAAAAATTCTCCAGCAGAGTTCAAATGCAAACATGTACCTTAGTGCTAGAAGTGAAGTCAAGTGACGTTTTTTATAAAGTAAAAGTTACGATTTACAGATACGTGTAAATTCTAATTTGAATGAAATAGTGACTCTTCCAGTCAGCTGAGAATAGGTTTTCAGTTTTGCTTTGAATATTTGCAATAGCTTTTCACTATACAGTATTATTTCTTTAACGTGGTTTTAAAGAAGAAATAGGTATGTGATCAGAATATATTTATGACTAAATGATGCTCTACACTGTTAATTTCGCTTGTTGCCTCATAGTGTTTTGTTGGCCCTGCCAGAACTATTACAAGGAGATTATGGCTTCTGAGCATCTGGAAAGTCAGCTTTAGTAGATGCAGCTGCACCATTTGGAGAATGTGGTCCAGTTAGCAGGAATGAATACTAGGCCTGAGATAACTGAGCTAGGACAGATTGTTTTTATTGTTCTTTATATCAGTTAAATAATTGATACAGGGGCAGGGTCTCAGCTTAGTGTTGGACTTTCATGAAAATACTGGTCTGCTAGTATGTTTTTTCCTGTAATTATAGGTGTTCCATAAAATAAGAGGTGACTGATTTGTCTGAATATATCTTTCAGGTCTAAAACATGCCTTCCCCACTTGAGGAAGGGTAGGAACCCCCATATCCTGAACCTCAGCCCACCTATGAATATGAATCCCATGTGGTTCAAAAATCATTGTGGTGAGTAGCATTCAGGGCCTTTGTTGTTATTTTTTGAGAATCATGTAAATATCTGGTGAAATGTGTGGGAGTGCCAGCCCAGAATGCTAGATCTTGTATCTTTAGCACTATATACAGACTGGCGCTAATAGTTCCCCAGGGTGTTTTGTACCTAACCTAAAAGAAATTGTTTTGTGGGAAAACATAGTGCAGGTTTCATGGCCTAATATGTCCTTTATGTTTTCAAGAATGTTTTCAAGGTAAAAGTCCGTGCTTTTTCATGGGAATTCTTAAGACTACAAAACATTTTCTGTTCCAAATAGAGATTGAAACCACAAATCTATTTTCTTACCAGTTCAGCTTCACATTTTATTTAATAAAGTTCAATGTTGTCTTTTAAAATGGAAATTAATTTTGAGGTGGGAAAGGGACCCCATTTTGTCTTGAGGTTAATGTTGCTCATTTTAAAACTGTAAAAAAAACCTTTCGATTTTGGACACTTGTTATGTTAAACTCCTCCAGCAAGTCCCAGTTCTTTCCCCCCAAAAAGCTTCCCTTCTCAAAATAGATAGATGACAAGGATTTAGAATGTCCCTTTTTTTCTTTTTTTTTCCATTTTTTTTTCTGTAGAATACTAGTTTGGTTGTTAGCAGCTAGTATGCCTTAGGCCTCTTGAAAAAAACTGGGCACTCTTGTCAGTGTACTGTGTATAAAAAGCACAACAAAACCACCATGCAGCTAGGCTTCAGTCGTCGTTTTTGTCAAAACGTGTAGCTCTCGTGTTACTTGTAGTGAAAAGATGGCAGACTATAGTTTGTATCTGCTAGGGGTGGTGGGGAGAAGTGAGAGACTTTGACTCTAGGAGATACTGTTTTGTCCCCAAAAACTTAGTTTTCCTTATGAACAAATCATTTTGGTTTTTCTTTCCTTCGTAATTAAAGTTCTGTTGATAAAGTGTAATTTTTTATCTTTTTTATACTTCTTGTATTAGCTTATACCATTTCTAAATATGGGATGTCCATGTGTGTCTTGGGAATGGCAGAAGAATTTAGAGGAGAAGTTGCTGTCAATGCTTTATGGCCCAAAACAGGTGATTTTTTTTTTTTTTAATGGTACTAAAATAATGACTTTCTGTATTTTGTCTTCTACAGCTTGTTTTATTTGACTTTGATTATACTTCGGGCTTCTTCTGGAACTGATTCAGGAGGCCGAGCAGTTCTTTTGCTTATTCTTTGTTCATCCTGCATGGGTGCTGGTTTTCATTCCTAGTTCTCACTAGACCATTGCCACTTTGATTCAAACTCATCTTCAGCTAGTTTGCAACCCATTCAACCCATTCAACCCTTTCAGTTGGCGGAAGCATCTGTGCAGTATTTGGCTTGTCTGTGCTCTTTCTCATGCACCCAGAGTTTTGGTTTGGACAGAATCACAAAAGTATTAGCATGCTTTCATCAGTAGGTATTAAACGTCTGTGTATGTAGTACTATTTAGAATTCCTTGCTAGTTAAATTGCCAGAGCGTAGATAGAACTGACAAGATACATACCTCTGTAAATGCAGAAATAATTAAAAAACCCCTGTTCCTAGAAGTTTTGGTGCAGTGGGACAGCAAATCATGGGACAGAACCATCTGCTTGCAAGTCACGGGAAATTAAAGAGCTCTGTGGAAGAAAAACAACTTGATGCTCCCACATTGTATTAACTTCCATTTGTTGTCTATGGGTCAGTGAGGATCAGGGCTGCTGTTTTGAGGTTTATTCAGCTGTTTGCCAAAGAGGCCAGTCTCTTCACCCCAGAAAATTCTATGTACAGAAATGATACTGATGTTAAAATCAGTAAAGACAGAAGGTGATCCTGCAGTTTATTCCCATAACTAGTGGAGGGAGGGAAGAAGGAAGAGGAAATAAAAATATCAACCAAGATCCTCTTCTGGGGCTAGCGCTCCAGTGTAAGAAGTGTTTGTACCCAGACACTTCTCAACATTTTCCTGTTAGGAGTTGCAGGCCCCTCTTAACTTCTAGTGTGGAAGCTCTCTGATTTGCTTCCTCTAAAGTGAGGAATATGAGCAAGACTTAATTATCTCAGACAAAATCAGCTGAGCTTCTTTGCTTAAATACTGTAGGTGATACTCAGTTGAACGCTTGGGTTAGTATGTCTGACAGGCCTGGTCCTTCTTCATTGGTCTGGATGCTTGCATCCTAAATTCTCCCAGTAAATGAATGCCTCATAATTCTGCTCACAGTATGATTTTTACCCATAGAAATATTTTGGTAAGGGATTGACTTTTTGAATGATGATTATATCGTTCATGAGAATTACATCATCACAAAACCTGTACTGTCTGTTTTGAAGAGGATAAGCTTTTAATCTTTGGTGTACTGAAGGCAACTGCAGGTATAACTTCAGGGACTGGATTGCCTTCCTGGCAGTGGAGTGAAAGCTCACCTTTCAGGTTTTGGGTCTCTCTTGTATTTTTTTATTTCTGAAGGAGTCAGAAGAAACATGCACTTGTTTCCACATACTTGCTTCTTGAGTGCTCCAGGGAAACCTCAGAAAAGTTTCAGTGGCGATTTCCCAGCATCTATATTTGTCATCTGGAATAGAGCCATGAAATTTGGTTCTTAAAGCCTTCAGCTCCCTAGACCTCATGCCCATTCTGCCTGGCTTGTCCCTAAAATGGGGTTTATATCTCCTCAGAATCCTATACGTAGGAGTAATTTGGTTTTCCATTAGCAGAAGTGATCTTTTATCTACCATTTTGTGGTTTTTGGTAACTGACTGATTAAGCAATGTAAATTGTATATGAGAGTTAGGGACAGTGAAGTAATTAATCCAGAGTATCTCATTCAGACAGAGAGATGTGGTATCAAGCTGCAGACAACATTACTAATTTGACTTATTTTCTCATGCAAAAGGTGTTACAAGATTACCTGTGTCTTGTAAATGCACATATTTACACACTGCATAGGCACATTATGTGCCCCCTCCACTGCTTTCTGATTCTTCAACACCTTCCTTCTATGATTCTGGATAGGCTGGAGAAAACATCCACTACTATTGTGGAGATGAGTTGGTGGTTTTATGGGTCCCAACATACTGTTGAAAGCTAAAGAATTCTTCCTGCAGAGACCAGCTGGTTATACTAGGTCTTTATTTTGCAATGTAGGTGTTTTCCCCCATCTATCTGAATAATTCAGCCTCCTGTTTTTCATGGCAAGGGAAAACAGAACCTAGGAGAATTTGTCCAGCCGCTCACGATGAAAAATTTTTCGGAGGGATGGCTAACTTTGTAGGCAGAAGTTACATTCTGTCTTATGTTGCATAGCTGAATTCTTTCTTTCTTTCCAGTGTTTGTATATGCTGTAGCACTCCAAATGTCAGTAGTAGTACCAGTGTCCCAGGTATGGTATGGTATGGTATTAAAGGATGTCTATGATGTATTAATTAAACTTTTACAAAATTCTTCTTGGGGGGGGAAACCCAAACCAAAGAAAGTAGTATCTTTCTTTTGTGCATTAGAGTGCCACTGTGTCCTTGGTAACATATTTGTACCTGCTAAAATAAGTAAGAGAGTAACACTGCAGAAGCTGGCACTTGTTCTAGAGTGCAGTTCATATCTGTTCCCCTCAGGAACCTCCAGAACATGAGGCTTGGAAGTGCAGAAAGATTCAGTTTACGAATGACAATAGTATATTCTAATAGATGCTTGTTTTAATGAAGATTTCTCTCTGTGAGGTGCTGCAAAGTAATTTAAAAAGTACTTAAGCTTTCCGTAAAATCAAAGGCATGCAGAGCTCTGTATTTGCTGAATCCATTCTTGCTCGTTCAGTTTGACTGTTAGAAACGTTAGATGAGCTCTCAAAGTTTGTGTAAATCATTGATGCCTCCATGAAAACTGATGTGCCCTCAAGTATAAAAGAGGATAACAGTGTGCAAATTCTACAGTACAAAAAATGTTCTTGCAAAAGTTTTATCTTCCAAAAGTGAGAAAGTTAACTAATTTCAAGTGGTCACCAGAGAGAGAGAGAGTTACAGACTTCCATGGTATCTAAAATACAATTGCAAAATTCTTAATTAAAAAATCCACTGTCATCTCGTACAAATGTGATTAGCCTCAGTGCTAGTACGGATGCCAGTATCTGTTGATTAATCAGACACTTTAAACACATGAAAGTATGCTGGTAATAAGATGCCAGGAGCTCTCTATATATCTAAAAGTGAAAGAGGAGGCCTACCAAAAGGGCAAGGGGTAATCCCACCATTAAGAGTACATATGAATAATAGCGGCGTCCTGGAACAGAACTAGAAGACTTTTCATGTGCATTAGAGGAAAACCAGCAACGCTTTATACGAAATAGGTGGAACAATGTGCAGCCAGACTATGAGGTTTAAAACCTTTTTGCTTCAGTCTGTGCACATAGGCTTACTGTGCTGAGAATAACAGTTGACGCTAACAGAGAAGTGGCAGAAATGTGGGCCAGGAAAAGAAAACACATTAATGAGTCCTCAGAATAGTGGAATATATTCAGGTCAACAGAACCTGGTAAACTTCATCAGAGTATTTGACAGAAATGTTCTCTGAACATTATTATTAGTAGTAGTTATTTAAAAAAACCTAAAAAATCTTGCAGGACAGATCGCATTTCAGAGGACCAAAGAAGGCAAATTTATTTCCTATCCTTAAAAATGAGAAAAAGACCTAGGGAGACTGAGGTGTATGTACAGTATATCTATTCGCCACTTTTTATTTATAGCGTATTTATAGCAGTTCAGTTGATTTGAAAAAAAGAAGCTGAGGTTGGTCGAAGGTAAATGAAACCTAGGGGCTAATTCTCACCACAGAAGGGTAAAATAAGGGAGTCAGCAAGGACATGTACCCACTCTTGCATTTTCCTAGAAAACACTTTGACAGGACCTCCCTGGCCAGCATTGAAGACTGCCGTCCTTTTTCCCAGTTCCTAGTTTGGAAGGTGAATGATCCAGCTCTGATAGACGTGTCCTGCATGGTGCCTATTCTTTGCTTTTTAAGGGATGTTGGGATCATTTCTGCATCAAAGCTGCTGTTACTTTGTGTGGAATGGAAACACAGAAAGGAGGACAAAAGTGATTTAAAATCAGGTTTATCCTTCCGCCTCCAGGATCTACCAGCCCCAGGTGTAGGAGAGGATTTGTGAATCTGTCCCAAAACTTAGGAGCAGAGTGTTCAGTCTTAAACAGCAGATGGGAAAAAGCCATGAAGCAGAACTGTGTTACTGAAAACAGTAACATGGCAAATGCCAAACAGCCTCTCTGGAACAGGATGAAAGAAAAATGAAATGGATACCTCAGCCTGGAAGAGCAAATTAACAGACATAGACTGGAACATGCCACAGTGTTAGTGACTCCCTTGGGGGAAGCATAAAGAAGACTAACGGAATGGTAGAATTGGTTAATAAAACAACCAGAAGCTTAGGAGATCTGGATTTTATTCTTGGGTCTAACACAGCTTTTCTGTGGAACATTGAACAAGTTAGTTGAGTTTTTGCTATTTGGTTTCTCATTAACTTAGGAGAGACACTTTGGTATCTCATGGGAGTTATTACAAGGCTAAAATTAAGCATCAAGATTTTCAGTGTCATAATCACCAAGGGAAGTACCTCTTAATGACTGATGTATCATACGTTCACTTTGAGAAAAATAGTTGTCCTGTTAGTTTTTCATGTCCTGAATAACCTGGAGGAAATCCACAGAGGGGAACACTGATAAAGGGATAGAGGGGTGTGAATGTCATAAGAAGTCCTGCCCATTATGCCACTTTTTGGTTCCTTTAACAGTTTCCTTGTTTTTACTGGTGCTTGTAGAGCATTATTTGTTGGTTGGTAGTATTTCATTTCTCGTACAACTTCCTTTTGCATGAAAGGAAAACAAAGTGTGTGTACTTGCCAGAGAAATGGGAATTTCATGTTGTCAGTGTTAAAGCTTTGCTTTCTTACCCTCCAAACTTTCTAGCCATACATACAGCTGCTCTGGATATGCTGGGAGGATCTGGAATAGAAAAGCAGTGCAGGAAAACGGACATCCTTGCAGATGCTGCATATTGCATTTTAACAAAACCAAAAAGTTTCACTGGAAACTTCGTTATTGATGAAGTTCTGCTGAGAGAAGAAGGAGTTAAGGATTTTGATGTCTATGCAATTGCACCAGGTAAAACAGATCTTTAAGATGAGAAGTAAGTTCAGGAAGGAGGGAAGGCTGTATGGAGAATATTAATACAGTTTTGTTTCTAGGGGCTCTTAAATTAGTCTGTAAAAAGTTGCTTTCCCTCAGCTTTCAGAACATGCCTCCCTGGAAAGCACATACGAGTCCACTGAGATTCTAATCACCAAGTGCCTATTAAATTAAAAAAAATAATTTAATGAAAAGAAAATGTACCTGCACTGTAGATGTATATATTACTATTTACTAGCTAGTGAGATAGATTTTTTTTTTTTTCTTCTCCAAATGTTTTTCATTGCAACTTTAAGAGGCTTGTAGGTCAGATTTTAAATTAACCAAACTGTAAACATGTTATTTCATGTTATGTCTTTCCTTCAAATTGTAGTTTATTTACTTAAAACTTGGCTGTAGTTTCATACGAAATTGATTCCTGTTTGTGCTGTCCAACTTTACTTGGACTTACTATTACATTTTTCCTCCCTTTTAGGTCACCCCCTGATACCTGACTTCTTCTTGGATGTTGAAACTGACATGACAGCCATGAAACAAGAAAGAGATGGTAGGGAAAGCACTGTGTGTAAAAGTCAATCATTTCTGACAATAATGAATGCCCTATTTCAAGTCATTTTTTCTTTTCTCCCAAGAGCTTGGTCTCCACTCAAGCTATGTGGCAAAACCCCTTTTCTCATTTGGAGGGTATGATTTATGGAAATTACTCTCTACTTAAAGCTAGGGAAAGAATGTTACCTCCTGCAGGACCTTCATGGTATAAAATCAGTGCCTTATTTGAAGAATCCTTTTTTAACCATCTGACTTGTGGTAGTATGAAGGTCACAGGTAAATATTGCTGGAAAAAGAAATTCAATGGCAAACAGCACATTTTGCAGGAGTGTCTCATTTGCCTTGCTAAATTTATACAAAAGAACACAACGTAGAGCCTCCATTGCTTCTTAGATAAAACTTGCACAATTTACACAAATATCTCTTAGATGAAATGGCGAAGTCCTTTCTTGGAAAAGCATCGGTTTTGCTTTTTCAGAATTGTAGTGTATCAAGTAGGAGGGCAACTAAGAATGCTGAGCAGGTGTCATAGGAGTGCCAAAACAGGGATAAGAGAAGGGCAGAGGAGGCAAAGTTTGAACAGTCCCTTTCCCCTGAAAATACTGTTTGAGCAATCGCACGAGGACTGTTCTGGCAGGGAGGGATGGTGTTAGTTCCCTGGGCCTCACGGCACAGGTTATTTAGCAGGGACTCACAGGATAGTCCTAACTGTGTTTTGATACTCAAGACACCTAAGAGACCTTTGACAACGTTTGCAGGGGCTGTTCCACTTGATCAGCCTTGTATATTGCAAATGCTGTCCCTCACTGTTAAATGTACGTGTTCACCGCGGTATGGTAAAATGCCGATTAAAGCAGTGAATTCATTTACAGCTTAGAAGCCTTTGCAGAAGGCTTAATAAAATATCCGTGTTCTTAGCGAGACAGAGAAGAGGGAGAAGTATTTTGAGGTGAAAGCGGCGTTTATTAAAGACACTGGTTTGGTTTTTGCGAGTGCTGTCAGGAGCGTGTGGATTGCATTAGACAGCAATGTGCTGTGGAAGCATTTGTAACGAACTGCGAACAGTCAGAATTAGAGTTTTGCCGTGGTTTTATTTTCACTTTTCTTTTGACGTATTAGGAAGAGAAATATTTTGCAAAATTACCTTTGGTGCTCTGCACCTCCTCAGATTCCCAGGTGCTAAACCCACCCTTTGTCAGTATTAACACTGAAATGGGAAAATACTCGTTTTCCCTAGCGTGAAGCTTAAATCTTTTCAAACGGAGTTCTCTACGCGTGTTTCTACGTGCAGGTTTAAAGCGTTTTGCGTTTGAAAGAGAAAAATAATCCCTTTCTTGTAGGTGCTTCCCAAGCATTCAAAGAGGAGAAGAAGTTAAGCGGATCCCAGCGTGAAGGACCAGGTGGAGCGAAGGTTAACGCAGGATCTGCCCCAGCGAAGCCACCGAGTCCTGTTGCAGAAACATTCAGAGTTATTCAGGGGGCAATGAGCGAAGAGTATGTGAGAGCGACTCAGGGTGTCTTTCAGTTTGAATTATCTGGTAAGACCATCCCGTGTAAAACCTCCACGTGCTCACACTCCTGGCAAAAGGCCCCGGGTGTTTTCAAAGAGGAACACTCGCCTCTTCAGGCTGATCCCGAAACAGACCACCTTTTGTTCTGCTTGTTCTGTGTGCTGCTCCTTCTCGGGACCAACTTCAGCACGCGCAGGAGGCTGCTGCCGCTCCTGGCGTATGCGGGCAGGCTTTGTCACAGCGCTGGCCCTACGGCACGGGGTTAGCATGGCGATCGATAGACGGGGCGCTCGCAGGGTCACGGTGAAAGCACCAGCTCTGTCAGCAACGTGCTGCCTTTGGGCTCTTCTGCCCGCGTCCCCGATGCGTGGTGCTGCGGGGCCTCTGCCAGAGGCTGGCCTTGCCTGCACGCAGAACGCGGGGCAAGTGGTAACCTCTTGCAGAGCGCCGCCAGCGTACGTAGTGTCGTGTGACTGCTCCAAACGGACACGGCAGCGGCCGCCTGACGGGGAGGAGTAGGGAGGGCACCTTTGCTGCCTCGTCACCTCTTGTCACTGTCTGTTCAGGTGATGACGGAGGCACTTGGTATATTGACCTGAAAACCAAGGGTGGGAGCGCTGGTTTCGGAAAGCCTCCTGTGACGGCTGACGTGGTTATGAGCATGTCGAGTGCCGACTTTGTGAAAATGTTCACAGGTGAGTGACCGGTGCGTTTGCCAGGGCGGACGCGGGTACTGGTGCCCAGAAAACCTTCTGCTGGTGGGCGAACAGCCAGCCTCCTCGCTTTGTGATCCTGGGATGGAGGGGCTTTGGGCTTTTTGTGGCTCAAGTGAAGGCGTAGGATAGACCTCCTCGGATTTTTCTGAACTCTTCGGCCTGCGAACAGGAAGAGCACAAAAGCTTACGCTGCTTTTATGAACTAGGTATTGAAATTTTGGCAGCGAGTGTAGCGTCAGAAAGAACCCAGTCAATCTGTTGGACTTCTGTTCTGCACATCTCTAATCTGGGTTTCCTAAACGTGCACTGCTTTTACTGCAGAACTTGGTAGCAATACAGCTGCTAGGTCTCACTGTAGTGGCGTTACATTTTCCTGTGCACAGGCTGTCTACAGTTCCTTTTCATTTTCTGATGGTTCTGTTTCTTCTTTTTAGGTAAACTAAAGCCAACCATGGCCTTCATGTCAGGAAAATTAAGGATTAAAGGTAACATGACACTAGCAATAAAGCTGGAGAAGATGCTGACACAGCTTAACTCTAAACTGTGAGGGGAAAGCCTTACGAGCAGAACAGTGGCCTTTCATATATAACTGCAAAGCTGTTTTAAAATGGTAGTCCTTCTTTTTCTCTGATGCAATGTAATAAGTATGGATAAAATGTGAGATTTTTAGATAAGAAATAACTCCATCTGGTTAAGACAAGAAAGTGTTTGTGATTAAACTAATTCCTTCTCCCGAATACACATATTACATTGCAGGTGTTTTCTTTTCTTCTGCTCCTCTGGATCAATGCAAGACACCTGAAGTGAGTTTTTTCCCCACACAGTTGCTTGCACACATCCCATAAAAAAGATGGGGGGAGCAAACATCACCCTGCAGATCTGTTTCTGTGATAGCAGCGCCATGCAGAGATTCCTGAGCTGGCTTAGAAGTGGAAGCAATATGGCCAGTGCAGCAGGGCCCTAATTACCCCTGGTAAATTAACATCTCATTAATTTTTTTTTTTTTGCTTTCCTGAGTTGATTACCTACACTAGTTCTCATACCTCTGTATTGCACTGAGTTAGGCTGCACAGACATACCGAGTGATACGCAAGTTTTCTTTTTGTGCAGAGGTACACACGCGCACACGCACTCACACTCCCCTGCCCCCGACCGCCACAGACAAGGTGCTGACTTCTACGGCGCCTTCATGTGGCATTACGAGGATTAACCTACATCACTGCAGCCCCCCACTTCCCCTTCCCTTCAGCTGGTAAAGATTGAAGCTCACTAGTAAAAGCACACATGTCCCACTCTGTAAGTGGACACGTGCACACATAGTCTGCAACTTTGTGTGACTTTGTGCATCTGCAAAGCCAGATGCACCAACCTCTTAAAACGTTTATTCAGTGTCCCCAAAAGAACTGCCCAGAATTTGGAGCATTTTACTCTCCTAAGCAAGCTGAGAAGCTTGCAGGACTTAGGATTTATTTCATAATTCACTTAGCAGTCCAATAGTTACAAGTTTTTAAAGCATGTGCTCATCTAAAATCGCTTATGGCCTGTATTGTGAAGGTTGTATCTTTATTGCTTCCATCGCAGTAATAAGATAGAAAATGTCAAATTCACCTCTGTGCCCTGGAGCCTCAGGGATCTTGAAAAAAAATGAAGATAGGTTCCTCTCTCACCAGGCACAAGGGGTGGGGGGCGTGGAGGGAGGGGGGAGGGAGGGAGGGGGGGAGGGGGTGGCTTACCCCATGTTGGGCAGCATGACAGCACAAGTAAGGGCCACCCAAGTGGGAGGGAGCAGCACTGTTGGGCTGTGTGACTGTTCCCAGTCCAGCACCCACAGTGGGCTGCGTTCAGCAGTGCGCTCATCCCAGCTGGGGAGCGAGCTGTGCTTGGCTGAGCCTCCAGCACGGCTGTCGGCCTGGGGCTCGCCGCTACGTCTGCGTGCCCACTGTGCAGCCCAAACTGTCTGCCCCTGCTGCCAGTGCTGCCGGTCCCAGGGGGCCCTGCCCAAAGGTTTCTGTCTCCACTGGGCAGGGTCTGCTTCCCACCCCGTCCCGGTGTCTGGGTTGGTAACCGCTCTGTCCCTGACCGCTGGCCTGCTGACTCCAGAGCAGTGTCAGTCAATGCAGTCCTGCCAGCTGAAGGAGAGCAGGAGCATTGGCACGCACCGGGACACGGAAGCAAAGGCTGCGCGTGGAATAGGAGGGAAAGAAGATGCAACACTGGAAACCAGAGCTCTCTGGAGGAGACCGAACGTCTGAACTGATGGTGCAATAATGCACGCACACTACTGGCTGCTGCAATACAATAAGGAAGTGTGCATGCTCTGCCTCTCTACAAAGCAGAAACCCCTACAGCAAAAAACAAAGGAGCAAATAATGTCTCAGGACAGCTTTGGGTGTTAGATCTGGAGAAAACAACTATCAGCTGTGGCTTGTTCTGGCCTGGATTTGAGATAGACTACTGAATGGAGAGTGCTAGAGACAGAACCGTTGGGAAGCTTTGCTATACAACCTGAAGGGGCCGTGGTACCGGATCCCAGAGCTACTAAGAACATGGGGAAGGTGTTTCACATTAATACCTACAGACTGATGCATATGCTGCTGCTCTCCCAGCGGGATGGCCAGCAGACTGAGGCAGCCCCCTGTACGGGTGGGTATGCCTGGGGAGGAGGCCACCCTAGCTGTATGAACCACAGCTGTGAGGCAAGTGGGGGCGGCCGGCGCAGGGGACATAAGCCAACCTGAGATTAGATAGGGGCCTACATGAAACAAAAAGAGGATTTTGTTGCTGGCCTTCCTCAGAACTGCATGGTGGGAAACAACTAATAGGAACGAATTTTAATGTCTCCCCCCTGAGGATCTCTCAGGGGCGTTGAGGTGTTTGACTACACCTTTTTCCCAAATATGAAGCCCTTTTATCTTCAAAAACTAGGTACTAAAGTAACTATCAGGAACAACACTTGCCAGCAACACAGCATGGGTTTTGTTTTCCATGATGCGGTTCAAGCCTGTTGGCCTTTGAATGTGTCTAGATGCCAATTTGTCATCTTCTGTGGAATCGAGGGGTTTCCGGCATCCTTCCATTCTCCGCTGGACGTGTGAAATTTCACTTTGAACTGAACTCTGTTCCTGGTCCCGCTCAAATCACTGGAGCCTTTGCCTCCATCTCACCACCTGCCTCCCCAGTTCACCAAAATGCCTGCGGCAGGATCGTCTGTCTTCTGCTCGCCCAACCGTACCTGTCCCCTCCCTCACCTCCCCCCCTAGTCCCTCTTATTTCACAGTAACTGCGAGGTCGGCCCTCGCCTCCAAATCCTGCACCGCCACATCCGCACATAACTCTTCCCACATCACCTCCTCCTCCCCCTGTTGCCTGATGGAGGCTCTGACCCCCTCCTGCCCTTGCCATGCTGCCTGCCTGTTGCTACAGCTGGCAGATCTTCCACCGGCCTCCACCTGTGGCTCGTCTTTTCCCCCTCCAGCTTTCATGCAGAGATCCTGTGCAACACCCTGAGAGGGATTTGGGTTTCACAGTGAGCTGATGCCAGAAGGGGAAGTCACCCGGTGGGTCCAAACCCCCTGTAAGAATTGAGACGGGCGGTTTTACTGACTTCAACAGAAATCGGATTAAGCCATAAGCAGATGCGCTAGTCCCCGTGTGTTGCCGTAACGATAGTTGTTGTTTTACTGCCAGTGCCGTTCCCATTGTCACAGGGCTGCAGACTCCTGTAGCAACGAGGCATGAGCAAGCCGAAGGGGCCAAGGGCTGTCCGAACGCTTTCGCAACTGGAACGTCTTTCATGCCGCTTGCTTTCCCCAGGTTGGCATCCTGCACAGACGGAAGCGAAACCGCTTTGCTGAGAAGATCTTCCTCCGGCACGACTCTCCTTCAGCCCCTCTCCAGCCACTCGGCCCAAGTAAGGAGGAGAGCAGGGCTCGACTGCGACAGCTCCGTGCCAGGATCGCAAGCCTCGTGCCTGCAATGAGCTCCGTGTAAGTGAGCCGTCGTGCCTGTGTAGAGAGCTGCTGGGTTCAGCCATGCACAGAAGTACCTGGGGGAGAAGCCCCTAGGCATCACGTTCAGCCTTCTTCCCCTCAAGTGGTTTTTTCTCTCCAGTATTTAATAGGGGAAGCGGAGCGATGCGGCTTTTTTCTGCACCGGAGGGGTCAGTTTACCTCCCGGGAGGCTTTCTAGCGTGAGAAGCATTTGCAAAGGCGCTACAGAAGCCGGAAGGCGCGCGCGTTGGCTTTGCAGTTTTGCTGGTGCCTGCGCATTAGCCCTGCAGCTCACCCCCTCGGGCCAGGTGACGAGCAGCAGGGGAGCACAGGTTTACCACGGGCTGAGCACCCCTGTGTCAGCGCCCGTGGTCCTGCGGTGGGGGAGGCACCCCCCCCAAACTGCCCTCCCCTCCGGGGGTGCAGCATTCACCCTGGAGCAGAGCTAGCCCCTGACCCCCACAGCTACTCACCTGAGAAGGTGGTACGCCCTTCTCTTCCAAAAACTGCTTCTTTAACTTTGCGGGGTCAGGTATTTTGCCCATCAGCCTTTTAATTTACGGAACCGCTGCCGTGGCATTGCAGCAACTCCTCGCTGGCTGCCACTGCTCCCCCCGCCACTGTGGACCACAGTCTCTGCTAGTGCCCCGCTCTGCCAACTGTTCCTCGTTGCCCAGCCTTCACCCGTGGCTGACCTGGGTTCACCTGAGGAAGGTGATGAGGCAAATGCAGCCATTCAGAAGGAGGTGGCAGGAATGGTCCTAGTGAGCGATGTCAGCTGGGCCCTGAGTGTCGTCAAGGCAGCGAGAAGATCTTTCAGGCCAGCTATCGGCTCTGAAGCACTGTGTCTCCTCCAGCTGACAATCCCAACAAACTTGCTTCTGCCCTTCCAGCCGCCTGTGTCACTGGTCCTGTCTGTGTATTTGAGTGGTGCGTTTCATAAGTCCCCGCATGCTTCCTCTGCCTCAGTTCCATTCACTCTTACATGAAAAATTCTTCACAATCTGTCTCACACTGTTTAGAAATGTGTCTTTCTGGAATAGTAGGTTTTGGCTGTATTTTGGACACAGTTGCTCCCACAGAAATCTTCCTCTCATCTTGCCATTGAACCAGCTATCTCTGGAGTGTACTTGTTTTTAGGAAGGAAGAAGGATTTCAATTACTTAAGTTCTTTTCCATGTAAGAGAGAATTTTTTCTCATGGTATAAACTTATATAAGCTCATTTAATTGGAAATATTTCTACTCTGTTTAAGAGACATTACACCAACTACATAAAGCATATAGTACAGGCTTCCAGCTACTCTGGAGGACGTGGAAGTGTATTCAGTCCCTTCAGCACTACAACAGCCACTCCAGAGGTGGTACACATGCTTTTCAGTGAGCCCCACCAGCCCCTCCACAGTGGTTCTGGCAGAGAAGATTCAGTGGCAGGCAATGAAGGATCAAGTGACTGACACAACTCTTGTTAGTTTAATCTTGGGACTTTTAACTGAATTATAGAAGATTTCAGGTTTTGTTTAGAACTGGAATTTGCAAAAGACAATACATTTCTTGCATCAGTGTTTTAAACAGCCAAGCGGCTACCTCTGGAGCATCTTCTGTGGAACAACTATTTCTATAGCCAGCATTATTTGCTACCATCACCTAATAAACACAGTCTGTTTAACACAGCAAGATTGCATTTTCAGCTCATAATGACTAAAATGTTGAAGACTTGTACTGTGTGTTGTAAAATTTTATGTCTGTTACTGATAGGGGAAAAAACAAGGTGATTTCAGGAGTAAGTTACAGTAAGTTATCTACTAGCACATTTAATTTATTAGCAAAGAGTTTCTCGGGATTCATTTTAGTATTTCTTTTTAGGGTTTATTTTGGGCAGTGATATGAGTACAGGCAGGAGACTAGTTACCATATCAAGCATTTGTATCTTTTCCGACTGTTTTACCTTAGAGAAACTCCTAAAACGAAGGTCCTATTTAATCACAATTGCATTTATTTAAAAAAGAATATTTTAAATCTTGCTCTACTGATTACTCAAATAACTGATCTCTATTGCCTTGCTTGTAGCCCTATTTTTTTTTCACATCTTGCACCAGTATTAGTCAACTGTGTGTGCTCTAAGATTGTCCTTTCTCTCTCTTTTGCCTATACACCGTACTCCAACATTTCCTCAGAAAGCCCAGGATATTTGAATATCCTTGCCTGATCCGAGTGTTCTTTCAGAATAGAGGCGGAAGGAAAAATCTGTCAGCTTAAGCTCTGTCGGTTTTAAGTTCCCTTAAATGAGAAGCCTCCTTTACACACACCGATTAGATTTAATCCAATGTATATTAATATCAGCTCTCCTCTTATAGTTTAACTGTTCTTTTGGAAACATTAATTGTGAGTATTGTGTTAGGAATACTTCATGCAGTTAGATTTGCTGGAAAACGTAATGACTCTCAGTTTCTTTGGAGCAGAGGGAAGAACACTGTATTATGCATTTTTGTCTAATTCAACAAAGCACTCTTACAATGCAGAAAATAAATAACACAGACCAGATCCATGGGAAGACAGCTGTAATATGTTTCACCATGAACGCTTCAGGTTAAACTGGTTTACTGAAGTTGAATTTTATCAGGTGTCTCAAATAAGATCACCCACCCTTCCTTAATGAAAAATCTGGATTGTTTCTTCATTTAATGTGTGGAAGGGAACCTTTGAATATTTTGCATAGAGCTACAATGTCTCTCCAGCCCCTAAATCAACTTAGGTCTGGTTAAGCATGTCAAAGCATAGCCAGACTAGTCCCGGTTTATATCATTATCAGCTACTCCTCACTATCTGTGACCACCATTGCATTGTGTGTGCGCATCCACAACACAACAGGTTAATGCTAGCACAAAGGGGAGTAACCTACTTTACACACAGGCAGACACAACCTTTGGCAGCCCTCAGTGTGCATCACGTTGGGTAGAGGCGAAAATATGAGCAGGCTTAGAGAAGGCAGCAGAAAGCACCACTGTCAGGTGCTCTTGTGGTGTTACTCAGGGCATTATGAGGACCTTTCCATCATAGAAAGTGTATTTATGGACTCAGAGAGACCTGTGGAGTTCTGAAGATCCTCCAGGAGAACATGATCTGGGATGCTCTGACCTACACAGAGCAAATGAAACAAAAGACTGGGGCACTTAGAGATAGGGTCAATGTTCTCATGTGCCAGAGCTGCGCTCCGTGATTTTGGTAGCTAAGCTCCCCCCTCCTCTGTGTTTAAGGTGAACAGGCAAATTACAAACGGAAAAAACCCTCCATTGCCAGCTGAAGCAGTTCCAGCCCCCTCCCACATTTTTTCTCTGTCCTGCAGGGTGCCTGTGGCTCAGCTGCACTGGTATAAAACTGTGTGGTCCTGCTATGAACCAGAATGGGAAATCCAATGAGGGAAATTATCTCCTTTCTCTTCAAAGTTAAGCCATATGAACTCTGCAAATTTGTTCACAGTAAAAAAAACACACAACAAAACCTAAACAAATAAACAAAAGCAAAACAGTAGAGAAACACAGTTAAATTTTGTTCCATAACAGTAGGAAATAAACAGTGGAAGATGGATATGTAAAGCTGGTCATACATGGATCCTTGTGCAGAACAGAGAGCTGTGAATTCACACTGCTTTAACACTAACACTGCTACATTATTTTAAGTTATTCCTTCAATTTGTGGTTCTGATTTATCTGAAGTCAGCAAAGAAGTCCTTACTTTTTCCTAGTCATGTAAGATTTGACTCCACTAGACAAATGAAACTATTTGGGTAAAACATTTCACTTTATAAAATCTGCTGTGTCCTTCTAGAAGAACATTCTTACCACCTACTGCCCTCGAGTATCTCCCTCTGATTCACAGTTCAGCTGAGTGTGTTTGTCCTGAAGACCTCCAGCTTACAGCACTGCCCATGATGCCTCACTTGACTACACAGCTGACTCAGATATTCTGTTACATTAGGATGATTAGTATCAAGGTCAGTTATTTTTTCCTCAGAAAGAGTTGGCATAATTGCAGGTGTCCTCTGATTATTACTGTGCAAATAAAAATGTGGAATAGCAAATATCCTGAGTTAGGATAAGTACAGCTGAAATACAGAATTCTGTCAGAATTCATTATCTAGTTAGGGACCACATTTTCCACTGCAAGATACTTCACTCCCAATTACAATATTTAAATCCTTAAAAAAGGACTGCAATAATTTCGTTGCAATGGAAACATCTTTCTACACATTCCATACTCTAAAGTCTGACTCTCTCAAAAGAAATTGATGATTGAGAGAAACAAAGTGTCACAGCAATGTATGAAAGCTTCAGAAACTGATAGAAGACTGAAGAGCTGTAAAATGGGAACTGCAGTGAACCTCATTATAGCTTTTGCTATCATTCCAGCAGTTTTCTCCTTAACGGCATGAACAAAGAATATATGGTATGGTGTGGTGTGGTGTGATACGGTACGGTGTGGTATGTAAAGACCATCTTGCATGCTAGTAAAATGCACGAGCCTGACCTGACATGAAATAGTTTCCCCCACCAAATGAGACTGTGTGTTAGTAATACACCTTTGCAAAGAATCTTCTCTCCTCTCTAGGGAATTTTGAAATCAGTGTCTCTTTGAGGCCTGCTGCTCTGATTTTCCTGTTTAAAGCACGACTGCAGTGTTTACAGGCAAGACCCTTTTTCTAATATTCCTCTATCTATCTC
Source organism: Aptenodytes patagonicus (assembly GCF_965638725.1). Classification (NCBI taxonomy): domain Eukaryota; kingdom Metazoa; phylum Chordata; class Aves; order Sphenisciformes; family Spheniscidae; genus Aptenodytes; species Aptenodytes patagonicus. Next base: position 78,256,678 of record NC_134982.1, on the reverse strand, counting down.
ATTCAGTCATGCTGTGCAAGTCAAGATAGTTACAGGGACTTATAAAACCTTTGAATCTCAGCACCAGCCTGGAGAAATGAAACACGTGTACGGAGAGATTCACACTATTTAATTTTTTTTTTTTTTCTTTGTCAAAGATCCTCTCCATGTTTTAGAGGATGCCACGATGGGACAGCAAGACGCTTCTGTTGCCGGTGATTCACTCTAGAAAGCCAGGAGGAGGAGGGAACGATACAGAATTTGCCCACACGGGGGTGCGTGTGAGTAGTAAGGATGAGGCGGTCGTCGAAGTATTTCGGGGAGCAAGACACTCGCAGATAAACCCCACTGTAATCTGTGCAGGTTTTTCCACTGACTTCACCTAGCATTTGGAGGACACAAACACCATATTCTATTTCTTCTATTCTAAACAGCACGGACATAATAACTTCATGCTCAGAAAGTAGTCACTTAAAGCACTATGTCAGACCGAAAGGGTTTTTACCTACGACGGGAAGATGAAAGATCACTTGGATAAAATAATAAAAATCATTTTAAAAAAAGAGGACAGCGCAAAAGGAACAGAGTGCACAGCCTGATTTCATTAGGAGCTAGCTTAGGGATGCCAGTCCATGATACATAGAAAGATACCCCAAAGACCTTACTTTCACGTGTGTACAGCTGCAAAAAGGAAATGTTCCCTCAACAGCTAGTATAATGAGAACAACGCAGTGGCAGAGAATTAATCTGCAGAAGACATCCTCCTTGATTTCTTAAGGAAAACAGAAAGTGGATCTTGCAAATAGCTCACTAGGCATGAAAATCTAAAAAATCTGTAACAGGCAGAGAAAGCCACTCTGGAGCAATAACATCCTGCGAAAATATTAGTTGTTAAAACTCATCAAAGAAAGAAGCGTAAGATATTTGAAACAGCCTGAAAATTAGGTAGGGTCTATCAGTTTTAAAGCTGCTGGAGGCTGTTTGTGCTGTTTTCTTCTGAGCTTTAATTTAAGCACATTGCTTAAATTAAGAAGAAATAAATGAACTTTTTTATGTGGGAGAACACTACAAGGTCATCTTGAGCTATCTCACAGACAGAGCATATTTCTAACCCCTTGATGTTTTTACCTGACCTTGGAGATAAGAGAAGAATCTCAAAAGCAGCTAGCAGTAGAGAATTGTTTTTCAGTTATGAGAAAAATTTAATCCTTCTTGACTTGAACCCTTACAAATCAGGTCAGGAGGCTTAAGCTAAAATATTACAACAATTCCAAGGGGAGGACATCAAAGTCTCTTCCTTGTTTCTTACTAATCAGTAGATAAAGGAAAGCCTTCCATTATTTCAAAATTAGTGGGAGAGTTAATTATTATTAACTTGAAGCCAGGAGACAAGTATTACATTCAAGAGCTACAGGGTATGCCTTTGATACTGAAGCAGTGGTGAATATGTGAGATGTGTATTCTTTTTGGTCACTTCTATATTCATTCAGCATGTATTAGAGATTGGTTTGAAGCCAAGAGAAAGTTTTAAGCAAGATATATTGATAAGTGTTTTGGTTTTGCCTCTTGTTTTAATAGACTAAAACCATGAAACCTGTAGGGAAAGAATCATATAAGACTATTTCAGATTAAAGGATTTAAATAAGTATTTTCTATTTTGACAGAGTAAATAAGGAAAGTCCAAGCTGTACAAATTGCTGAAGGCTACATCCATGGTGTCTAATCTTGCAAGCACTTAAGTACATCTTTCCTTCCAATGTTTTCAAACATCTCACAGACACTGGAAGCATTCACAAAGTTAAGCGTTTAGCTTTTGAATGAATAAAGAAACACTTTACAAATATGAGAGAACTGTTTGGTTCTTAGGAATTGTACTGGGATAAACTGCCATCAGGCTTAAAACTTACAAAGTTGACAACTCTCTCTCCTACAGGTTTTATGAATTCATCTGTATGATACTCTTTGGTTACATTTTGAAAAAGCATTAACAGTTGCCATTTCCTTTGCAACTCCATCAGACTATTTCATAACAGTATTGCAGTTTGATCAGGCAAAGGGATTGTAAAAATGTGCTGCATAGCAGAACAGGATTGATTTAAATGTATAGCAAGAAATTTCTGTGAAATAAGAACTGCACTAACACAGCTGGCACTTGGCCACAATTGACTTTGTTCCGGTTGCTGCAACCTGTATCACCCGCAAGGCCGTTCACTCATGAAAACAGGCAGAGTACAACTTGTCCCACTGCTGTCCCCAGGAGCCTCTGGTACAGGTACAGAATATACAGCCCAATCTCAGGTTCATGCTGCAGATCTTTTCTGTCATTCATACTTGTTATAAAAAGGTGAATCTTATAAGTGTAGTGCTGCAGCAAATTGCTCTGATACTTGAACACAGAGTTCCAGTTTCCTACTTTACCTTGTCTGTTCCTTGGGTTTCATACAAAAGCATAGCTGTCAGCTAAGTCAGAAAGAAAATCCAAGTGAGGGAGTGAAAGGGTGAGGGAAGGCTACTTTCTCTTTTCAAAACATTCCACTAACATTTTTAAATTAGAGTCTATTTTAAAAAACCTCCTTTGTTGACATCTTTGAATGAACTGTCAGTGTAATGCTATCAAGGTTGCTGTGTCCTTGGCCTTCAGGCAGGTATGCAGGGAGGAGGGTACAATGCTTTCCTCCCTCATTCCTTGGCAAAAGGATTAAGACTATCTGACCTCTGTGTGAAAATTTAGAGAGGCAAGTTATAATGGACTCTTGCTATGCATCCTAATCACAAGCAGCAAATAAATATTTGATTCATTAAAGGTTCTGTGTGTGATTTTCTCGCTGATAACTCCAAAATCAAAGCTTCTCATTTCTTAGGAATTGACAACAAAAATTCAACAGTGTACACTTCACAGCAGTAGAGAAGATAGGTATCAGAGTACAGAATTAATTAGCCATTATATGGGGCTAATATAGCCAAAGTATGGGTAAGAATCACAATTAGAACATGTATTATGAAGCACAAAGGTTTCAAAGGAAAGATATGACTCATTTACTTAAAATAAGACAAAGTCAAGTTAAAATCTAGAACCAAGGAGAAACTTTATACGTTACCCACTGTTTCTTTTGCTAGCAGGTGGCTTATTTCTGCAGTGATGCTGTGGCAAGTTACAAGCTATTAAGCAGGGATACTGAAAGCAAAATCCTGCCTGTGCAGGATTTCCAGCATGAAAACCAGAGATACCTACCTAATTAATTGCTGCCTTAAAGCTTGAGCTCATCTCCCTAAGAAAACTAATTCAGATTTTTACAGTTAGCAGACAGTTTTAGTCATGGGCTAAAAAAGAAGGGGCAATGCAAATAATCCATAAAATGTTATGTATAAGAAATATTGCTGGATTTAACAATTGCTTTTAAAACTATCTAACTTTCAATAATGCTACTATTTATGGCATTTTCTGACTGTATTCAGTATTGGCTTCACTAATATCGTATGTTACACTGTCTTTGAAAGTTGACTGAGAATTACGTTCTGGTTTCACTATGGCCCTGAAATAAAACTATACGTAACATTATAGGCAGACTCAGAAATGAAGCTAATGCTTCAGCTAAGAGCTGAGCTATGGCACAGAAACTTGTAGCTCAGCCCCAGCTAGCCCTTCTGTCAGCAGACATCTTTGGCAGACATCTTTGGCCCCGATGGAGAAGATGAAAATGCAGTATCATCTTTGCCATCCATGATAGAATGCACCATTTCTTCTTAATTTTGGACTATCTACCTCTGTAGGGTTTATTCAACCTTGATAAGCATGGTGATGAAAATGTTTGTGGATGAATTAGTCTATTTGCACTTGGCTAAAGGGTGAGAAAAGGTCATTCAGACATTAATGGGTTTTCAGTGCAGGAAAGGGTTAATAAATGCTGAGTGGTTTGCAGTGAGGGAGGGACTTGGACAGAGAGTGCAGCAAAGAGACTTCGCAGGCTGTTACTGTTTTGGCAATTACTACCATGAAGTATGTTCCTAAAAGCCAAAGGAAAGGTTTTTTAAAAAGAGGCAACTAAGAAACAGGAAAATGTGCCATGCTGTTGTCTGCCAGGGCACTGCCCTTCTGGGGAAAAAAATATTGATGGTACTAGGAGAGATTTATTGCCACACAGACCATGCATTGAATCAAAGCATTACTCTGTCACACTTTTTTTTAAAAACCCACAGGTAATCTCATTGCTGTGTTTCAGAAAAGGAGGGAGCCCCTAAAGAGGCCCTTTAAGAGGCCTCTGGACAGGAGAGCTGCTTTTCCAGTCTCTCCAAGTATGCCTGCTGTTGGGGTCACCATCCATGACTGACTGTAGCAGATTTGTTACTGCAGGTGTTCGCAAAAGACAACAGTAGGGTTGAGAGGTCTCTCATAATCAGTCCATTTCATCTGATTTGAAACTACAGGCCTCCCAAACTCAGACAGGCGCCCTCTCATCAACCTTGCTCTTAGCGTAGGAAGAACTCTCTCCCTTTGTTGCCACATTGGCATGGGTTTGTGGCTGGAGACATGGGCACCTCCACATGTTCAGATGGCAGCAGAGTCTAAGATCTCCGCCATGAACACCTTAACTGAGCAAGCAAGAAAGGCAACGAATTGCCTTATGGGGCAAGAGAGAGCAAAGAACAGGCACTACTACCAGAGGTGTACAAAGGGGTTGTTTCCACTGAAATACCAAAAAAGATCAGGAGAGTTTATGCAAAGACAAACTACACACATTGTGCTGAGGGTAAAGGCAGCCGTCACCTCAAGGAGGATGCTTCCAAGAGCTGTGCTCGGTTACCTGCATTCGAACACTGACGATTTATTTTAAAAATCCTTTTAATCACTTCTCCCTGACAGGAAATAACTTAAATTATCTCAACTTTCAAATATATTCAAATATTTGCTAACAACCTGTAAGTTCTGCTTCCTAAGCCTGGATGGTTGAGAGGGTTCCCACTCCAAGTTACCTGCCCCACCCTTTCTGCAAAGGGCTCAGGGACTTTTCTTTTGTTGGTTGCATAGCAGCTACTGAACCCGCGCAGTTTACCTTCAATACGCTGGGCTCTGTACTGCAGTGGTTGCACATTAGCTGACACGACTTCCTTCCAACACGGATGCAAACGACTGCACGCAATCTTCCAGCTGAACCACAGCTCTTATTTGGGAGCTGCCCACAGCCCATGTTCTATTTCACTTTCTGAATGGTCACTGAGACTTTCGGCCCTTACACTGCTGGGAGTGTAAATTAAAGTCATAGTGAATCTTTTGTTCAGGTAGGCGACCTGCAGGCTGAACTGCTCTATCACTTACTTCTCCATGTTTCCTAAATGACAGACAGAGCCCTCCAAAAACAGCCTCTACAGTTAACTGGGAAAATACCATACGCAAATCATCTCAGTGTAGGGCATCTCTGTGAACCATGAAATATGGTCCCATACATTGAAGCAATACACAGAGATAAATATAGCACCGTTCAGCAACTTTGCAATCTGGCTACTCCTGCCTGTCTCTGTGTGCCAGTCACTTGAATTAATACCCAGTGAAAACAGATATGCAAGGATTATGCTTCAGTCTGTGACGGAACAAGTTGCCACAGGCATCAAGTGGGCTGGAAGTCTCCCATGTAGCTCTTAAATCCTTGAGCAGCAGAGGGAAGACCAATCCTTCACAATTTACCACTAGATACTGAGTCACTGTCTAAACACAAATGTTCATAGTAACTCCGAGCAACCCTAAGTCAGTCGTCCATGAATGAGAACACTCGTTCCTAGAGGCTTAGCTTCTACAGTAACCCAGTCTTTATCATTTTGGCCTTTCTCGTGTCTCTTTGTACTTCTGCAGATTTACACTGATAATACCAGACTCACTGTACAAATAGCAAAATGCAGGTTCTTTCTTCCATTTCCCTCAGGATGCTGTTGCAAAGGCTCTCATTCTGCATGTCTTGCTTCAGCTGATACATTTTTCAAAGCCTTATCACGCTAGCATACAACAGCAGGGATCAGGTAACCATTACATTACTGGAGTTTCGGTGTTGCTTACACTGCTTCAAATGGAACACTGCAGAAGGAAATCTCCTCTTTGCTCACTACCAAACCATTCAGGCCTGTTCAGATCCAGTCCTGGAAGCTGTTGAGAATCTCTCATTGAAAGTGAAACTCAGAATTTTGCAGGACAAAGTCCACCGCAAGTGAGGAAAAAAGTAAACTTTGGCTTGGTGCTGTGCATGATATATATACTTGTGTGTGTATATATATATACGTATATGTGTTAATCTTAGTCTTCCAAATCATGAGAATGAGAATAATAATAAAGGCACAAGTAAAGGCTGCAGGATCAGAAAACTAGTCAATCTTTAACATAATTCTCTTTTTTTTTTCAAATGGTAGCACTCCTTTGTAGCACTCCTGCAGATTCTGAATATCAGATCTTCTTATTTTGATGCATCAACAAATATTTTGTTTCTACTCACTCTGTAAAAATTTGGGGCAATACTCCTGCTGAAAAGGTATCTTAAGTAGTTCTATTGTTGTGTAAATCAACCAGTGACTCCATTAGTAACTGCATTCAACAAAGTACAGGTCAGTATAGGATTTATCCTGACATTTGTCACAGAAATAACTTGCCTAATTTAATTCTGAGCATACAAAGCTGAAGCAAATAAAGCTAATCATTTTAGCATGGTAAGGCATCTGGCAGAGAAGCAGAAGCAGTGTCTGTACCAGTTCCATTTTTTCCTAGAAGCGAGTGAGAACAAGCAACTGCAAAGGAAAACACCCCCCTCCACACACAGAGACACACACGGCTGTGTGTGAAGTGCCCGCAGCCATTAAAGGACCATGCAGCACTCCTGCAGAAGCTGAACAACGGCTCACCAGAAATGGGGGTTTCCAAACTAAGAGATGCATCTTGTTAACAGTAGACAAACTTCTCCAAAGTGATAGGCAAAACACTGCTTGATCAGCCCAATGTTTCCTGCTGCTACACATCCATATAGCTGTCACCTCTTCCAACCACAGTTCCAGAGAAAACTCAGGGTGGGAACACTTCACTAGGCAAGGCCAACAGCTTCAGCCTTCTGATCCGTGCAGAAACCTCTCTGGGGAAAGGCACATTTTATTTACAAGGAATTGCCTGAGAGGTCAGCTTACAGAGCAGTTATTTTATAGATCAAAGGGAAAAGAAGGGAAATGTGCCAGCAATCAGAATTACTATCTTCTGAGTTATGTGGTATTCTAATAAACAGGTCAAAGAAAAATTGTGAGAATAGGTCCTAAGCTGACTGCAATGGTTATCTGAACATTATTGAAAAAAAATCAACACAAACCCAAACCAACAAAAAAAACCAAAATAAAGCTTTCCAAAACAAGAGTATAAGCCAAGCAAGTTAAAAGAAGATCTTCTGAGGAGAAGAGAAATTCAAGGGAAAGTAAGAAACCTTGTTTGTTAGAATAAACATAAGGGCAGCCCTAGCACAATGAAATAATATCAAGTACCAGCAGGACTGTGTCAAATATAAACCAAAATAATTTATTTTTGAAAAGGAAGTCAGTTAATAGTAAGTCACAATGAAACACAGCAAGAGAAGAAAGCTGTGATGTTAATGCTTGGAGCAATGACTTAAGTCTATGAATATTCTTCATGGAGAAATAATTAGTGGAGCACAAGAAATAAATTTAAAAGACAAGCACTGTCAGATAAACAGGATCAGAAGTGAGCAGGACAACTTTACACAAGTATTAGTAATTGCCCTCACTAAAATAAAACTAAAACCTTATACATAAGGATGTTACAAAACTGATGCTTTGAAATACTAGCATGGGGTTTCTGCACATGCTTGGGTTCAAAAAAATCAGTCTGCAAACAGAGGTAATAAAACGCGTGTTAAAACTAATCTAAACCAACGGAAAAAAATATGACAAACCCAAAAACCCAGGAGAAGCTGGTAAAAGAGTTTTCTCTGTTCCCTAGCCGACACTACAGGATTATAAAATTTTATTCCTCATTAAGTCAAAGGGAGCCTGTATCCACTGGCTCCAGTGGCTATTATTATAACAAAAAGCTGCCTCAGGCTATGCAATGATTCCAATCAGACACTGTGCAGGCGCAAAGGTCTGCCCACAGGGATCTAGCTGTGAGCTGGGACTAGACAAGTACGGCCTGTGATAGTGCCTGGCAGCACCCCCAATTAGCCATTCACCACTTTGCTGGTAAGGCAGAACACTCCTGAAATCTCAGCCAGTATCACCTTCCAGGCTCTAATCTGGGACCTCTCGGACTGCAGGTTTCTGTACATCCTCCCCAGGCTACCATTTGGTTTTTTACAAAATCTTTTCTTGAGACTGGATTCCGAAGTTCAGCTGTCTGTCCACGGAGTTTGGCTCTGTCCAAGCTTCTTCAGTTCCCACTGCTGGTGGAAACAAGCTGTTTGCAAGAATCCCAGAAAACTGAAACCCTCAGGTTGACACCTAAACCCTTAAGAACACCTTGGGCCCACACAGGCAAACAAACTGATGGTCAGTTTGCTTAGTGTTTCTAGACACTTTCACTTCAAGAAGGAAAGCCAAAACCATTAGAATAACCTCAAACTTCTTTTTAGTGCAGCATCCTTCCTTCCAGCTCACTGGAAGCTGAATTCCTTTCTTCTAAGCAGCAGAATTCCCTTCTCTCCACCCAGCCAGAGATGCTAAAAATTGTCAAATAAAGCAAATAGTTTGGCTCCTTTCTTTTTATAACCCTGCATTTCTCTTCTCCTCAGGTGACTGGTACAGGGTGTTTACAGACCTCTTCCACAATTTTCTGCAAGCAAACAAGTTTTCTTCAGAAGCAGTTAACTTATTTTTTTCCAGCTCATATTTTGTGATAGAGAAGAGGAGTCAGCAGGTCTTTACCGCTAGTCTCACGCCAACAACTTCATGGAGTTTTACTGTAAAATCACAGTGAGAAGGCAAAGCAGCTGAAATGGGACCAGCAATCTGACAGCTACCTCTGGAGTCCCCCACCAGAGTCAGAATCCATACGGTCTGCAGACAGACTCCCAGATCCGCCTTAGGCCTCCTCCTGAATTGCTGACCTGTGGCTGGACAAGAAGCCGCCCTTAAACAAATACACAAAGTGTGAACCTGTACCCCATCCTCTGCTTTATTATTTTTACAACTGCAACTAAAAAGTAACTGGTACTTCACAAAGTCTGCTGTGGTTCTCATCGTAAAAGCAATGCAGGCCTTTACTGACGCAGCTAAAAGCAAGCCTCCTCTCCTGCTTGCAAGCAAGACGTGTCAATGATAATCCTTTTGTTAGTCTCAGTTAGCTAGTTTCGTATACCGGCAAAAGGATTTATTTTTTTGCCAGTATAGCTACATTTAACCGAGCTATGTTCAGCTATGGGGGTAAGCAATACCAGGCTTCTTAATATTCTTAATCTACATCACTCATGTCAGCAAAACTTTTTCAGTGTTGATCACACCCAGATAACAGGCAGTCTTACTATGGAGCTATTTCTATTTCAACTACCTTTCTGTGCTGAAGCAGTGGTGAGGACTGTGTGTTGTATACAGTTTGTGGATTCTGCATACTTTAGCATATGTATGTATCATACAGAAAACCAAGGAAAAAAGGTAAAAGCAATAGCTAGCCTATAGTCTTCGTAGTACCACATTTCAAAATAAGTTGATAAATGGAGAACACTGACTGTAACAGCACACTTAAATGCAGATGGCTAGAAAAATGTGTGACTAAGCCAAGTGTCCAAGCGTATTTCTGTTTGGTATCTCACTGATGCAGATCCTGGAGTTTTTGTTTTTAAGAACGCCAACAAGCCCATAGCAAACCAAAACAAAAAGCTGTGATGAAGCCATTACCTTCTTCAAAGTGAAGCTTTTTAGTAAGTCTGTAATAAAATGCCAGTGAATACAACTACCATAAAAGCTAAGCTGACAAAAAAAGCAAAATCTCACTACATAACATATTAACTAAGGTGCAACCTCCCCTTTTTACATTCACATACAGAGGCATACAAAGAACTGAAGCGCCAACGTAAACATGAAGATTAGTTAAAAAGACACCTTCAGCTACATTCCTCCTTCATTTCATATGCTGAGGCTAACTCCAGACAGGGGCAGATCACCTGTGCCAAGCACAAAACTTGCTGTTTCCTTTTCCCAATGCCTTTAAAAACAAGGCACTCTCACTTCTACCAAAAATTGTTCTTTACAACTTTGGATGGTGCAGGCTCTTAATGACTGTAACTTATTTTAATGCAGTCTGAAGCATGAGATTACAGGTGGCTGTTTATGCAGAACAAATTATACATTCTTTGAACACCTTGTGATGAATCCTAGTGTGGCTCTCCTTGTCATTTTCTTCAGAAAGCTCCATTTAGCTGTTGTCATAAGTATGGATATTGACAACGGGATGGGCAAGGAATGAGACAGAAGAAGCATTCAGATAGGATGAAAAACAGCACAGAAAAAGGGGCCAGATTTCAGCATTTGTCATGCTGTCAGCAGTGGGGAGAAGTAGAGTCGTGATATAACCATGCATTTCTTGATTAAGGATATATCAGAAAAGCCATTTCAAAGCAGGTAAAAATGGGTGACTCCAGTTCAGTGAGACTAAGCAAAGCTGGCATGCAAGACAGCCTATGAGGTGGAGGGGACACTATCAGGTTTCAGTTCTGGCTCAGCCGTGTGACATTGGGCAATTATTTCTATGCACGTTTCTCTACCCTATTTTATCTATCTATATTGTGAACTCTTCAGGACAGACCTCTTTCCCCACTGGTTTTAGGAAAGGTATCTGTGAAAATGGGCCATATTTCTAGCAAAGGGTAGGAAGACTCTAAAGGAGTAATGATCATCTATCACACCAGCTTTAATATGTCCGGGACAAGGAGCTAAATCTTGGAATAGAGTGAATGTTCAACGTTAAAGGTTGAGAAATAGGGTCTGTTTGGAAAAAAGGAGTTTAAACAAAAAATCAAGGTACAATATATTACAAACCCAAGTTTTCCAAAACTTTAAAAGAAGGCTGGCAGCTTCAAATAACATGTATAGCCAAGGAAACATGCTTAATAATTAATAACAGCCAGCAGGACTGCCACTGCTCTCTTGTGCCTGCTGCTCCATACAACTGATTACAGAAGTAAGCCACAGCAGGGTATGCATTAGGCAGTTATTGGTGCCCATATCCAGTGCACTCTTAGGGCGCACAGAGGTTGAATGTTGAATGTCTCCAACCACCTGAGAAATACTTCAGGAACCTAAAAGCATGCACCCTCCTGTGTTTTGCAGTAACCAGGATAAGATTCTTCCATTTCACAACTTACTTTCTGTAACTTTTACCGTGTAATTCTGACATCTAGGAAGGAGGGAGTGTCATGCAGCATATCTATTCATGGTTTACTGGTTTGCAGGACTTTAAACATGGAAGATCTTTCACTTGAGTAGGTGAAATACACTACAGACCCTTACAAAATTAATATTTTGCATGCTTAGGTTGTATTTTAACATGTCAAGGTTTAGTAAGGCTCCTCCCTCTGTTGCAGCAATACCCTCAACAACTTCTGTCCCCAAATGTTAACTATGTTTAAAACTTGTGCCTTGGAGCCCAGCTTAGGCTTTGAACTTAAGGAGAGGTCTGCTGTCCAAATAAAATCTCAGTTTCTCTCTACTCTCACTATCTCTTTGTCCATGAGATATAGACATTCAACTTTATATTGAAAGGAAAGGAAGAGAGATGGCAGAAGGGCAGTTGAGAAGCAGCACTTCCTTCCCTTCCGTCCTTCAACCAACGTGACTTTTATAGGGATAAGAAAGTCTGACCATGCCTTCAATGTTATGCTGGAGGATCAATGCAGACCACCACTGCCAAAAGCAGCAGCACATTTGTATATCCTCTCACTTTTCACACAGATAACTGAGCTCCAAGGGTTTTATTCACAGTGTTCTTACAGCCTCTGTAAAAGGACTCCAAAACTGTACCAGCGTTGGAAACACCCTGAACATTTCTTTGCACGCACCTCTGGCAAAGGCAGACACACCTGTCTAGGGTGCTCTGCTTTAAGGCACTGTTGAGACTGGTCCAGTTCCCTTCTGGGAACTTGGCAAGAATTAGACAAAACAGTACAAGTAACAATTTGTGACGGTGCACTCCTGGTTTTATTCTCACTCAAGGTTATATTAGCAGGAATTAACAAGGGTGCTCACTACACATAAGGTCTGACTTTGCTGAGAAGTCTTCTGGGGGAGGTGAAGCACAGACTATTGTGACACTCCCATCTTCCTGAAATGAGTCAATTTCATAGGTAAAGAAACAGGCCAGCTACATGTTCAGCCCTGTTCATGTAACATGTGCTGGAAGTCCCACTGAGTTCAGTAATACTGCTTGAATATATGGAAAACTGGGTTTGACCCTGAGAGTGTGTGGCTTGAAAATATTAACTTTTTAAAACAGATTTTTTTGTGAGCATGTGTGCACATCACTCTTCTGGGGTTTTAAATGAATGGGTGGGTAGCAAGAAATAACTGATTTCGGATGAACAGTGAATCTGCTCTAGGCTTGTAGGATTTGTCCTGACCTTATCTATGACTATTCTTTCATGCACAAAGCTCCTGCTTCTGAATATGTGGACTTACTGGATTTAAATTTTAGAATACTCACAAATATGAGCTGAGTGAATGACAGCAGTAAGGAGTCTCTCAAAAAAACATGAATTAGTATTTACTGTTCTTCAAAATAGTATTTCTGTTAGAAAAGCTTTTAATAGTTTCTCTTGTGACCTCTGGCTGGAGTTTTTCAAGAGGCATTTTCTCTTACATTATTCCCTTGAAAAGCAGTGTTTCTGTGTAGATTTGGAATGATAAGAACAGTCACTAATTGGCTGTTTTTCCCCAATGTGGTTAGATTTAGATAAATACTATTATCCTGTGCAACAACTGGAATGGTGACATTTGGAGATATGTTTCCATGCAATTTGTGAAGGCACTTTTGCAGGGTGTGCTTGAGGGAACTTGCACAGTGAGTAAAATGGAAAAATGCTTTAAAAAAATTATTAGTAGCAGCATCCGTATCTTAATTCCTTTCTGTTTATGTTTTCCACACATACTTTTCATTTCCATTTAACAGCAATGAACATGTCTAATAAATCACAGAGGCACTGTTATTCTTGACAGCAAAGAACCAGAGACATAAGTAACCAGCTGAAATAATACTGTATGGCTGCCAGGTGTTCCCTCCTGAACATAAGAAATTAAGGTAGACCATTTGTCCTGTCTCCCTTAGTTTACAACTGTAGGCTACCTTTGCTTTAGCCTTCTTTTTGTTTTTCCAACATCCCAAGTATTTCTTGGCCACTTTTACAACAATAGTACAAGGAGAACTTACGGTTAATTAACTTAGTTCTGACACAATGCCCCCTAAAACCTTCTCAAAACCAGGGAAATTCATCGCTGCTACAACCTACCATATCTTATATTAGACAAGTTCTGAAAACACAGTTTGAAGCCAGAAGTAGGTACATGAACACATTTGAGGATCTAGTCCAGTGTCCCCAGCTCAGAAATGAACTCTTTGTGACTTTGACCCAGTATCTCATACAGTCTGAATTAAACCCTTGGGTCTCTGTGCGAAAGTCTTGCAGAATTGGGCCCTGGTGCTTAAAGCACTACCCTTACAAGAAGTCAGACTAAAATGACTGCCATCCAGTGCATTATATAAATTCAAGCTCTATCTGTAGCAGAATACAGTAAGCCACTGTTTTATACTACATATTTCTTCCTTCAGACTGTAAAGGGCTCTTGGTATTCTACCATGTATTATAACTGAAACGAGGTACAAATCGTCGTCCTCATCTGAAGCCTTCATACCATGGCCAAAGGATATCTGTACTTGAAAACAATGGGGAATACATACTCACCAGATATTCCTACTCTGAGCTGTCAGGAAGAAAGAACACCAAGAAATGCTACACGAAACATAAAGAAGAGACTGTTTACTGCAATTGCTTGACGAAGTTTCTCAGTCTTCATACAGTTCTCTGGAAGAAGCAGAAATATAAGTCTTCAAGGAGAATGGCAGATTGTTTCACTAGCCTTTCTTATGAGTAGATGGTATCCAGTGACAGGACGCGTGAGAATGGTTCAAAGCTGCATCAGGGGAGGTTTAGACTGGACATTAGGAAGCATTTCTTTACTGAGAGGGTGGTCAAACACTAGAACAGGCTTCCTAGGGAGGTGGCCGATGCCCCAAGCCTGTCAGTGTTCAAGAAGCATTTGGACAATGCCCTTAATAACATTCTTTAACTTTTGGTTAGCCCTGAAGGCATCAGGCAGTTGGACTAGGTGATCGTTGTAGGTTCCTTCCAATTAAAATATTCTAGTCTAGTCTAGTCTAGTCGCTGTTGTTGCTTATCTGTAATATACTAAATGCCGAGTCCCGCTGGGCCAGTTGCTGAGCATACACAGAGTGCATGACTAGCCCTGCCCTGAAGAATGGGCGTCCCAAAGAGAAGGCAAGCAAGAGGGTGGGTACATGAGAGAGCAGAGCAACAATACAGTCATTAACAACAGGGCTGCTAAATGGTAACTGTTTTACAGATTATGATTTTGACGAATGGTGATCACCTTTTGATAGCATTCTGAGATACCTAACTTCCCTCAATGAGCACCTTCTCCCACCTTTGTTGAAGCACAAACACAGAGTTGATTTGTCATTCCTCACAACTATGGGGGAAAAAGGAGTGATTAAGGAAGAAAAAAAGAGAGTGGAAAGGCATTCTCCTGAAAGCTGTGCCAAACCTGTACTGGACAGTTCCCATTCCCCACACTCACTTTATCCTCTGCCAAATTGTCACCTTCTCTTTAGCTCTACTAGGTCAAGTGTTTGGAAGACTGGACTTCATCTGAGCTGGCAGAAGCAATCTTCTTAAATAAAACTGTGGGCACCTTTTTCGTATTATTTTCTAGTTGGACCTACAAGGCAAAAGAACTCCACTTCTCATGTTCATTTTGTAATTTTCTGGTTCACCTGACAGTTACTAAAAAAAAGCAGATGAGAACTATGAATGGAAATACATCTTTATGTAGGCAGATGTAGCCTGGTAAATCTGCCAGGAATACGGATTGTTTGCTGAGCAGCGGGGACAGGGCTTATGAAAAGGTTATTCAGGAGAGCCTATGAACAATTTGGTGTATAGGAGAAAGCCTAGGTTTAACTCTAGGGTACAAACTATTACCAGCAGCAATTAAAAGCTCTTCTAGTGGAAGAGGCATAAGACTGAGCACAAAATTACCAGTTGTGGTCTCAGTGCTTGAGCACTTTTCTAGGCTTTTAGACCATGACCTCATAAAAGACACACACCCAAAAGTTGCGCTATGCAGCAGTCTAACCAGTTTTGGGGTAGATGGCATAGGCTAGAATCTAAGGACTATTTAGACCCACAGAAGTGCAAGTAAAAAACTGGGTCTTCATGACAACAATCCCAGAAACACTATATGCCAGCTGGGAGCTGTTCGTGGCCACACATGATCAAGATACATGAGTAAATGTCAGTGTGAATTCTACAACTCTTTGGTTCCAAGTAATTCCAAAAAGTTGTGGAACAGAGTTGTCAACTGTAGTCAAGCAATACATATAGATATTGCATTAACAAGCAACACTGTACAATTACAAATGATCCTTCTTCCAGATGCCCTGAAATCAAACATATAGCAGATGTTTCCCTGGCTAAGACTCCTAACCCAGTAATGCATATGTTGGTACTTTTAGCTACTTACAAAGTTCATGTGAGATAAGTGTTTCTGCATCTGTGGTGAAACTAATCCTGTGGAGCTGGGAATAGTAATTTGCAAAGTATAATGTGTGACTGAACACTAAAATCACACTGGAGCATCCTAAAGGACAACTAACTAATAAAAACATGTAAAGAAACAAGTCATAAACATGATGCTATGCAAGATTAATCAAAGTCTGTAAGGGGACAACATGGATATAAAAGAATCTTGTACTATAAAAGAAAAGTGAAATTGGTAGTTACGAACCAAAAACAGATTCTTTGAATATTTGGAAAGAAAAAAAGGAACATAGATAAGTATGCTAGAGCTGTAAAATAAAGATTTGTTTCAATTTACTAGAGAGATGTACTGATGGGAAATTTGGTCCACTAATGAAACTTATTACCATAAACTCATCTATAACACTGGAAGAATGTCAAGGAAATTTCTCATGGAGAAAAAAGGTATTGTGTGATAATGATATTCCACTATAACAGTTATCAGCTAATTGGCCATCTTGGAAGTTCTGCTGTTTCCCTGGCACCTCCAAATATGCTATAAATAAATAAATAAATAAATAAAGTTTACCACTAGAGGGTACAGTTATGTCAAGCTGTAACAGGAAGGCACCTGGAGGGAGTAACAAATCTATTATACCCATGCGGTGCTGTTGCCACATTGAAGTACAAAGGTTTCTCTATGGAAAAGATGTAATCATTTCTCCATTATTAGGCACAGCAGTGGCCTCAGTTGAAGAAAAATTGAGAAAACTTGTATGTCGTGACTTTGACGAAAAGAGTACTCAAAAGAGAGAGGGCAGCTGTCTGAACACTGAATGACAAATCTTCATAGAATTTGTTTGTAACTTTATTGAACTGAACAGATGTATCAGAAATCCGGGTCACAGAATGTCAAGATGTAAGTACAATAAATTAGTCTCTGTCCCGAAAAGTGGATGGTAAAAATAGGCAAGATAGAAAAAAACACCCATGTTTCTCTTCAGTCAACAACCAAATCAACTAAGAAACCCCAGGCCAAATGATCTCCAACATTCAGAGTGTCATTAGTATTACCAGAATTATTACAGTATCAGGATATTCTCCTTAGTTACATCATGACAGTAAGTACTGTTCAAATACAAAGCAAATCACAAAGTCAAACCACTTCCATCTGTGGAAAAAATGGACTACATGAGCCAGAGTGTTTTGGTGTTATCCAGAGGGCTTGAGGGGATATTTTTGAATAAAAGATGCTCACACCACTCTGTGTCCCACAAGGAAAAAAAAAAAAGTAGGAATAGTTCTTCATCCAAAAGCAATGTCTGCTTTTCCAACAGACATTCTGCTCAAAGGAAGCTCAGACCATTAGCTTCCTTCCAAACTGCCACTCATCACTTCTTCACCTTTCTGCAGGCTTCTGTCCATCTTGATATCACATCTTCTTTCTGCCTCTGACCTACACAGAGTCAACGAGAAAGCCCACACCCAGTAAGTCCCTGTCAGGAAACTAGATGACAAATAGGCCTTGGCTACCCTGACAAGCCTCTCCCAGAGCCTCCACTTACACCCTCTGACTGGGGTGTCCATTTAACCTCATGCCTGGGCCTTCAGTCCCTGCCTGAGCTACATCTTAGGTATGCTTACCCCTAGCTCTGTACCTGAATCGTTTGGATTTCCTGGGTTCACCTTGGACCTGGCATATTACCTCCTCTTTGCCTGATGCTCACCAGACTGTCAATATGACCTGCTGCAGTCACCACTCCGCTCTGCTCACCCGCCTCTGGTGCCATGGGACTGCACCCTGCTGCTGAGGCCACTACCTGGCCTGCCTTGTGGCTGCTCTCCTCTCACCTTCCTTCGGGCAGCAGCTTCCCCTTGCTGCTACCTGACCATCCCATGGAAAAATGAGACTTGGCTTCCTAGGAGAGTCCCACTTGTCCTCACAACTTAAGCAGTAGCTTCTGCCTCTGGAAGCCCTCCTTAATAAAAGTCCTTGAATGCTTCTCCCCTCTGCCACATTCAGTAACTTTAAATAGGTTTGTAAATGGTGGTAGTGAGTAACTCACTTCAGCATAATAAAAATGCAATGAGAAACAATGGATAATATTCACTGACCATTTCCAGGCATGTATTATGAATTACATTGAAAACATGCCACTATTTTACATGCACCCCCAAAACAGCCACCAGATTAGCGATGTATTACATACACAGCCAAGATTCATACCGACTGGATCCTGGGAGAAGGGCAATGAAAAGGACTAAGAATTAGATCTTTGCTGCCATGCTCACTGGATGGATCCTAGTCAATTTTTGGGTTTTTTTCCTCACAGGACAAACAGTGTCTCAGAACAGTCAGACACAACAGGAAGTGTTTGGTACTGTCTTATCAGCAATGAAAAATGGTTACCTTGGGAGGTGAAACAGCAAGTCCTGCTCTTACTCTGTGCCTGGCTTTTGTCTCCTGACCCTCTGCTCTGTGATTCAGATGGCTACCTCTGAGCTTAAACCTGGATTTCGGGTGACATTCTGAGATTCCTCTGAACTGTTCAATGCCCAATACTTACTTTAAAAACAGATTTTTTTTACCTCACTGGGGGGTGGTATGTTCACAATTTTACACATTCCAGCAGTTCCATTTACATGCACAAATTCTGATTTCGGAGCATAATTTTACATCCTGAGTTTGCTAGATCTTGCTTCAAAGTTTACTTTAAGCTCTGGTAACAATTTAAACTTTGGTATCAACAGGCACAAATAAAATATCTTTCAATCTGTGCCATTCCTAAATATCACACACCATTCCCTTTACATCCAAACTCTGCCAAAGCCTTTTACTGTCCTCGGCTGATCTTTTGCCATTTTCTGTGACTTGATCTCTGCAAAGTATCCACAGATCTTGGCAGCCCTGCACTAAATTACTGCAATACACTCCACTTAGGGGCGTAGTTAACAGGTTAGCTACGTTGTTTCCATCACTGATGATTTAGTTCATTCTCTTAGCAATTCCATGAGATAGAATCATAGAATCACAGAATAGTTTGGGTTGGAAGGGACCTCTAAAGGTCACCTAGTCCAACCCCCCCTGCTGTGGGCAGGGGCATCTTCAACTCGATCAGGTTGCTCAGAGCCCAGTCCAACCTGACCTGGAATGTCTCCAGGGATAGGGCATCCACCACCTCTCTGGGCAGCCTGTGCCAGCGTTTCACCACCCTCAGCGTAAAAAATTTCTTCCTTATATCTAGTCTAAATCTACCTCCCTTTAGTTTAAAGCCATAGACAAATATTAATTTGCTGCCATTTCTCAACAAATGCTGTTTAGGTTTACTGTGGTCTTAGAATGATTCTGCATTGAAATCAGGAGATGAACCATAACCTTGAATGGTAGCCGAGTCCTAACTACAAGAACATTTTCCCCATGTGAGGATATTTCAGACTTTATAGTGAAGCAGCTATAACTAAATTCCTTAGTAGTAACCTAATGCATGACTATTGCAATAGCACATCTATTTTAACACATTCTCACACTTACCAGCTGAACAGAAATTTGTCAAGTTTATCTCTCAGGGGGAAAAAAAAAAGCAAGCTGCTCTTGAACTGTGGCCACACAGTGATTTAAGTCTGAATTAAACTTAGCATTTTGATAAACACAGCTTTTAGTAGCCTAACAAAACAGTTTCTCCCTTTTCTTTGCTGTCAGTAAAATTCTGCTAAGATTCTGCACCCAGTTTCTGCAATGCATCAGGCCCCTTTGTGAAAGACACAGGATGGTAAATCACAATATCTAATTGTCACTTTGAGTGGTTCACTCAAAGGAACTGGTTTGCTCAGAGGAAGCACCTTGTTCAGTTTCTCTCCAGAAGCGACCAGTAGAGTCAAAGATGCAACTTGTATTGCTGAGCCATGGTGCAGTGGGCATTCTAGTGGAGAGGCTATACCCTAGCCAGCAGCTATACCAGGAGCTGCCAGCCGTATCAGTGCATGGTCAGTCCGATAAGGGTTGGTCCGTGGAAGTCCATGGCTGCTCTCTCCAGACGTCTGCTCTGCCCTACTACTGGAAATCACTATCCCCACTTTGGCCAACTGGACTGACCTCAACAAAAAGGTGGAGGAGGAGGTTACTTATTTTAGTCCACTTCGTGGAATGACCTTACAAGTAGTTGGGTCAGAACAGCTGAGGAGCTGGCAAGTTGCAGTGAACTTTCAGGTTTAATTAGGACTGTTATTTCTTGAGCTACAGTCGCTAGTGAAGGCCTTGTGTTGTCAAGTAAGAGCAAAGCTGAACATCCTAGTCAACAACTACCCTGGTAATAAATCTCTTGGTTTTTTTTCCAGGAATTTAAACAAAGAAATTCCTACTACTATAAGTTGTATTATATTGTATTCCCAGAAACGTAGCACATCTGACTATGTACACATAACATTTTACAAAGAAGTGAGAAGTTTTAATAGGAGAATTACACGAATGACAACAATGTATCAAATTATTTTGGGTAAATAGGAGCTAAATAAAATAGAGAACAGGATATTTTCCCATCAAATAAAAAGCAATTTAGAAGACCTTTTAGCTGCCAACTACTAATTAATGTAAAAAAAAATTCTTAAAACCATATGGTAATGAGTTTGTTCCAATGAGTTAGCAGTCATACAGCAATTACTTGATATATCTGGATGGCAAAAATAAGAAGCAAATGTACAAAGATGTCTGAACTATTGATTTACTATGATGACCACACAATTTGGAAGATAATCATGAAAGCTGACAATGCACAGTAATTATGTGTATTGTTTAAAATTACTTAACAGTAGATGTTGGGAAAAAGATGGAAAGTCATGGTTTTTTACTTGTTAACGTGGCAAGAAAAGAGCAAAGGTGGTGCTAAATTGCTCACTGAAAAGATTGAACATATTCTTCCTCAGACAAATTAATTTCCCTGAGTTTCATAATAAGTACAATTTCTGTCTTATGGATGCATAAACTAAAACACAGAACGGTAGGTAGTCATACCAGATCAGACCCAGTAAAGAAACAGAGCGGTCTGGAACTGAGGGTTCTACATCTCCTTTCAGTACTGAATCAGCCTACACAGAATGTTACATTCCTGGTTACAGCACATGGGAACAATATGACCTGAAGATTACATATTGATTTTGTGGCAAGCATTAGAAACTGACTCAAATAGAAAATAGAAAGTGTTTTCGTTGTTAAGAATCTATAAAAAGTTTTCTTCTGTGATAAACAGATCAGATAAATTCCAAAATGGATTTGTGCAATAAGTTTGACAGAACAAAATTACAAAACAGAAAAACAGTCCAGAGGTTATTTTAATAGTGTAAGAAAGTATTAGTAATATGGACAATAGGAATATCAGTAAGATACGAAGGAGAAAAATATGGCAGGTGTTAGTTTCTTTAAACCTGATATGAATAACCTCAAAGACAAGTCATTTTCAATAAAACAGAAAAACATAGTTTGTTTAGAATAGATCACGTTGACCGATTGTTTCTGCCTAATCATATTTGTATGCTGAGTAGGCTAATTATTATGCACCCAGGCCCTGATGCTATAACTGGATCTGTGCATACAGACCTCTGTTCTTGGCTGAAGTTTTATTTAATTAAATTATACCATATACCTCTTTAAAGTAAACAAGACCATCGTTCAGTTTATATGTCCTTATAAAAGAGGCAGCTGAAACACAACACATCCATTCAACACAACCACTCACACCTAGTTTATAGGCAGCACAACTCCACCGACTTCCCTAAAGTTGCAAGAAACATGAATTTGACATGGATCAGGAAGAATGCAATTTAAAGAAACTGGAAAAGGAGAAAAAGGAACAGACACAACCAACCAGGGAAGCAGGCAGAAAAGAAAAGAATGAGTAAAATAAGTGGACCAATTAAAAAAAAAAACCACTAAAAGCGTCACAGGAAAAGTAGGAATATAACTCCCAAAGCCCAAGTTTGCTTCCTAAAAGTGTTTTCCCTCACATTATCTTTCTCTCTCTCTCCCCCCTTCGCTCCTTTCCTCCCAGGAAGGCAATGTTTAAATTTTTCTTCCTTTCTGTTGTTCCCTGCATGTGTTAACAACCAACTCGTGGGCCCTGTCACAAAGGATTTATTTTCTTTTTCTATCATAATGATCTACCAAAATTTCTATTGGCTTTCTGAATTGCAGTTGGAAATGAATTTAAAAGCATTCTTCAATGGCAGCACGGTCTAGATTATTGGTGAAACACACTTATTTCTATTTTTATAGTATACTGACCAATTACAGGAGAACCCTCATAGTATTTTTAAATTACATTGTATATTTAACTTGTAACAAGAAACATGTGTGCCAAGGGATGAAACTGTAAGGCATTTTTCACAATCTGACCTCTAAAGAAAAGATCTTTCAAAGGATTCGAAAATTCATAATTTTATATTTATATTAATATATAATTACCAACATATATAATATATATTCTAATATATTGAAAATATTGGATATATTAGTATATTCTCATATGTATGTATATTCTAATATTAGAATATATGTATTAGCCTATATATTAGAATATATATAATATATATTCATATATATTTTTTTCTTTTCTCATCATAACTGATTCAAATATCCTCGATTTTGAGTCTGGTGTTATGATTAAAATTCATTTTTTCAAATGAAGACTCACCAAAGTACTTCTAATCTTACCTCAGCTGTCAATATGCTGGGTGGGGTTTTTGATCATTGTGATTTGTCTTGCTCCTGTATTTCATGGGGGAACAGAAAAGCAAACTTTTAAGCACTCCTATATTCTTAACAAAATCTACTGTTTTCAAGAACTTACTCTTGGAAATCGACCAATTAAATCAAACAACACACTCATAACCTCATTTCTTTCGCAAGTGGTGATAACCTTTAAACCAAAACCTGGTCTAAGGTGGAAACCATATGAAACCACAGCTTTCTCACGATTTCCACTTGAGATTGCAACTTTGCCCAGATTAGAGAATTCAGGCTGAGTTTAAAGGACATATGAGGTTGTGCTATCAAACCACAAAAACTTGGAGGTACACAGGGGAAATGAAATTTCCCTCTCTCTACAAGATGCTTTTCTTGCCTCCTACCCTAACAGTCCCAAACCAGAAACACAGCATGCAGACACACTTTTTGACTTGCATTAGGGGACCAACCTGGTTGACAAACTACCCAGTTGAAAAAAAAGTGGTTTTTTAAAGTCAGGTTAATTCCCCAATACAGTGTATGGGCTGGCCACACTGGCAGCTGTGATAGCAAAGACAAACTGGCATGCTACCATGTTTTGGGGGAAAAAAGGGAGAAAAAGGATGAGAGATAGCAGTGTCTTGCCACTGTAGACTTCATAACCTTCAGCTGAAAAAGTTTTGTTCTATTTTTAGATAACAGGACTCTCAACCTACAGGCTTTCATCAAACCCAGTCCCCCATTTTGGTGTGTATGTTCCATGAACTCCAAAGCACTCATTTTCCTAGGTGCTCCTTGATGCAGGCAGGGATTGGGCTAAGTACGTGGTGAACTTGCTACCTACCAGCTGCTTCTCCAGTCATTCCACTTGCTCTCCCTACAGCAGGACTCCAAAGGTGTCCTGTCACATTCAATGCAAATACCCTGTGGCAGGTGACAGGACACAGATGACAGGTATCATCTGTCAGGTGGTACTTGCAGTTCACTCACCAAAGATATTCTCATTACCTGAAGGGAGAGAGGATTGGGAATTGTAATCATCAAAAGCCTGTGTGCCAGGCTGTCTTGCACCAAGTGAACTCCAGGAGATGCAAATATGTAACAAATCCCACTGTTCTCTGTAAAGGACACTGTCATGTACAGTGATTGTGTTAGGCACTGAATAAATACAAACGCAAGCCTTTTCCCACTTTCTGTCAAAGGATTCACATTATAAGGGCACCAACCTGCAAATGGCTTGTGAAAGCATATGGATCTGCCCTTCTTCTAATACTATCTTGTCTTCACTACCTTTTAGCTTTTACTTTCAGGTGATTTTGCGCATCAGTCAAATAAGCAACTGCCACAATCTGCCATGCTTAAAATGAAGACACCTCTTGTACACATTAATCCTTCCTGTTCCAGGCAGCGGTTTAGTGGAGACTCCAGTGGGGCCCCTCTCTACCTACTGTCCCCCTCTAACCCTCACACGTACACATCATTATCACACTTGTAACTTCCACATCATGTGAAGCACTGATATCTCACATGGAATTTTCAACCCATTTGCACTGAAGCTGCATCTTCTCCCATGTTCTTAGATGACTTGTGTCAAGAGTGACATGAGAAACCTCCAGACCTCATATTTCTACAGAAACACAATACAAAAAGAGCTTTATCCCAAACACTGTGGCAGGTCTCTATTTCCCACTGAAGTCTATCAGAGTCACAGGTCTTTGATAATGCCAAGAATTGTCTTTTGACTCTCACCCATTTGATTGAGGCTACACATTTCTTCAACATCATAGCCCAGAAAGGGAATTAGTTCAGGGAAGACCTTAAAGTCCGCACTACACCGGACACGAACTAGAAGAACACATTTCCTTCCAGTCTCATGACATGCAGATGCCCCACCTGGTAGCTGCCTGGTGCCTCCACAGTACATCCCACCCCTTGGGCTCCTACCTCTAGGAAACAGGATGCAGAAGCAGCTCATTTGACCCTGCACGCAGCCACCTGAGGTACATTTAAGTTACCAGAGAGAGTAACTGCATCACTCAACAGTTTCCCACCCTGCTCCTCAGGCCTCACACACACTTTTCTAGGCCTTTGCCCACCGTCCCTCCTGCGGCCCCGTGAATTTACAACCCACACAACCAGCTCTAACGTGAACGACAGTACCGACTGTAAAAAATGCAACAGCCAGCTCTGAAGCTGGAGAAAGCGCTCCACACGACAGGGCGCAGGCTACCAGCACCCAGCTCGGAGCCGGCCCACCCGAAATCCCTCTTCCCCGCCAGCGGCCTCTGGCGGCCCCTCGGCCCCCAGCGAACGGCCTGCTCTCCCCCTCTGCCCGAGCTCTCCCAGACCCCCTGGGGGACCAGGACCCACAGGGCAGGAATGCACCGGGGCACCAGAGGGACGGCGGGGTCCGGGGCCGCCCTGAGGCGCCCTCCCACCAGAGCAGGCAGGCGAGGCCGGCGGACGGGGCCCCTGCAGCCCACAGCCGCGCCGGCCTCTGCACCGCGCATGCGCCGCCGGGGGCGGGGGGCAGGGCGGGGGGAGGGATGGGGGAGGGCGGGGGGAGGGATGGGGGCGGAGGCCGCGGGGGGCGGAGGCGAGGGGACACGAACGCCCGGGCGCGAGCGCGCGCCACCCGCGCGGGGGGACGAGGAAAGCCGGGCCAGGCGCGTGCCCGCCGCCGCGCAGGCGCGCTCGCCGGCTGCATCCCCCGGGCGCGCACCCCTCAGCGCGCCTGCGCCAGGGCTCGCGGAGGGGAGGGGCGGGGACGGAGGGGGGCGGGGGCGGGGACGGGGGCGGCGGCCCCGCCCGCGGCCGCTCCCTGTCATCCGCGCTCCGCGCCGGCTTCCCCGCCCCCGCCCCCGGCCCCGGCCCCGGCCCGCCGCTCCCCCTGGCTAGCCATGGATGGGTTAGTACCTGCCGCCGCTGCCCTGCCCCCGGGGCCGGGACCGCACTGAGGGGCGGGCGGCGGCCGTTGGCCGCGGGGGGCGGCGGTCCCCGAGGGCTTCACCTGGCGCCGCCTGGGGCGGGGCGGGGCGCGGCCTCCGGGGGCGGGGGGCCGGCCCGGCCCGGCCCGGCTCGGCTCGGCTCGGCTCCTTCTTCGGAGTAGCGGGCTGCCGCGCCGGGAGTGGGGAGAGGGGGGCCGAGGGAGGTACCCCCCGCCCCCGGCGAGGGGAAAGGTGGGTGTCGAGAGGGGCCGGGTTTCGGAGGGGCCGGGCTCGGGGTGGGGATATTGCCGCGGGCTGCTCCGCCAGGTACTTGTGGAAGGAGGAAGCCGGCAGCCGTCGCCGGCCTGGAGCTGAGGGACCGGGCGCTTTCGCGGGGAACTTTGCGGTATCCGGGGCGTGCGGGTGTCTCTTCTTTTCGCTTTCTTTCTTTTTCCGTCTTTTTTTCCCAGCGGGGTCGGGGGCGCGTTTTTTCCGCGCCGGCGGCTGGCTTTCCTCCGTCGGCGAGGGCAGTCGTCCAGCCCTGAAGCGGGAGCGGAGCGCGGGTGCCGGCTGCGGGCCGGGGTGCGCCGGGCGCTGCTCCGCGGGGATGGGGCTGCCCCCCGTGGGGCCGCGGCGCTCCGGGGTGGAGGTGGCCCTGGCCTGGCGGATGCCGCGTGTGGGCGGGCTTTTAATCTTATTACAGAGTTTACCTCTTCCAACCTGCTAAAAAGCCCTTTGGCGCGCCGCTTGCTTAGTGGTGAGTGAGGGCCCTGAGGAGTTTTCGGAGGTTGCGGTTTCATGCGGTAACTTAAGTTTCGTACCTCAAGTCTGGCGGGGGGTTGTCTGTAGCAGAAAAAACGTGGGGGTGCTGCAGCCTGCCATGTCGCTGGTGCCTGATAGAAGTGCCTCTGTGGAAGTGAACTGATTGACAGCTATTCTGCAGGGTTACTCAATAACCAGCATGATTATTCGTGTAGTCCTAAATGCATTTTTATAGACTGCACTGAAGGCCTGAAGTACACGGTAGGTTGTTGCAGCGATAAAGTTTATACAGTATGTGGTCCTCAGAAGATAAAATTATTTCTAGCAACTTTGAAGTATCGTGCTCCTGTTGCTGGGGTAGCGTGATGTACACTGACTTCTGTCACATGTCTTGATAAAGTTTCTTAACTTGAAACTGAGTAATAAAACCAAATTAATTATGTGTCCCGCCAACTTCCCTCACTACTTTTCAACTGCAGACGTGATTGCTGGTATTTTTTCCTTTGCCTATTGGTATTTCAAAATCAAAAGCCTGGGAAGTTTGACCATGGCGGGAAATTCAGCTGTCCTAGGAAACTAACTGTGCCTAATGTCAGTAAAGTACTTAACTGTTTCTTTTATTTTTTTTTCATCATAACAGTATGCATACATGAAAATGGAGATGATCACTAAAGACAGTGCTTCTAACTTCATGCAAAGACGTAGATACTAACTTAAAGTGCATCCTGTGCCTCAGTGACCTGTAAAATCTTAGCTGTTCTTGAAGTCTAGGAATTCTGATACAGAAGTGAGGAAGACTTTTTTTTTTTTTTTTCCCCCCCTGATGACTCAGAGCAGTGCAGCCCGAACTTTTCTGACATCTTTTAGCACTGTTGCAGTGGAAGCCTTGATAGGGAGGCAGGTTGACAAGAACACTCTTGTACAAATGCTGATTAATCAAAAAGCAAATAGTGTTAGGAAGTATCTTTTTGGAGAACTTAATTAAAAAATGTAATGAGTAATTTTGCTATGATCAGCATTTTTTTCACATTTACTTTGAAACTACTTTTTGGAAAATTTCAAAAGAAAAGTAAGGAAGTTCTCACTGGAGTGACAATCTCATCTTTTTTAGTCTGTCAAATGTGCTTATGAGGAACATGTAATTTTGTTTTTCTTTTAATGCATTTGAGAATACAAATATTTTTTTCTCTTAGGTTGTAGAATTGCTATCTAACCTGAGTGTATGGTTCCTATGGCCTCCCTATTCTCTTTCAACTAGTATGATGAGTTTCTTTTGCAAACTGTTTTTCTAATTTTCACAAAGGTTTTGTTATTTCAGTTGAGAGAGGAGGGAAAAAGGGGCATGCGTCAGTTGATGTACTGCCCTGAAATACTAATATTGATGATAACTTAAGGTTGACATTCATTCTATTTGAGTAGAAATAGTATAAGCAAAATGTATGTAGTTCTTAAACTGTACAAATCTAACATCACAAAGCAGAACCTTCCCAATAAACTTGCTTGTCAGAGGTTAAGGCAAAGACTAAGAACACGTTAAAGGTGAATGAATTGAGTGGTTTTTAAGAAATTTTCTTAAGTAGAGCTTTTTAGGTGTTTCAGTAATGATACAGGTGGTTGATAACTGCAAGTCTGAGCATGCTCTGAGTTGTTAGATGCTACCTGTGATACTTCAGGAAGGCCTGGGTTTTTGGGGTGGTTTGGGAGAGTTCTTTTTTTATTAGAAGATGCTAAGTACTTTCTGAGAATTGGACTTGACTGGAGGATCTCCAAACTGTTAGTTGAAAATGCAAGCTGTTAAGACCGTGATTGGTTAAAACTGCCCTAGCATGAAGAATTTAAACTTACACAGGTTAAAACTTTTCATAAACCAGCTTGTGACTTTTTTTTGTTAAATGCTCTTCAAAATAGGAAGAGTAAAAGAAGTAAAATTACACTTCATTGGCACTAATATGGAAATTAAATACAGGGATTAATTTATTCCTATGGGATACTGAGGCTGATTTAGATCCAAAACTTATATTTAGTGAGGGTAAGAATACATAGAGGTAAACACGGAGGAACAAATTTTATTTGGATCAGGAAGGTTCTCTGGAAAGCTGTAAAAATGCCACTGTTTTGTGGCAAAGAAACTGGCTCTTTAAGATTCTTGCATTTGAAGGAAAATGTGACTCAAGTTAAACTGATTAAATTCAAAGAAATTAGTAATGGTATGAACTATAATTTTTTGTTGACTATTGAAGGCAGCCCAGATATGTATATAGACATGTATTTCTCTTTAACTGAGGTTAGTGACTTCGTTGTGGGTTAGCAAGAGGAAAAAATCAGTAACAACAGTAAACACAGGAGCTGAATTTGTATTTGCAAGTTAAATTCAGCCACTCCAGTACCAGATTAAATCTTCAGGTTTAACAAGTCTTCTGAATTCTGCAAGATGATGTTCAAGATCTTAGAGACATAAACCACTTGCACATTATTACCCTTAGGTTTCTGTCTCACAAGCCTTTTTCAGATTTATATTCTACATAGAGCAGAATTACATAGCTTACATTTTCCTGCAGGTAGTTCCTTCATCAATGTCTGTTTCTAACCCACTTTGAGTTATGTGCTTGTGAAAAATATCTAATGTAGGCCTAGTATGAATGAAATTGTCTCTCCTTACGAGCTTGCTGTTCACTGAACAAACTTGTTTATTATTAATATTGGATATAATCAGAAATGGGAATCATCTGACACAATCAGAAACATGAAAATAGCAAAATATAAATCAATCTCATAGTTTCCTTACCAGTTGTCAAGTGACTATTTATTTGATTTGATCTGTAGTCAAGAAAATTAATCTGCTTAGGTACCCTGTGGGGGGGAGATCAGCAGTTAAGTATGCTGGGTCCTACCAGGGAGTATTTATCAAGTTTTCTGCTGAACTAATCCTGTGTTAGCAGAAGCACCTCTGGAGCTATTAAGTGATAAGCACAAGCGTGTTTAGGTCAACTTTCTTTTAAAGGGTATCCTGATTAAACATAATATTGTGTCAAAATGTAAGGATGAAAGTTAGTTATGTACTAAAAGTATGCGTAGAGCCACTGTTTCAAGGTACAGTTCTTAATTCTTTTCTTTTGCACTCATTAACTGTTGCACGGGATTGCACTCTTGCTTCTGTTTTTTCTGCTTTTGACCATTGTATATCACTTATACTTTTAATTTCATTTTGTGCTGCATAATCTTTATGGAAGACTACATTTGAGAGACGACTTTTTTTTTCCCCCTCATTTCAGCATGTGAAAATAGAGCCTATCTTTTTAGGTCCGTGGACGTGACTTTTATATCCAGCAGCATTTTTGACACTGTGTGTCCAGGTAGGTAGGTGAAAAGGAAAAAGTATTTTCCTGTTGATACCACTCTTCCCTGCTCTTGCTGTTTCCTTGTTAGCTGAAGTTGTTCAAACTCAGGACTGTTGGCAGAAGTGCAGCACCATCCTCGGCAGCACATTTCTGCACCTCCCTCGTGGAGTAGCAATTGTTGTGTGTGAACTGCATGGTAAATTATTTTGGTACCGTGCTGCCTTGCAGTTGTTAGTCCCTGCAGTGAGAGCCGTGAAAACACAAGGGTGCGGAATGACATGACTGCCTCTGCTCACTGCAGCCTTAGATCAGCTTAAACTGACCAGGAAACCGCACCCTAAATTTCCTGTGAAAGCCAATGGAATGAATGCTCATATGATTCGATAATCTAACCATTATCTTTGCAATTAACTTTCTTAATCTTACTTACAAGTAAGTTAACTTGCTGCCATTCTTATTCATTAAAAGACATGGTGTATTATAGTGGCATTTGAAGTCAAGGAGAAGACATCATTCTTTCTCAACGGTGAATACTGGAAGCAAAGAAATCAAAATAATGTTTGCATACTTACACTCCGTGCAAGTGTGCATGCTTCACACAAGTGTATGGTGGGGTCAGTACTCCCTACTAGGATCTTACCATTTAAACAAAACATTACTATCTCTTGGGACGTGGGTTGCATTAATCATGGGAATAAGGATGGTCCAAAACCAGTTCGGGTATAGGCAGAAATCAAATGTTCCCATGTCTTCTGGTTTGGGATCAGACCTTGTGGAGAAATCGGGGGGTGGTAACCCCTTTTCTTGTCCTTAGGTGGTATGGCAGCTACATGTGCAGTGGCACATGAGAAGGAGGTGAAGTAACTTCCATTTGTAATGAAGAGCAGGCTACTGCAGAGCTTTCTACTGCAGCTTGCAGTGATTTGTTTAAGAGTATCGCTCCAACTTTTGATACTTGCTTACTAGGTAATTCCTAGACTGCAATACTTTGGAAAAGGCCATAGACATTTTTAAAGGGAGGATTCAAAGCCCGTTTATGCACTTGTCCGGAGTGACAACATACTTTAAGGGATGCATTTGAGTGTGTAAACTATGCTTCAATCCTTTAGGAGGTACAGACTCCCATATATTAAAGGTCTTTTCCAGCCTAAATGATTCTATGATTTTACATGCCTTCAGCCTTTTAACCATAACATTTTCTAGGCTAGAAACACTTACAATAATGTTTGGCAGTCAGCATGAAATGCGTGTTGCCACAGTGACCCCAAAGACCACTGCAAATTAAATTAATATAGCATCTGAGTATTCTACTGACTTGTAATATTGCCAGGTGACTTAGTTTAATTCGTAAATTACATGGAATCCCCCTTGGTTTTGTTAGGCCTTCTTTTCCTACCTAGCTTTGCTCGGCTTGATTAGGATTTTCTCTCTGGTTCCATTTCTGTGGGTTTTTTGGTTGTTCATTTTCTTATTTTACTACCGGCTATAGTGCATTCATTTTCTTACTCTTTTTTTCTTTGTCAGTTCACCTGTTTCTATTTTCTAGTCTCTATTTTCTCTTTCTTGCTCCATGTATCCAGACAAGCTATTTGTTCTGATCTTGTGTTAGCAGGAAAATTACTCTAGCTTCACGTCAGTTCCTTCCCCCTTGTTTCTGTTACCTGTCCTTTCCCAAAACACCGTCAGTTTGAAATCCGTAATGGTTTTTTGTAAAGTTATTCAGTGCACAATATAAGACCTTGGAAGTGATGGAAGCTGTAGTGCAAAACTTAATTTCTGTGGAGGAAACGTCTTGAACTCAAAAGTAGGTGATCTGTTAATTTTTCATTTGGTTTCTGTCAGTGCTAGCAAACTTGTTTCTGTGTAATAAAACTTGGTAAAGGTATAGAAAAGCTTGCTCTCCTTAAAAAAACTGGTCAGTTTCAGACGATGAGTACAAACTGCAGGCATCCACAGTCTCTTGAACTGTTTAGGTTTTTTAACTTACAATCTTTTTTTTTTTTTTTTACCTTGGTCTTTCTTCTCCAGACAACTGAGTATTTATAGGGGTGGGGTACCAAAGTGTGAGTGAAGGTGCAGGTGGCAAAACTACATATATTGTCCAGTCTTATAGGTCAACTTAATGCATGAGCTAAAGTAGTGTTTAAAGGAAAGGCCAGTGAGTATAGGCACCACTTCCTAAGAAATGAAATAAATTAGTGTCTATAATTCTACGCAGTTCTAGATTTTTTTTTCCAGATTAAAAGCAACTATCTGTTGCTTCAGAAACTGAGTTGTCTTAATTGTCATGAGTTTCGAAGTGTTACATAAGTCTGTTACTGAAGAAGATTGTGTTTTTATGTAATTTCCTTTTATTATGTACAACCCTGCTTTATCCACTAATACATGATTTTCAATTTATTGAAATAGAGCTTGTGTATGTACAATGGCTTTGTCTTCTAAAACAGAAAAAAAATTGTATGGAAGTAAAATTAAGTGCTTTAAAAATATAAAAGTAACTTGAAAATAATTCTTCATTGCTAAGTCTTATCTGCAGGATCCCATAACATACTTTCTATAGGGAAATTGGTTTGCTAATGACACTGCTAATGCCAATTTTTGTCTTACCATCATGTAAAATAAGTCTCAAGTGTATGTGTATATATTTATATGTATATACACTAACGGGACTTCTATCTACATGCGAAGATCATTTGGTGTGTTCCCCTATTGTCTCTGCTCTCTGTTGATTGTTTTTGCTGTGTAATGGTTGCTCTCCGTAGGGCTGAGGACTGGACAGTAATAACATAAATACTGTCTTTGATGTAGAATCAACAAGGAACAAGATTATGATTCATTGGAAATTTTCTATTTTTGTGAACTTTATTTTAGAGCCATAGGGTTCATCTGTTTTGTGTACAAAATTGACACTTTTAGTGCACGCTTGTGACAAGCGTAGCCTAGCGTGTTGTGAACAGTGTTCTCTTGGAGGAGCTCTTTATTGTGGTACTAGTTGCTGTTTTAATGTGTACCTTAAAAGATAGGGAGAGGAACTCGTAACACACGACAAGAAAAAAGCCAGGTCTCAGCAGGATCCAGAGTTCTCAAAATACGCAATCCAAAGCCTAGATTAAAACTGTGTTCTGAACTAATGAGTGTTAATAACTTGATGTTTAACCAAAGCAATCTAATTTAAAACTGTAGACCGCCCAAAGGTGGTAACTCATTTAGTTACCAGTATTTTATGAAACACAGAGAATGTTAACAGGATGCATGGATTTAAATATTAATAAAATTCAGGAGTTGTATTTGCTTCATAGGTTTTCTTCTCAGAATCATGTTTCTCCCATAGCTTGTTGTATGTTTGTAAGCAGAAGGGTAGGGTTAAAACTAAAGAAGTCATGCTTAACAGTAAAATTATTTTAGTGTTACTGTTAAATCACTTTACAGTATACTTTGATCAGGGAAAATTATTATTTCATCAACGACCTTGTGTGTTCTATTGTGAGTTGGAAGAAATGAAGACTGTTAGAGGATGTATTACTGTGAAGTAAAACTGAAGGAAAAAGTTCATTTTGTGTGACTGGTGATATTTAGGAGAGGGGAAAAAAGAGAGAAGAGCAGCTTGTCCATATATACTGTAAAGTCAGAGCATTCATTTGAACAAAAGATGTAGGCTTTCTGGATACAGGGCAGAATGTAAACAAAAATGGGGGTATATTAATGCTGTGCTGTCTCCTGAGTCTCCAGACAGTCTGAGATTGTGACCTTGCCCTGATTTATATAATTAGTGTATTAATACTGAAGCTTTACTCTAAAGGATGATTCTTAAGGTGGCTAGTTTATTACTAATTGTTCCAACAGATGAAGCAGAGTTGGGCTGAGGAACAGAGACCATTGCATGAGAAAGTGTCATGCAGTGAGAAACTGGTAAGAAACATTGCTGAGGAAGTGGGGCGGAAACAAAACACAGATGAGACAAAAAGGACAAGAACTGTGGGTATCATAGGTGTGACCATGTTTTTCCTGCATACAACACTACTCTCCTAGAAAATAGTAAGTAGTAATTGAAAATTCAGCTTGTGAATAGAAGTGTTATACTCTATTGTTGACCTTGATGCAAATCTTTCACCTATTAGGACAAGAGCTTATTCAAGTAATACTTAATTTATGTGATGCACATCATCATGCAGACTTTTATTACTTTCCAACCACTTGACTTCAAGTGTGCAATTCTTAGAGCTTTTAGACCTAGAGTTATGTGATTGTTTGAGAACATGAATCTTCCTTTTAAAAAATAAAAAAAATCTGGCTTTCGTTGTTGTGGAGAAAAGCTTTAAATGTGAAGCTGAAAATTAAATACTCAAAAGGCAGACAACCCAAAACATGTGTCTCTAGAGTGTCACGGTTAAGTTGAGAATGGGATTACTATTTTTTTTAGACAATTTGTAAGGCTCTGAAAATTTGTAAGTTAGAAGAAGTAGTTTCGTGCTTTTAAATTGAATGATCAGTTAAGAGACAAATCTTTTTGGTAGCTTCCTATGAATCCATGGTGGGTTTTGGATGCATGGGAAGTGAGAATTTTTTTTCCCTAAATACTATTTTCTTAAACTAAGTTATGTATATTTAGTTCTGCAGAACAATAGAAATCAAAGTAACAAAAGTAGATGTCTTTCATGCTACGAGGTAGAGCTGCTGATAAACACTGTATCCTGGAATCCTCTTTATGCATTTTTCTGTTTTCAGAAGGAACTAGGGTTAAAAATGAAGGGTAAAAAGGGTGTGTTTCATATAGAAATTTTGCAGAAATTTTGTTGATTGCTATTGTGATCCTGCCAGTCGTTTTCTTTTTTTCTCCATGCTGTGCATTGTTAAACTGTTTCCTTTGTAAGAGGAAAAAAAAAATCTGCAGCTCATCACATTTTTACTTTTATAACAATGTTTTTCTTTCTTCCTTTAACCTATTTACCATTACCTTTGCAATAATTTGCTAACATCTTCCACTTTCTCTCTTCATTTTTTCATACAGTGTTGTTACAGGTCTTTTAGCAGTCAGTTTAAAGGTAGGAATCTTTTCATAGCCTTTCGTATACGCTTGTTACTTCTTTTATTAGAACCCTTCCTGTTTTTTGCTGATACCATATTGATAGCCATAAGCATCGTGTTTTCGTTCTGTTTCTCTTAGCTGTATTTCTTTCTCAATTTTAACCTTTAATAATAATAAAAAATTATAAACCAGATTGTCCAGTAATGGCACTTTTGTACTTTATAAGGCTATGTAAATTTTCTGCTGACCAAATTCAAAAGAGAGAGCTTACTGGTGGCTTATTTAGGTTACTGGATGTTTACATCATTTAAACATCTTCTGACTTGTGCGTAGTAAAGTGTAAAATGGCGCAAAACTATACACAATATGACATCATACAGATACATTTGTGACTTCAAGCGAAAAACCTTAAGTTTAAGGCAAAGTATGTTCTCACTGTACAGGGCTTCATTCTGTATAGTGTTTATTTTCAGACATGCTCACACATTCAATTGCTTAGTAAGAATTAGGATGAAGATTTTAGTAAGGATTGTGTTGAGTGTCCTACTGCTTGTTTGAAAAAGGAATATATTGAAGTAACTTTCTCTTGAAACAAAAAGCCTGTGCTAACTCATGAGGAAAACTTAAATTTTGATCTTCACATATTTAAGGGTTAAACTAACTAGGAGGCATAGACTTTAAACTTTATTGCTAGTAAAGTTTGTATTTAAGCTATCGGAAAACAACTTTATTGGAACTTGTAAATCGGTGGTGATGCTACAAAGAAAAGCTGTCATCTTCTTTTTGATGCACAGTTTCAAAGGAAGCTCTGCTTCTGTGTCATGATGCCTACTTGGTCTCTGGAACATTCAAAGTTGTATATGGATTCTTGTCCTTTAGGATGAGTTTAAAGCCTTCATACTAAGTGGAGGTATTTCATACTTCAAGAATGAAAATGCATGTTTTATGTTCATTTAAAAACTTAACTTGTCACACTAATTTTACAGCTCTTGATAATCACATGCTCAAGGTCGCTTTTGTTGATGGTAGTTTATTTTACTACTTTGCTCTCCTTGCTCCACTACAGCCTCTCCCAGTGACCCAATTTAGTTGAGCTGTCTGGACATGATACGTTAGAGGGAGGAACGAACCTAGAAGAGGAGAAAAGCCTCTGTGATAGTGTATCTTTAGAAAGGCATGATTGGTATAGGAAGTCTGCAATTTCTCTCATAAGCTAATAATTTACTCCCTGGCATCTTCAAATTACATATTGATGGGACATACACAATTTCAAGATGAAAATATTATTTCCTTAGGTTCTTGCCCAGTATCTAGCATAAATGCAAAATATGTAACATTACAGTGTTCTGACCTGTGGAGTCTGGTCATCGTATCTGTTTTGGACTTACCACATCAAACTGCAGATTTGATACAATGGACAATGGTGTATCTCATTTTAAATTCTGAAGTAGTCAGTCTTAAATGTGACAGGTGGAAGTATAAAGATGTCTGTACATCTGGATGCAGACTTAGCATTATGGAAATTTTTTTTTCTCTTTAGTAGTAAAAGAAAGGTAGTCATAAAAGTCTGAAGTGTCAAGTTATTGTTCGGTTTAAGTGAACAGCAAACTGTTAGATGGATACCTACTTTTGGCTCATGCCAACTTCAGCTGTGAACTTCTGTGATACACTAGGTTGTAATGCAGTTCTACACCATGTCCTCATTCGAGTGTAAACTTCTTTGATGCAGAAATGGTGTAATTTGTCATTTTCACTTCTCCTGCTCACTCACATTTGTGCAAACTTAGTGAAGCAATAGTTGGACCTTACATTTTACTACGCTTATTCACAGACTGGAATATGTTTAGGGAGAGGCAAACGTCTTTGATATTGGTGATGCTTGTTTAGCAGTTCTCCTAGTGTACAAACCAGAAACCTTTTTGTTTTGCTGCAATAACAAAGATGATGTTCTCTCTAAATTGGGAATGCACCTCAATAAATTTGAGAAATTAGCTTTTAAATGAGTGTTGTTTTAGTTGCTTTGAGTATGAATAAGCTATATTAGTACACTGGAAAAGGAAACAACAGAGACGTGCAAGACGTAAGTTATTATTCTGACCTTCAGATTAATTATTTTCAAATTAATCTATTCAGTTTTATTGCAAGCTGAATTAGTGTGCAAAGTGTTGCATAAATAAGAAGTGTGGAAAAGGCTTTTGGTAATTTGTCTGTCCCTCCTGGAGTCTGGTGCAAATTACTAAATTTTCCAAAGTCTTATTTACTAATAAATTATTCTTAAAAGGGAAATGCTGAAGTGCATGGAATACACTTGT
The DNA here is from genome assembly GCF_965638725.1 of Aptenodytes patagonicus. NCBI lineage: Eukaryota > Metazoa > Chordata > Aves > Sphenisciformes > Spheniscidae > Aptenodytes > Aptenodytes patagonicus. Next base: position 78,219,846 of record NC_134982.1, on the reverse strand, counting down.
TTCATTATATAAATGCAATCTGTCAGGGAGGGGAGGACAATCTGTATTAAAAACTGATCTGCAGATCACTTTGTTACTTTAATATCATTAATTTTGAGACTTCTTCAATTTGACTGTTTTTTGGATTGTTTGGTTCCCCATGTGTAGTCTTATATCCCAAAAACATTAGCTAATAGTGATGCAAAAGAGTCGTAAGTCAGTTCCTGAAATTGTGTGATGCTGTTCTGTGACAAGTGCAGATAATGCGTAGTTTCTCTTTGCTTGTCCTTCAGATCAGTAATAGTGGCAGAACACCACTGAATTCTACCCGCTGTACTAGGAGCAAATTGATGAGAGTTAAGCTGTCCTTAGTTTACTTTGTATTTCACACCATTAAAACAATCCTCTTATATGAACAGTAATTCCAAAGCCTGTGGGAACAGGGGAGTGTGTCATTCTATTAAAGGCAGCAAAAAGTAAAGTGAAAGTTAATATTGACCTGCCTCCATGAGTAGTTGTCAGGATTGGGAAGGGAAAGCAATGGTAATGATGTACTTATTAGGTTGTGGTGCTGACTGGTTTTGTCACGCCTTCACCACAAGGTACAGAGTAAAAGGCAAATTATTATTTACCTTACAGAAGAGAAAACAAATGAAACACAGTTCTGTGGAATAACCTACTGTTGTTGTTCTCCTGCTCCCACACTTATGCAATTTTGCAGACCTTAAGGGGTAGAGAATTCAGTGTTTGTGTCATGATGTAAAGCAGAGGTGTGTACTATATGATACTTTCAGCTTTAGAATACCTTGCGAGTTGAAGTTTCTATTTAAAATATTAGGGATCTTTGTCCAGGAGCATTAAAGACTATAAAATTCCTTGTGTTGGTAGTCTGCGTAGAGCTTTCTTCATTTGAGCTTAAGCTAACATGCTGAATCTATTTTACTTGATATTTTAACTTACTAAGGTAGCTATGCAGTTCTCTGAAAACAGTTAACTCTTTTGATATGGATAAATACTTTCAGCTGAAAAGTTAAATGGCTCAGGGAATATAATTTCTTAGCTTTTATCAATTATTATTATTTTCCATGTTACAAAAAATGGGAATGGCGCTTTTCATAATTGAAAATGTTGCTTAATAACTTTTCACATTAATTCAACTGTCCAGTATAAGTCTATGTATATATTTGAAGCCGTTATAAGCAAAGGCTGAAGTAGACTCTTGGATGTGAAAAACACTGAGCTTCGCTCTTAAATTTGTAAAGACAACTGCAGGGTAACTTCCAGGAGAAAGGGAGAAAGAGGATTAACTTGGGATAACCAAGTAAACCAGTAAACTTGGGATACCAAACCCACTTTCTGGTATGCATAAGCACTATCACCGAAGGTGAAAGAGGCAGAATTTGGTTTCTGTACGTAGCCTTCCATTCCATGTTTGAGCCCATCACAGAGTCCCCCGGGTTGTCTTGTAGGATATCCTCATTAGGAGAGAAGGATGTGAAGTATCTTTCCTGGGGATGCGCCTCTGCCCTCCAGTTTGACAAACTATAATTTTAATGCATTTAGTAATGAAGCTGTTTTTCATTGTAATATTGGGCACTTTGAAAGGGCATTTGTAGATTGAGAATGCTAAACAAGAATTCAATTTTTAGGAATTCTGTTCAAGGGAGAGTAGTCATTTACAGTTTATAACAATTGAAAATTGACAGTGACTTCATATAAAAAGGAATATTTTATCAATGTTTTCTTTCCCATTTGATAGCTTAGTTAAATGTTGAAATTGTGGAGAAAGTATTCTTAGTTGATTTCTTCTCAAGTAGTCTCACGTCATTGAAATGCTTGTGAGTTTTTGTGCCGTGTATTATTTGTTTATATTCATCTGTAGTTGCAATGAAGGAATATTGCAAGACTTTTTGTGTAAAAATTGTAAAATGTGATAAATCTAAAGCAGCTTTGAAATGTAACTACAAGTGTAGTTCAGGGAAAACAGGACTTCCCTGTGGTAGCCTACTACTTGTAATAATCTATGTAGGAGTTTTAAGATGATAAATAGATGTGACTTTCCTTGCGCAGGTTTCCTAGCATTTCAGTGTCCCTACTACTTACTTTCTCTTGATCGCCTGTTCATGAGCCACAGTTACCATATGTCTTGGCCTACTGAGCTGATGTCACTTGAGTAATTAGGGTGATGTTGGGTGCCCACAGTTTGACCTCCCTTACGTTGCTACATAGTTGTTAAGGATGGGACTTTTGTTAGATAAAGCATGATCAGGCAGGTGACAGGAGAAAAAAGGTGTAATTCAGGCCAAATTGAACTTACATAGGAATATTTGCCCAGTGACTCACTACACCAATCCACAAGTAACAGCTCAAAGAAGTCCACCAACCAGTAAAGGTCAAACAATCTGGAAGATGCTCTCCCTTTGTAAATGTCATCCATCTCATCCTGAAGCAGTGAGGTACTGTCCTCTGTCTTAAGGGAGGCCTGACCATGGAGGACCTCCAGGGACATCTGGGATCAAGCTTGTATGGCTGGAACCGACACACTCAGCACCTTAATCCTTCTGACGCCCGCTGCTCCTTTCAGCAAGGAAGGGGGAAGTAGGCTGAACCACTTTTCTGTTAACATTGTAGTGTTACTTGCATTCATAATCAGTCTTTTGCAGAGGCAAAAAAAAGCCACATTCCCTCACATGAATCCAGTTATTGCATACTAATTAATGCCAGTGTTTAGTCTGTCCTGACCTAAACCATGCCATTAATAAAAAGCTGGTGTCAGACGCAGGATCTGGAGGAAGCTTTGGATTGTGAAAAGAGGACTGTACAGCAGTAGTGCTGTCTGAATGTCCATGATGCCGAGACCACTCACAGCTGCTGGATTAGTTCTCTGAGAGGAGAGGAGCCAAGGGTGTGGCAGGAATTGTACTCAGTACTTCTACGTGAGGTGTGCTAATAGTGTATACAGTGGATGCTAACTCGTATGTATGGTAAATTCAGTATGATGTGTCAATATTGGATGTACGATAACACTGGCTCCTACTTGATAGTGTTTTAATAGTGTATACAAGATAGCACTAACATCTTGAAACATATAAAACAGTAACAAGTGGAGTTTAAGTTTTTCTATTCTCTGTTTCCTGTCATCATTCAGCAACTCCCAGTATATAGCGAGTGTAGCAAATCCTCCTTGCACTGTCTGGGGCATCTGTGGTATAAGACTGCTTCCTGGTGGGAGGAGAGGAGGAGCAGGGTGTGTTCCTCAAGGAGCAGTTTGAAGAAATAGGAGTCAAGGCTGCGTGGCTGCGCTCTGAGCAGTGTTTCTTAACTTTTTTCTCTCCTGGCATCCATGTGAAGAGGTGGTTTCTCGCTGCAGATTCTGCTAGACTGGGAGAAGGGTTGAAGAGTCACAAAAACCACTAATGATGTGAGAAGCTGAAACCACATGACCCTTAAATAGTGATCTAAGGACTGATTATAAATGAGGAGTAGAGGAAAACCAACTAACTTGATTACAATGCTGGGATGTGTCTGCCAGTAGCTTAGAGCTATATAACTGGGAGGGATAGTGGCTGGGGTCTATGTCCATTGACAGGGTTGTGGATGACCAAGGAGTTGGCCACCTGAGAATGTGAATCCAAGCAGCAAGAAAGACATTGTCAGGCCCCTGAATGCACTAAAAGGTCTTAATGACCCAGACGAGCCTTGCCTGGGGCTTCCATGCACACCCTCTGCCCATGGGCTCTATTTCTCAGCCAAGGCCCAGGCCTTCAGACACTGCCCAGGCTGTCCTATGTGTGCGTGCCTGCAGCTCCATCACAGCCGTGCTTGTGGCTGGCTGAGAGCCTTGTTGATCCAGACCCTGACCCACAGACTGACTTGTGGCTTGACCTGGGTCCTGCCTTGTTGCTGTGGACTTGCGCAGCAATCACTGGACTGTATCTGGTGCTGATTATGCTCGCTGGACCTGGTCTTGACTTCCCAGCTTGACTGTGGACTTGCCTTGCCACTATGGACTTGTTGGAGGATCTGGACTCTCAGTTGAACCTGGCTACCATCCCTGCACTCGCCCTGCTTGCCTCACTTGGGTACCATGGGATAGGGCACTGCTTTGCTGGCCTTGTTACTGCTATCTGCTCCTGGCTCCTCATCCTTTGTGGGGAAGCTGGCCCTTGTCATTTCCTGACAGACAGCTGCTGAGCCACAACAGGCTGAGGAAGGCCTCACACCATCAGCCCTACCAGCATAAGATTTCTCCTACACACCTCTCCAAGAAGAACTGGCTTTGGTAAACATCCAGTAGGGGAGGTTCTGCCCCCAGCCAGCTGGGGATGATGGTGTTGCAGCGGATAATGGAATTTACTGGACTGTGAGTCGGGTGGCCAGCCACACATTCACCCAGAAAACATCAAGCCTTAGTGGACACAGGGGTTTAATGCACCCTGTTCCCTATTACACTGAGTGGAAAAGTGCAAGTCCTCATCAAAGGAGTCATCAGAGGCCAGTGGAAGCTCTGTGTGGTAGAAGCCAAACTCAGTCTTACCAAAAGAAACTGGAAACACCACAAAGTGGGGATGGGATCTGGTGCCCCTTGCATCTTGGGCATTGCCGTTTTAAGGAATGGACATGCTAAGGACCCATAAGGACATCATAGGCATTTGGCATAGCTGCTGTGGATATGAGTGAGAACACCACTTTGCTGTCTCAACTGCCTGTCATTGCAGGAGTAGAGTCAGTAGTAGGACTGCTACAGATGTCACCTTCATCAGTGCCAGCTGCAATGCAGTGCACTGACAAGAATATGAAACTAACAGGTATATTGGTCTGTTGCATCAGATACTCAGCCTGTCCCATAAATTATCTTACTGTGGAAGTAGAATATCAAGGAGTAGTTACCTGAACCTGTTTGCCCTTAGCAGCCTTATCTGGCCAGTGCAAAAACCCAACAGGGATTGGAGATTAACCACGGACTATAGAGGTCTGAATGAGGTAGCAGCACCCTTAAGTGCTGCTATAACAGCATGCTAGAACTACAGTATGAACTCAAAGCAAAAAAAAAAAAAAAAAAAAAAAAAAAAAAAGCTGCCTGATATATGACCATTGATATAGCTATATGTGTTTTTTTTTAAATTCCTGTGGTCCCTGAGTGGAAACTGCAGTTTGCCTTTCCTGGAGGGGAGAACAATACACCTGGAACCACCTGCTATGGGGATGGAAGCATAGTTCCAGCATCTGTCACAGACTTACGCAAATCATAGAATCATTGAGGTTGGAAAAGACCTCTAAGATCATCGAGTCCAACTGTCGACCCAACACCACTACCCACTAAACCATGTCCCTAAGCGCCTCATCTACTCGTCTTTTAAATACCTCCAGGGATGGGGACTCCACCACTTCCCTGGGCAGCCTGTTCCAATGTTTAACCACTCTTTCAGTAAAGAAATTTTTCCTTACATCCACTCTAAACCTCCCCTGGCGCAACTTGAGGCCATTTCCTCTCGTCCTGTCACTAGTTACTTGGGAGAAGAGACCAACACCCACCTCGCTACAACCTCCTGTCAGGGAGTTGTAGAGAGCGATGAGGTCTCCCCTCAGCCTCCTTTTCTCCAGGCTAAACAGTCCCAGTTCCCTCAGCCGCTCCTCATAAGACTTGTTCTCCAGACCCCTCACCAGCCTCGTTGCCCTTCCCTGGACACGCTCCAGCACCTCGACGTCCTTCTTGTAGTGAGGGGCCCAAAACTGAACACAGTATTCGAGGTGCGGCCTCACCAGTGCCGAGTCCAGGGGCACGATCACTTCCCTACTCCTGCTGGCCACACTAGTTCTGATACAGGCCAGGATGCCATTGGCCTTCTTGGCCGCCTGGGCACACTGCCGGCTCATGTTCAGCCGGCTGTCAACCAACACCCCCAGGTCCTTTTCTGCCAGGCAGCTTTCCAGCCACTCTTCCCCAAGCCTGTAGCGCTGCATGGGGTTGTTGTGGCCGAAGTGCAGGACCCGGCACTTGGCCTTGTTGAACCTCATACAGTTGGCCTCGGCCCATCGATGCAGCCTGTCCAGGTCCCTCTGCAGAGCCTTCCTACCCTCGAGCAGATCAACGCTCCCGCCCAACTTGGTGTCGTCTGCAAACTTACTGAGGGTGCACTTGATCCCCTCACCCAGATCATTGATAAAGATATTGAACAAGACCGGCCCCAAAACTGAGCC